>NC_064882.1:13302262-13607665 GCF_929443795.1 Astur gentilis
TTGTCTGAATAGTAAAGAAAGTAGTTTGCAGAGATTTTCAAGATTTTTCTGTGTTTCTCAGAGAGCTATGCTATGCTATTGATTATTATTTATTAATATTCATATGGTCATTGACTTGTACCTGAAAATGTTTGCATATTGCCAAGATGTCACTCCTTTGTCTAATTCTAGCATAAATGAGAGCTTGTCAGAACACTCTTAATTAAATGCATCATTTTCTAAACTATTTATTTGCTCTCTGTTCAATTTATTTGGGAAGCAAAACCAATACAATGTCACATGATAAATTCGGCACAATAAATAGAAAACAGAGAATGAAGAAAGTCTCTGAGAGAAACAAGTTATCATCAATTCATTATCTTACATTTATACACATTGTGCATTTAATTACAATTTGCAGAAAATGTTTGTAAAAAGCAGGATTTGTTCATGAACAGAGAGTTAAATATGAAATATCAGACCCTATGCATACCTTAGTTTCATTGACCTGTTTGGCAACTAAAAAAGCAAATAAATTAAGTGATGAAATACTATGTCACTACAACCAAATGTATCCCTAGCCTGGTAGGCACAGCATCTATGCTACTATGACCCCATTACAGCATTTGCTTTACCTAATTGATCTGAAAGTAGAAGGCAAAAATGAAGTTCAGCAAGTTGCTCAAATTGTCAGTATAGGTAGCATGAGGTAGGTCTGGAAAATCTAAGGAGAAAGAGAAAAGCTGCATCATCAATTCAGAAGTGCTTTTAAAGCTTCTGGTGGTAGCAGGAGAGCCAAAGCCAAAGCTTTAATAAAAATTGACTTTGTGCCATATTCATTTTCTGTATGACAAATACTCAAACTCCTGTGTAAGCAATGTGATAGTGCAGAAGGATAAGGCAATGTCACAAGTCATGTAGATAAACATGATTTCTAATTTTTAAAAGACTTGTGTATGTAAAGAAAAGGAACTCTAGTAAACATATGCAAATAATATTATGGGTTTCTCACTCTAAAGTTTTAAGGGAGAAATTCAGTAGGGTTACCTTACAATTATGTCACCAAATACAACATACTTCTTTATCATCTTTCATTTCAGTTTTTTATCTGAACCAGTTTTGCAAAATTCCTCATGTTCATAATTTGCAAAGAAGTTAACTTTTAAAAATTTCTAAAAAAGCTGAAATATGGAAGTTGCCATTTTTATTGTTATGCAAATAACGGTATGTATTCTACAATGAGACTGAACTTTTAAATTGCTAATATGTTTCCCAGCTTTTGCAAAACTTATATAATAAACCCCCTCTGAAAGCTACTAAAACTATTCTGATGTTTTGAATTGAAAAAAGAAAAATAAACTTTCAAAATTTCCCAGTAAAAAAAAAAATAAAATTGATTCAGGGGTCTTGAAATATTTCATTCTGCATAATTTCATTATGCCATTTTCAAATCATTAGGGTATACCACACTATTTATCATTAAGATAAACTTGTCAAAATGCTAGTTGAAACAAATTGAAGATAAATTAATCAAAACACCAATTATTATGATTATCGTTTAACTGAAATTACGTATTTCAACTGTATTTATAATATTTCATTTTAAATGTGCTAGGTTAAGTGATTAAAAGCTAATCACAGGAAACACAGCAAGGATCACAGGAATAACACAGGCAGAGGAGCCCTGGTGACCTGGTAAGTGAAATGATGTCACAGAAAAAGCTTCTCCAAAGACCATCAGAGGAGACTAGTTAGACCATTGACCCCAGTGGGAAATGCACCAGGATGAGCCAGCCAAACCCCCTCTCTCCATACTGCCACCCAGGCTATCAGGGGTGATTGCCTGAGTGGGTGTAGGACTTAATGCAGATGCAGGAGGAAGAGCGTCTGGGGACTCCGTCAAGCTCCTGATATGGCTTAAAGGGGTTGCGGGATTAAGCAGGACTCAATATGGGATGCTGTCCTGGGGCTGGTCGGACTGGAGTTAACTTCCTCCAGAGGAGCCCCAGCAGTGCTGTGTTTTGGATTTGTGACTAAACCAGCATTGCTGATGCACTGGTGTTCTGGCTACTGCCGAACAATGCTTGCGCAGCAGTAAGGTTTTCTCTTTTTCTTAGCCACCAGCAGCTTTCCGTCCTGAGCAGCCTGAGGGACTGATCAAGTTGTCCTTGCTGCTCATGTTTGTGTGAGTGTGGTGTCTGGTGGCATGGGTGCCCTCAAAGGCACTGTTTTCTCTCTGCATCGGCCCGTGTGGCCAGCCGTGTTCGCAGAGGGTGTGTGCGCGCTGTTGGGAATACGCGCTCAGCTTTGCCACTGGCTGGACCTGGGGACATGCAGCCACCGCAGCCTCGCATCTATGGGGCTGGGACCTGAGGGGGCCACCTGGCTCCTGGAAGTCCACCAGATGTGGCTGCTTCTGACCACATAAGTTACCTGCTCTTAATTGAGATGCCCATACCAGGGGACACTACTGAATTTCTGAAAAAGCTGTACAACTCCTGACTTCGGTGTCCTCAGTGCTTTTGTGTATTCTAGAAATGGAGCACGGTCCTTTCAGAGTCTTCTGTCCTGAACCTTATTTTATTTCCTTATTTAGGTAACTCTTGCAGATAATACAGTCTCCTCTCTGACCTGCACAGCAAGTTCCTCTCAGCTTCAGCTCATGTGGCAACTAAAGATTTCCTCTCAGCTGGGAAAAAAATCCTTTGTTCCTTCCTTGAATTAACCTCTGTTTTTAGAGGGCTTCACTAGCCCTTTGTCCATTTCTTCTTTGTCTTAAGTATTTTCCCTTTCTATTCTCCTAAGCCTCTGAAGAGTAGTACTTTATTTCAGGTGGGAAGTGCAAGGTTTACGCATTTGTTCATGGACGATGAACATCCTATCTGACAGCTGTTACAGATGGAATCCGCACCACTGTTAACATCCTTACTGTCAGCGCTAGAAGTCCAGTGCAGGAGCCAAAGACATTGCCATGACAGAAATTTGAGTAGAACTCTTAATCTCAACACTGAAAATAAATGGGGAATTTGTCAACCTACGGAACAGGATCCTCAGTTTTATCCTAACCTGAACTTACTCATATATTAATAACTGGAAAGATTTGCAAGCAAAAGATACATTCCAAGAAGTACACGTATAACATGAGAAATATAGGACTTTATAGGTAGATGAATGAAATTCTTATGCCAGGAATTATGATGATAACCATTTAAACAAGATTGTGACTCCATTCTAAAAGTTTGTATATACTCAGTGAAGTTAGTGATTCTCTATCTCATTTTTCTTTTAAGAAAGAAAAACAGAAGAGAATATATTTAAGAGGCAGTAATAAACACCGGTAGAAGTTGGAAGTGTAATTTATAGTAAATCATGGGAAAAGTTTCCCTTTTAAAAGGAAACCTACTGAAATCTATTCAAATATTTTTCATTTCTCTAAATACTGTTTAGATCATACATCAAATATTCTGTGTTAGGAAGGTTTGCTTTTTGTCCTTGAAGATGCTATGAAAACACATTTTTCTGAACACCCAATTAGAATGAAAAACTGACTTTTTATTTATTTTGTTCCAATATATTCTATTTTATTGTAAGCCCAGAGGTTCAATAAATGCTTTTAAGCAGAGTGTAGTAGTTAGGGACCAGTAAAATAAATTCAGAACAATGATACAAGACATTCATAAATAGTAACTGACCCCTCTGGGATTCTCTTTAAAAGAGCTATTGCAGTCTCTGGGTGCATTACTTTTCCAAAGGTGAGAATTGACTATGCTGTGCAGTAAGAGAACCTCATGAGGTCATGCTGTTCCTATGCTGAGCCTGATTTTCATCTGAAGCTATTTTTTGGTGGATTTTTTATGTCAGGAACAAGCAAAGCCAGGTCTTTGTTGTTCCTGTCTTGTAGTGGAGCTGGAAGATACAGGTGTTTCTGTTCACACTTTGTGACAGCTGATTGGCAAAGGTTGCTTGTCTACACTGCACCAAAATCCTATTGAAAAAGTGTCAGGTTGGTTACATGCTCTGTTCAAAAGGATTATTGAACTACTTTTGCCATATCTTCTATTCCATATATCGAGAAAAAAAAAAAAGAGCTATTTATAAAAGACACTGTTTGGGCTATTTATAAAGGACACCAAGTAAGATTTAGCCTGCATGATCATAAGTCATAACTTTTACAGTTTTTTCTTTTTCTCCTTTTGAGAAAAATTTACAAAACAACAGACACTTAAAGAAAACAAACCCAAACTATCTATTGACTTCAACAGGTTGAGTCAGAGTGAATATAGAGGAGAAAAAAAGAACATAAAGTGAGGGAGACATTAATTTATGTATTAAAAAATGTTTCAGACAAAAGAAAAGATATTATATTAGAAATTATTAAATATAATAAAAGACAGATGTTACAAAACATTTTTTTAAAGAGCAACTGATATGAACATTCATGTCTTTGCTCCTCTACAACCAAATATGCTTGAAGTCACTCAAGTATGTACCAGCAGGCACCTCCCTTTGCTACTCCAGAGCACCACTGCGGACACATTGCAGCAACAAATATTCCCACTAGATGGTAGTGGCACCACTAATTGCTGATCCTTCACCTTAAAACTTTTTTTTTTAATTTCGTTGACACTTGCACCATTAATAATTAAAACACGTTATTTTTTAAACCAATTATAAGACTAGGAAAGTTACTAATAAATTTAACAAATACTGAAATTTCCATCCTGTGGGAAAACATTTTACTAGCACTTGTTGTTGGGCTAAATGGAACCTAAAATAAGATATGGAAACATTTGCATGACTGAAATGTACTGGGAAATTCAGAAATCATGACAATAAATGAGTATATGCAAAAAAAAATAAATCTTGCACTTTGAGTAAATTCAAGATTAAACTACACTTTCCTACAATGTCCTGAGACTCATCTCAGGTAGGTATAGGTAACTGATATTCTGTTCTTCCCTAATGTCTTCAGTCCTTGGCTGAAATATGCTTTTCAAGACTCACTATGCTGCTTAATCAGAAAAAAATGATACACTGTAATTTAGAAGAAATAGTCATCCCAGAAAGCTCATGAGAAAAAATGGTTCAAGCCACAATATTCAAGAGACACTTTGCCTTAAGAGGAGAGTACTGTCTCTGTGCCATGTTTTTGGAAGGGCCTCTGAGACGCTCTGGCCTCTAAGATAGCCTTCAAAAACCTTTTTTCAAATTGTTTTTTTCTTTCTTTCTGAAGAACTCCTATTCATTGCCCATTAATTTTTTACAAAAAACACATATTAATCTGTAATTTTATGGAATCATATTGGTCTGCTCATTTTACAGAAGCTTTCAGTAACTCAAGGTTACTGCTTCTACATTTTTTTTTTTGGTGCTTGATAAACTGGAAGCAGAGGAGGCCGGAAGTAACGGCAACAAGCTAGGAGATAATACCAAGGAAGAAACAGAATCAAAGTCAATCTGTTGGCTCCATGCCTTGGGCACAGTCTGAAGATCCTAAGTCAAGTAAAACTCTATTCACAAGTAAATCTAGTTCCCCAATGCATCCACAGATTAAGAATGGCTTGTCTCCTCTTCTAGAAATTACACTAATTGTTTCCTCAGGGGAGAAAGTGATGTATATGCGAGCTGTTATGTCTGTGGGCAGACGTTTTCTTTCATGGGAGAGACTTCAAGGAAAGCATTCTCTTTTCCTGGCTGTAACTATTGAAGATCACCAAAATGGAGTTATGGTATTCTCTCCTGCCAACTTCTGTTATAAATAATGCAGGTTTCAGTCTGATTTATGCGTATTTCCAGGACACAACACAGGTAGTAAAACCATGCACACAGTGAATTCTCCACTAAGCATTTAAGACAGCTTCACAGGGATTTTGCCCTAGGAAAGAATGCAAAGAGTGGCCAGGAGGAGATGCACTGTCTTCAGATCTCGTCTGAAATATCTGCAGTCTGTAATCTATGAAACAATTTTGTTTCCCTGTAACACCAAGAAATATGGAGAGTTCCCTGCCACCAAGCAGTGTACTCTGTTGAGTTTCTCTTTCTGAGAAAAGGATACCCTAGCATTAGCAGCTTTTTATTTTTTTAATCCTTTTGGGGTTTTTTGTGATATATGTGGTCAAAGGATGCCACATCTGGTGGACTTCCAGGAGCCAGGTGGCCCCCTCAGGTCCCAGCCCCATAGATGTGAGGTTGCTGTGGCTCCATGTCCCCAGGTCCAGCCAGTGGCAAGGCTGAGCACGTATTCCCAATAGCGCACACACAAATCGCTAACATGGCTGGCTGCACAGACCAACGAAGAGACGAAACTGGTTATTTGCTAAATGACATATGTTCTGTCTGAGTGCCTTGTCCCCTCCCAAATTTTAGGACAGGCAGTGAAAATAAAGGCCTCTTAAATCATCAAAGATGGCCTTGGACTTAGGCAGATGTCTAAACTCTGAACTGTGATTCGTAATTCTCTGCTTAATTCCCAACTAATCCTTGAGGTCCATAAACTCAAATAATGCCTCAGGTTCCATTGGCATCTAACGTTCCATTTGTGTAAATGACCATATTTCAGGCTGGACTCTGTGGGGCAGGTCATTGCCTAAATGTGGTGTCTAAATCTAATCCGTATCTACAAACTGAATGGGGCAATGCTTATCTACCAAAGAAAAGTAGAACTGGTAGCTGTAGGATGGAGTATAGTTTGCATGGAGTATAAAGGATTTATTTTAAACTACTGGCATCTCAGTGACTACAGCTCTCACTCAGGACCACAAGACCCAGGTTCAGTTTTCCTCTTTCCCTGGGAATACGTGAATTCAAATCGCCTGCCTCCCTGATTTGGAAGTAAACTCCTCCTGTTGAAGCCATGTAATTGTGAAGAAAAGCCAGCTGGGCCAGAAGAACTGCTATGTGTCGTTTAGTAGTTATGTCAGTCTCCTGGACTTCATATTTTAAGTTTGTAAACCAAAGAAGGGAGCAAAAACCACACCAGCTCTAGCATGAGTTATAAGCTTTTCTATGTCTCTTTTCTTCCTCTCAACCATGTCCTGAAAGGAAAGAATAGCACATTTCATTTCATTTTTCAAAGAAAAATCATAGACCTTTGTCTTACACAGAAGTTTCTGCAGACAGTCCTGCAAGGAAGTATTCAACTTGTTGAAATAATGCACCCTAGTTCTACAGAGAAAGGGCATATGGGCTTATTTCAGTTTTTCTGGGTCTATGTGCTCAATACCTAGCTTTTCCAGTATCTTGCTGTCTTCAGGTGTCATATTGAGGGTCTTGATCCTTAACACATTAGTCTGGATTCTACTTGAAGAAGCAAGAACTTCAAAATTACATGTTTAAAGTCTGCATTGTGGTACACAACCTTTTTTTCAGACTAGAGCCCTTTGATCTTTTATTATGTATGGAATGTTCTCATCTAAGACATTAGCAGATTCATATTTTATGAAAAGGAGTGTGCAAAAAAAAGCATAAATTATGTGTCAGAGTGATCCATTTGGAATTTCTCAAATTTCAGCTGCGGGTTTTACAAGTCATAATTGCATTATTAGCTGAAACAGTTAGCACTATAGCTAGAAACTGGGAACAACAAAACTCCCAACATTTTTCTCAAGGGTTATTAAAGGCATATATATATAGTAAGGTTCTTATTTAACTATAACAAGACACTTCAGTGTATAAGTTATACTTCAGTGTAAGTTCCTACAAATAACTGATAATCCTGCTGTCATACAGAAAGACTGCTCAACTCAGGAACTTATTCTAAATATCCTGTAACCTAGGAAAATTAATAGGGTAATATGACAGCTTTGTGTAGCAATTTATACTTATTAAAGTGTATCATGTGCTGAAGTGCACATGAGAGAGAGTCAGTGTCTTGTTTTAGTTTGTTGGGGGGGGTGTTTGGGGTTTGGGTTTGGGTATTTTTACAAAGGAATTTTTCTTCCATATACAGCCAAGGGGAGGGGGGACATGTTCTGGTATGAAAGGGGAGATTTTTACAATGAATATTGTTTATTTTCCATATTTTGATATTTCAAGTGGAAAGACAATTACAAGTTTGAAATCTTCAGGATTTAAAATTCTCCTAAGTTTAAGATTAGGTAAAATACTTATATATAAACCTCTCTTTTGCCTGAGGATAGGAAAGTGACTCCTCCACACCCTTCCCACGTATATCTTAATGTTTATACTAATCACTGACATCAGGGTAGGTGCCAGTAACACTTTTCCAGATGGCTGTCATTTTAAGGTACAACAAAAATATAGATCCTAGAAGCTACTAACACCCACCATGATTATTCTTTTGAAAGTCCTCTGTGAGGACACTGTAATCACTTAAAGTAGAATATCAAAGAGGATTCTGAGTGGCCTTGGGGAATCCTCAGTAGACTTCTGAGTTGTGATGGCTTATGCAAATATTTCTTACCAGCTCTCTTTTATTGTCATACAAGAATCTATGCTCTTCTGCTTTCATATCGTAGAGTATTGGAGCTCTGGAAAAATGATGTACAATGGAGGTCTTACAACACTTTGTGGTTTTGTACTACTTTTTGCTTTCTTTCTAGAACTGTTAAATATGGAAAAATGTTTTCCTGTTAAAAAAAAAAGAATTTTCAAGCCTCATGAATGTGGGAAAAAGTTGAAAAAATAATCCATTTTGGGGGGAAAAAATGTGGAAACATTATCTGAAGTATTCTAAGTGCTCAAAACCAAGAAGTGAAAGAAAACAACTCACGGTTTAGTATTTCATCAATAATTCATGACATTGCAGCAAATTTCCTTAATTTTGGAAAGTTGTTTTATGTTTTCTGAGCACTTTGAAGTGGAAATACTAAAAAGCTACAAGACAGAGTGTATCAAATGTAAAAATTTCAAATAGTTGATTGTTTTCAAATGAAAAATACAAAATAACAAGATCCTTGAAAATCAAAATGAAAGTTTTATTAATTTTTCATTTCAGCTTATACTTATTCAACTGCAAGTATTTTCCACTAAGTCTTCAAACTGTGAGTAATTAGAAACAGCTGTGAAAGAAAGATGATGTTACTTGCACAATTTTTACCCCCTTTACTGATGTCAAGCCTTGACAAAAGACCATCATCATCAAATATGATTGAATACCTCAATACAGGCGTCTTTGTGGTAAGAGAGTGTCAAGTTCTGTCATTGGCAATTGTGTGGATATAATGTCAAGAAGACTAGAAAGGAATGTTTTGTTATGCAGATTTGCAGAGGCAATCTGCAAAATATTGCACCATAGGAAATCCCCATGTTTTATAGAGGGCTGTTGGTGACTGATGTTTTTAAGACTTGAAGTCTCACAAACTGTTGAGAAACATCTTTCAGAAACATTTCTTTCATCTAATATAAGAAGTAGGAACTTGAAGCAGGTGTCTCTGGAGAAGGGTAACAGAGGAAGAGAAAGATACAGATAAAATGCTTTGTTTTCTTTTCTGTGAAATGCTCATGTATTAACATGAAAGCAACCATGAGATTATATAAACAGATCTAAGCAGAACAGAACCCGAACTTCCTTTTTTTTTTTTTTTTTTTTTTTTTTCTCCCAGCAAAAAACAAATTCTCTAAAAAAAGAACAGGGCAGGCTGGGGATTATAAAGAATCTTGTAGACTTTTCTTTTCCCCTTGGTTATATCTGTTTTTAAAATCTTTTTTGGAAGCACACAGTACTAGTCACTTTTTAGAAACAGAATACCAGTGGGTATTAACAGATGGTAGGGGTGATGAGTGTAGCACTGAGGAGCCACAGTAATGGACTGGAAATCCAGATTCTGTCTGTTTGGGCAATTATTGTGTTCTTCTAAAAAATATACTTCACACTTCTCTAACATTTCTTTCCTGTTTTGGATCCAAAATTACTGCATGAGCGTGCATAAATAAGATTATCCAGATTTTTATAGTCAGAGAAACTGGGGCACTAAGTGGGTAAATGACTTGCTTAGCCTGTAGCAGAGTTGAGAATTAAACTAGCATTTTCCAACTGCTAGTTTCAGTAGAAAATATAATGTCCTGTATTTGTTACCTTTTTTGGAATTTGGAGGGTTGGAATTTTTTTTAGTCTTTTAATGTTAATTCTGTTTTTGTTACAGTAATTATGTAGCTACGGTAGCCTATGGTCCAGTCTGCAGCCAGCTGTAAATTACTAGAGCAATAGCCATTTCTCCCCATTTTTTAAGATGTAAATAGTTAGCCCATGGCTATTTCAGCTACAGAAGAAATAAACAGACCTGAGAGAAAGTTTCTGATTTGCAGCTACATACGATGTTATTTGAGTATGCACACATCCTTGGCTATAAAATGCATTTGGAAGAAGCCTTCAAATCTCATCTTTCTTGGCTAAAGGAGTTGACTTGTTTTAAATCATGACATACATAATCCTGTCCATAAGACAAATAAAACCACATAAGTCTTCAAATACTTTGGGAAATTCTGCTCTTAAGAACCTCATGGTAAAGTTTAGTGTTTTTCCAGTTTATATTCTTAAAGGTTACTTGCCAAAGAAAGAGAATAATACTTAATTCTTTCAAATATTTTTAAAAACCCTAACCTAAACTACATAACTGCTATTAACAAAAATACTTATGTTCTAGAATAATTCAAAGTGCTAGAAGACTCTACATCTTTTCTTTAACCAAGATGTTAGAATACCTACTATCAAAACAGTCAAACAGTTGTGATACCTTAGAACAGCAGAACTGTGCATCTGAGTGTGGAATTCGGGAGAAATGGAGAGGGGAAACAGAAAAAGTGGGAATATGGAGACTTGACATGTCAGTGTACCTGGGCAATTAAGTAGGTGAATAAAAACAACCCTATGCATCAGTCAGCTCCATGTATAGACAGATAAAGACATGAGCTTATATATTATTACTGTGGAATATAGTATTTGGGCCGTTCGCTCTTTTCCACCCTCAATGTAATAGCCGCATTTATATGACTATCACTTTGCTGGACCTGGGGGATCACTCTTCCACTGAAGTGTTTTCTCTTTTATTTTCTCTGACTCCAAAGACTACCTTTTTTCTCAGCTGGAAGCTGGGATGCTTTGTCATTCCCTTGGAGTCTTCCTTCTTTGTCCAGGGAGGCCAGTGTCTTAGGAGAAGTGAAAAGTAGTAGCAAAAATTTTCTGAGTGCAGAAAACCTTTATGAATAAATTGCTTGAACATTGTCACCAGCTGGAGTCAACCTTTTCTTGTTTATGACTATGTAAAGTTCCACTTCTATCAGTTTGAAAGTCCAAGTCATGTTTATCTGCTTTCATTTATCAGAGATGTGTTATCCCCCTGTGCACCTAGCCAGTTTTATTAGGTTTGATTATTGCAGTTGCCCTTTTACATTTAATTGTCAATGCTGTTAGTGCCATCAAAATTAATTTGTGTCTCATGGAATGCAGTTTGGTTGAATTCTTGCCTTTTGTATTTCCAAATTTGGTTCTTTATGTGGGTATCCTATTAATAAAGTATGAATATGAAATACATATTTCCTGATTTTATTACAGTTTCTTATAAAAGAGATTTATGACATGATTTTCTTAGACTGTGTTTTGTAAAAACTAACTGTAGTGGTGATGTGGCTGCAAAAAGCCGTGACTTTGGGCAGGTGCCTTTCTTCTTGGACTGCAAATTACAGCTCAGGCTTATGAGGTACAAAACATGATGGTTTTTTTTTATTAATAATGCTTATTGTTACATGTTTGGATGGCATGGAAAACTGTTATTAGTATTGCCTACAATAATATGTGATGGATGGAAAAACTTGCATTGCCTTTTCCAAAATTAACCTAAGATTACTAATAAAAAATTGAATCGTTTGTCTTTTGGTTTTTTTCTTTTGCAATTATAGTGGAAGACTTAAACTGAAAACACAGATTAGCAAAATGAAAAACAAAATTTGGGATAATAAAAAGAAAGATTCAAGAATGATTTAAAAACAGGGAGGCAAGGGCTGTGGTCTACATTTTTAAACAAGACTGTATTCTCATTTTATTGATGTCACAGTAGCAACTTCAGACACATTAAATGGATTTGATTTTCTGGGAAGTAGATTCCTGCATTTTCAAAGCTAGACATAAACGAGCAATCTAAAACCTCGAATCACTTTTGTAAATGAAGGCTTACATGCTGACAGTTAGAACAAAGAGGTCAGGAATCTTTACGGGAAGATCTCTTCAAGAGATTCTCTGGCCATGCAAGAGATGCATAGCACAAGGCAGGTCCTGGTCTTCAAGATTTGGCTGCAGCATGCTGTGGTTCTCTCTAGAGTCCACATGGAGAGCTTTTCTTGCCGGGGTAAGGAATGTATGAATGGGGGCTTTTGTGCATCTGATCTCATTCTGATATGGGATTAAAATATGCCTGGATCACTTACATGGGCCTAGGAACCAAAATGTGCTCCTGGATTGTGTACTCTAAATATATCTCATAAGTCCCAAAAGAAGCCACTTCACCACTCAGCACTTCCATCTGTTTGATGGTGCCTCATTCCACATCTGAATTCAGAAATTTTCTGGGCGCCTCCTCTCTTCCAGGTGAGTCTGATAAAATGTTGGCAGGCATTCTTTTCTTCATCTATCTATGCAAGGTGAGTGTTTAAGTGTGCAACAGGTTGATAAAAGAGATCCATGGTGACTGAGAGAAAAGATCTATTGACCTCTCTATGGACACTGTTTCCTTGTCCATACTACTTGCCAACACTTTATTTAAAGAACATTAAATTTCCACTGGTATATTGCTAGAGTGTCAGTTAAACAATCTCAAGTGTCCTAAAATGATAATTGATGGAGCTGCTTGGAAGTGAGCTTGGTTGTTTTTAAATCGCATCATGTCTCTTTCAAGCTCATTTGTCTGAGCATGGGATAAAGTTTTCATAGCTGACCTGCACTTTGTTTCATTGGTAGCATGTGCCTTAAAAATACAATTCTGTACCTATATTCCACATACTCATATATTCATATGGGCTCTTTATTTAACAACATCCCTGACATTAGAAGAGGAAATTATTTTTTTTAAAGAGAGAGAATGAGAGAACTCACTAAATTAGCAGTATGTGCCTGGGAAAATTATGTGGCATTTTAAGTGGAGAAGAATACTCTACTCATTAGAAAACCCTTGGGAATATTCAGCAAATGAAATCCAGTGATTGACTGCATGTTGCTAATCTACTATATTTAAATAGATGTTGACTCACTGCAACAGTGGTCATAGCAACAGATCATTCCATTTGGAGGGGAGAGGGATGTAGAGGAATACTGCACTTGAAATACTTTTATACTTAAACAGGCACAGAAACACACAGAGATATAGATATATATATCTAAAAACATGCTTTCCAAGAGCCATAGAATCTTTCTACAACTTGTTAGGAGCTTAGCGCTCAGCAGTACTTGGAGTCTACACACTCAAAGATATAAAAATGAGAATAGAACCATGTAGTTTTACTGCAGCATCTCATATCCTGATTTTGTTCTGTTCAGCAAACAATCTTTAAATCAATTGTAGATTAATCATCAAAGCACATAAACAAAATTTTATCAGAGTAGATTAATACATTTTATATTGATTTAAAATACATGATTTTTTAAAAGTGAAATCTGAACTTGTAAGCAGAAAATTACTTCTGATTTACTTTTACTCTATGTTTTGTTTAACCAGAAGGGCTTGGGTTGTAAAAGGTAACATGCCAACGTACCACCCACACAGTGATATTTTAAACACTCACTACCACAGCAACGTGATGCCCTCATCATTAATGAGTTCCTGAGGTAAATTGGTTCTGGAGGCTTCATTTATGAACAAAAAAAAAAATAATTTTAATGTTACAGTGACAGTTTGTGACTAAAGGTTCCCATTTCAGTAGGTACATCAATAAATGAGAACAATTATAGGTGTGTATACCAACCTTTGAAAACAAAATAGATCAATTAAAAAGCCAAAACACTTAAGAGGATGACACAATAGTGGAACCACACTCATGTTATTGGAATAAAACTACAGGAAGCTTTTATGTTACATCTAGTTAGGGTACGTACTTAGTACCCTTTAGCATCTGAATAGCTTAGAGTCTTTATTATTCTTGTGTTAATAATATTAATAGTAATTTTTAATAATTGATAATAGCACTGTTTTACACCTAGTGATCTAAGAGTATGGAAAAATGAATTGGCCAAAGACACAGTACGCATTTTTCCCATCACAATTGTGCAGTTGAAAATTTGGACTATTTTTCATCTGAACTGCTGCTGGTAAACATGGATGCAAAATTATTACAACACAGGACCTTATCCCACTCACTAAACAGCTTTTCCTTCAGTTGGACTGCTCATAGCAATGTTTCAAAGTACTGCCCAGAATCCTCACTTCTCTCTATAGAACTGCCTCACCTTATTAAAATTAAGAAAAAACTGTATCAAATACATGCCCAGAATGTTTGTCTATTCAGACAGAAAATGCATAGTATTGTGAGCTAAACTTTGATCCTATGAGAGCAAATCACTCACTGATTTAAACTGATTTCAAAACAAGTGCACGAGTCCACTGATCTTTGGCAGAACATGGAAAAGCTGGATCTCGTTTTGTATAAAAAATGTTGTGATGATTCATTAAAAACTCTCTAAACCATTTCTTCTGACTTAGAAATTTTTTAGTCTTTGCTGCAACAATTTGTTATTTTGTTACATACAATGGTTCACAAGTTTGGCAGACCAGTAGACAGAGGCATGTGTTTTTTTTGTTTTCTACCCTGTAAGTAGGGTATATACTCTGTATAGTATATACTCTGTATATAGGGATTGTGTGAGAGCAGCATAGGAGAAAAAAAAAAAAAAATAGCTGTGAATCTCTCTATAGAGCTTCCTTAGTACTTATTCAGTAAGGATAAGGAAAGCTGACTGCTGGGGTCATGGCATTCCCATATGGTAACAATTACTGTGACATTTTTTTCTTATTAATAGCCTGAGAGAGATACTTCCCCTCAAACCCAGTGAATCTGTCTATCACAGAGTTCACTTACCCAGAGATAAGAGTGCAGAAATTCCCCCAGAGGGAGAATGGCTGCTGAATAAAAAGGTGTCATTTCTGACAACAGTTGTTTTAACGATTCCAATAAACTTTGAGACTGTGTCACTTAGTCATATATAGTTTAAATATATATATCTAATTACATCATAGACAGAGCATATATCTAGAATGATTATATATATAGTATACATATAATACAGTTTAAATAAAGATTATTAATGACTAGTGCTATTCATCCCTAAAAGATTAATTTTTCCTTACGCATTTGCCCCCAGCCAGGGCACAAGAAGTTGGCACAGGACACAACCAGGGCAGCTGACCCAAACTGGCCAACGGTGTATTCCATACCATGGGACGTCCCATCTAGTTTAGGAACTGGGAAGTGGGGGCGGGGAATCGCCGCTCGGGGACTGGCGGGGTGTTGGTCGGCGGGTGGTGAGCAATTGCCCTGCACATCATTTGTACATTCCAATCCTTTTATTATTGCTGTTGTCATTTTATTAGTGTTATCATTATCATTATTAGTTTCTTCTTTTCCATTCTATTAAACCGTTCTTATCTCAACCCAGGAGTTTTACTTTTTTTTCCCCGATTTTCTCTCCCATCCCACTGGATGGGGGTGAGTGAGTGAGCAGCTGCGTGGTGGTTAGTTGCTGGCTGGGGTTAAACCACGACAGCATTTTTTAGTATACATTCCTATATATTTTTATACCTGAGGCCACCTGTCATGGTTTAACCCCAGCCAGCAACTAAGCACCACACAGCTGCTCACTCACTCACTCAGAGAGGGATAGGGGAGAGAATCAGAAGAGTAAAAGGGAGACAACTAGTGGGCTGAGATAAAGACAGTTTAATAGGTAACGCAAAAGCCGCACAGGGAAGCAAAGCAAACCAAGGAATTCATTCACTACTTCCCATTGGCAGGCAGGTGTTCAGCCATCTCCAGGAAAGCAGGGCTCCATCATGTGTAATGTTTACATGGGAAGACAAACGCCATCACTCCAAACACCCCCCCTTCATTCTCCTTCCCCCAGTTTTGTACGCTGAGCATGACGTCACATGGTCTAGAACATCCCTTTGGTCAGTTGGGGTCAGCTGTCCCAGCTGTGTCCCCTCCCAACTTCTTGTGCCCCCCCAGCCTCCTCGCTGGTGGGGTGGTGGGAGAACCAGAAAAGACCTTGGCTCTGTGTAAGCGCTGCTCAGCGGTAACGAAAACAGCCCTGTGTTACCAACACCGTTTTCAGCACAAATCCAAAACATAGCCCCATACTAGCTACTGTGAAGCAAATTAACTCTATCCCTTCCAAAACCAGCACATCACCTTATCATAATTTGTAACACCTTCAACAATGAATTCTCATTAGTTAATCTCTAAGATTAAAAAGTTCTTGGAAACACATGCTGACAAGTGTGAGAACAATTTTAACTCATTAGTTAATAATATGAAGACGTTTGGCAAATTTCTATAATCTCATGCTATGGATAGAAACAAACACAACTGAAAGCAATTGCACTAATCCGCTGATAGCAGCTGTTGTATCATTATACTTTGTAAACTCACACAAGAGGAGCTGGAAAACTGCAACAGCATTACCAACAGAAATCTCTGAAGTCCCCTTGGCATTCAGACCAACAATTTCCAGAGTTTTCTCAAAGGGAGATTGGAAACTGTGCTCACATGTAAGAGTTTAAAGTATCTTTTTGTCTCCCTATATTTGCCTTTTTAAAGGCAAATTTCAAACCCAGTATCCAGGAACAGGTTGCACTTTTACATTTAATATAGTTTAACCTTCTTTCCAACACTGCCAGTGTCAGAAACTACAGCACTGCCAGGCATACAAGGAATAAACTACACAGTGCTACAGATTGTTATGAACCAAAACCACTGCTTACTCCTTTTCTGAGTTATTTATTTTTTTTAACATACCTTAAAAAGTAATTGTTCTATATTTATTAAGAATTTAATGTTATTCCCACAAAATTATTTAGTAAAGTTTTGTCTTTCATGTAGGATAGCTCAATCTATTTTTACAGTTTCTAGTCAGTGAAAACACCAGGACATATAAAAAACCCTTAAAAAATCTAAGACACCCTTCTCCCAACAATTACAGGGCAAAGAAAGTTTACTTCATGGTCTTGAAGCAGATGTAGTCATCGGTTATCACTGGTTTTGCTATACCGTTGATGTAATCAACCATAAACCCAAGTGATTTTTAAAAGCCTCTCTTATGAATACCTCTTTGGAAGACAATACAACAAGGCTGCAAGCTTCTTGCTTCTTCTAAGGACCAAATCATAAATGTCAAAGGGCAGTGGGTTCCTGTTCTTATGTTCCTATGTAATCTATTGATAAATATGCATGTCAGACTCATAAAATAACATATCTCTAGTGCATCTTCTTTCAGCTCTTATGAAAATGGTTCTGTTACTGACTAACATCTTGGGTATTGACATGGAAAAACAGTCATAGAAAATCTTAGTTATGCTTAAGACAGAAAGTTTGAACTAGTTCCTCAGAATGCTTTAAATATTAGGATGGGGACTGATCAGGAAAAGATCAGTTAGGGGATTGATCAGCAGAAAAAAAGAGCATTGTGGTAACTTTCTGGCAACTTGTTTTTTTTATTAAGAAAACAGGTTGCGACATTTTGTGCCAGCAGGTTGAACGGGTAGATAAAATACAACTGAAGTAACCAGCTGGAAGTCCTAAAGGTATGTTTGAGTTGTTAGTATTTGCTGGGTTAAAATAACATTTGCTGACTGGTCACCTAAGGAAGCACATAGGTTAGTTTATAGTTATCCTAGCTACAAGGAAACTCAGCAAGTCTAAAGAGATTTCAATGCCAAAACCTGAAAATACAAAACTAATCACATACTTTTCAGTCCTTCCAAAAAATGTGTTTTTTTAAAAGATCTCTCACTTCTGAAAATAGGTCTTTAAATACTGATTAATTGAGACATAGAATAAGTGGTGGGAAAAAACCTTAAGCCAGAGAAACCACATAACTAGAGAAGTTATAGCAGCATCTTTGTAAACAAATGCATACATATGAAGACAGTAATGGAACATTGGGGAATAAAATACATCTGAAATAATAAAATGAAATGGGAAAATAAACTCTAGAGTTCTGAGCACAGTGATAAGTAAAAAATAAGGTTGGTAGAAAATTAGTTGTATTCTTCCACATGGATAGTGAATTAGGAGAAATTATGTTGAAGTAGGTTGAGTTATAATAGAATTTAAAAAAAAAAAGTTTGTGAAATCAGAATTTGGTCAAATCCATGAGATGAAAAATAGGGGAAAAATGCCAGATTTGTCTTTCAAAGAAGTTAAAGAGAAATACATAACTCAGTGAATATGTTATATGGGACAACAGGGCCAAAAGCAGTGGTGGTTTTATGGGTATGTATGTGAAAAAAGTATGCAGTACTATGAAAAAGATGCATTCTTTTTCAGGCAAGAAATCAAGCAAGATATGACATATGAGAAACTGAGGAAGGTCAAGAAAAGCCAGTTGCTTAAATATTCCAAAATATTATTTGATAATAGTTTTGATTTGTGGATTTGTATCAAAAGATGCAAAGAATAGGATCAATCAAGTTGTCTTTCAGCAGGACAGTACCACATAGACTGCTTTGTAAGAACATTTGTAAAAATCAAAAGACATCTATTGCTGAGTAACTGTTCTTCAGTTAAGGCAAAACAATGGATGGATATTGGTGGCCAGATGTCTAACTTGATATTTAATTACAAGGTACAAATCTAATTCAAAAAGGATACTGTATAGTGATACGGTAAGGAAGTATATGAATGAGCATCCCACAAAAGTTGACTAGCAGTTACAAAAAGGGAGAAACAAAACTGATGCAGGTATCAGACAGATACCAGGGTAATATTTGATGTATTGTTGGGGAGAAAATAAAGAGCAAATTATATAATTGCTTAATGTAATTTTCATCTTCATTATGAGGAAAATATAGATATACTTGATTCCCAAAGAAAGCCAAGTCCCTTGGACTTTGAAAGAAGAAGCATCATTCTGTTAATCTGCTCTGTGTGTACCTGAATTTGAAAAAGTTACTGTATAAATTTTGTTAAACTTGGCTCTTAGAACATAGCTTGCCTATTGCATATCACAGAATACTTCAGAGCTTTTTTTGGAGCCATCGATTTTGAAGTTAGTCGAACCTGTCTTTTGTTCTTTTTTTTTAATTTAGATTAATTGATTTTCCTACCTGTCCTTGTCCCCACATTTTAAACCTGCTTAACATCACTGATCTGTTTCTCTCCACTATGGTGCTTTGCTAATTTCCTGATTTTGTGTCGCAGACTTCCCTAGGTTCGCTTTTGCAAATTACACCAAATAACAATCATCAAGGCCACAGACTTTCTGTTTTTATTCAAACAAGCACTTCAGACAAGAGAAGAATGGCAAGAGGAATAAAGATACAAATATAATTATCAAACCTAATAGGAAAGTCAGAATAATTACTTTAAAATCAGTTGATAATTTGTGACCTCACTCAGCAAGAATTATACTGAACAAATTGCAATGATTTGAAACAGGAAAACAGGCTATTGGTATTCTTATGTTTACTTCATTGGAACAGAGATTACATATGATTGAACAAGGCATACCACAACAGAGAAGACAAAAGAGCGTTGTAATCTCTGTTTCTCACTGATGAGATCCTATGGCAGAGTTTTGGATTGCTTTTCAGAAGCCTCCTTCTCTTCCACTGATTCTCAGATAACAATTTTGCATCAAGTCTTACTGGTCAACTGCCTGAAACAAAAAAGGCTGAGAGAAAAGGTCTAATCCTTCATCATTTTATCCAAGGGAATTGTTGCAAAAGTTCTGATAATGCAAGACTGCATTTCCTAAAAAAATCCCTCTTTCATGGTAGATATCTGCACAAAGTTTTAGGCAAGCAATTGGACCATACAATCACAAAGGACAATATATGATGCAGTACTAGGATATGGTCTCATTAACAGGATGAAACACTTATTCCATCTGAATTTCTCAGGCATTCCTACACAATGATAACACGCTAGTATCAGCAAACATATGTCATTACGTTACAAGAAAAGCAAGATATGCACATACATGGTAATCTAAACCACTGTAATCTGTGGAGGTATGATGGCTTATATGGTTTGAGAGCAAAGTCATATAAAACTTGACATAAAAAGGTCTCAATCCAGACTCCATCTAACCACTTGCTTGTTGTAGATTCAAAAATAATCTAGACACAGCCAATGTACATAATTATCTTCTGATTTGGATGCTATAGAAACTGCAGTACATTTCCAATAAGACCAACTGTAATTTATTAAAAAACCCTAAATCTCCTTAAAATAATTAATCAGCACCAATTAAAATGTATGGAAATGTTTATGTCAGAAGCTGTCAGAAGACAGCTAATCTTTTAGTACAGTGAGGGAATTCTCCTTTCTCATTTTTTGAATGAGACAGATGCCTTAATCTAAGTATTCCCAGGGCTCAAGCTAAACCAGGTCAGGCAGCAGTTGCTGACCACTGCACAATGTTAAACCAAGCCCCAGCCAGCGCAGGCCAAGGCAAGCAAAGGCAAGTGCTGAGACCCTGCACTGCCAGGTCAGTGTAAAGCCTGGCACCTTCTCCTGGTAATGATGTTTAGTGAACTACACAAGGAGATGTTAAATATCTTAGTAGCTAAGGTGATTTCAGGGAAATCCTATGACAAGAGTAGAAGAGCAAATTCATACAGTTCATGGCTTTGTTTACAGCTGCTTTCACAAAACGGAATACAGTGCTTTTTGATTTACCTCTGTTCAGTCTTTTACAGCTTTTCTTCAAAACCACTTGCTTAGAGATGCTTAAAGAAAAGCCTCAAACCTTAGATACTAGGGTAGAATTATTCTGCAAATTCAAACAGAACAACCAAGTAGTAATTTATAGATTTTCCTGATTCTCCACCTAATTGCATTATACATGGAGCTCTGTGACATATGCAAGCTTGGCAGACCACACATTGTCTAGTCACTTTTTAGCAATGAAATGATAAACACAGAATGTCATTTATGATTCAAGTGGTTCATAATAAACCAGTGCTTCAAGCTGATGAAATAACCACATGCTATCGAAGTCAGTTATCAAAACATCATGGTATTGTCTCTTTAGAAGATTGAGATGAAGGCAGCTAACTGATGTATTAACCAATCTAAATAACTAATTTTATTCATTTTTCCAGAACATCTGCAATTTGAAATTCCCTTAAAAAAAACAAATATAGCAAAGGCTCTGTGAACTTCTAATTTGTTATTTTAGATTGTTGGGGATTTTTGTACAGTATATACTGTACAACTTAAATAAAATTGCAGTCTTTGGCCTGTCTCCAGGTTTTTAGGTGTCTCATAACATTTAGAAATAACAATTAAAACATGTCATAATTTTCCAGTACAATACCTAAATTAATCATTTTTCCAAGTGCAAAAGCAGTAAAAGCAAATACAAATCAATTTATTCTGCCAAAACAGAGTCATATAAACTTCTCCTCAGCCCCCAGTTTATCCAACATAGAAAGCCACTAGTCTCTTTCAAAGTTTACAAAAACAAAACCAAAAATTCTTTCTGTTCTCTGCAGGAGGACAATAGAACATCCAGGCTCTTTTTGATTCACAGAACCATTGCAAGTTCTTAATTCTGGAAAGTATCCTACTAATAATCCCTTACCATCTGATTTTAATGATCACAGCTAGAAACATTATCACAGATGTTTAGAACTTAGTAACATAAAGCCAATACCTTAAACTCTAGCCAGACACTCTCCCTAAATCAGATAAGCATATGCTATCTCTGCCAGTTACTTTCGTTAAATCACTAACATTATTTCATTGTCAGCTGACTTAAGCCACATGCAACAATAGTATGTAGGACAAGTGGGATTATAACACAGTGGATTGGTGAATTTTAATAAACAGCATTCTTAGTGGTAACACAAATTTATCAATATAGCATTCAGCAGATCTTTGGGGTATTTCCCATCATTAAACTTGAGTTTATAAAAACCTGCAATTGTACAACTCAGAGATCACTTGCATTCTCAAACAAGAAAAGTTGTTTTTGTTTACAAGGTTTTGTTGATCTAAAAATACTAAATAATGACCTCAGTTATCCACGTTCAGTAGTGAGGTTAAGTATGAGAAACTGAAGATCACAAAAGTTTTAGCCTTTAGATACTGTGAAGTCAATTAAGGATATTGAAAGTATTCTACATCTAGGCTCATCAAAATCACAAGGTTTAGACAGACGTGTCAGGAGACTGTGACCACAAAACATTCTCATTGTGTTCTCCAGTTCCTGATTTTTTTAATTTTTTTTTTTTTTTCATTGATGAGCATGCTTAAGATACAATGAACATATGTCTCAAAGGTCCCTACACTGTGGTAATGTCCCTTCAATCATTTAATTTGTATGTTGAAAAGACAATGTGAAAAGACTCTTCAAAGCAAGCCTAACCAAAATAAACAGTCCCTGTGTCATAAACAAAGTGTGACCTTGGAGATTTGTTAACTACCTAATTAGAATTGAAAAGAAATCTAAAACATAGATTGAATTAGGATAATAGGAATAAAGAGGTGATAAAATGGAAGAAAATATAAACAGCCTTACTGATGATGGATCAGAAAAGGGGAGAAGACAGAAAGTTCTGTGACACTTATACTGTCCTGGTAAGCAGAAAAGAATTATTAGGTTGAAACTTAAACTATAGCTTTTGCAACTCTGTAGAGTACCTGGCACTACCTTACAAAACACAAAATGTTTCAAAATTGGCTTCTAAAAAAATTAAATCATGACTAGAAAATTTCAAGATAAGAATAAGAACTACGCTTTGGAAAGTTAATATAGCAAGATCTTCTACACTCAAAAGCAGAACCCCTTTCTGTGTCTCAGATTCCCTATCTATAACATAAACAATGCTAATCATGATGGGTTTCCCTGTATAGTACTTTGAAATCTATATAAAAATGCCCTGAAATTTCTAGTAACAGCTTCGTAGACAGCTTTCCAAAAATGAAACCTCAATGTTTAAAAGTATTTGCAGACGAAGACTTACATTTATGAACTCTGGGGGAAAAAAAAAACCAAAACCAAAACCAAAAAAACAGAAAATATTTTTTTTCCTTCAGTGGACTATAAAACAGTGATGAATTAAGGAAATTCCCCTTCTTATAGACCATTACATTCTTTGTTTGAAGTGAGACTCATGTCTGATGGGTTCAAGAAGCTTTTTTTAAAAATAGAGCAAGGCAATGGACTCCACATCCAAAGAGAATAATAGAAGCTGAGGCTGTGAACAAGTTGCGCCCTGTAAGTGAAAATTTCACTCAGTAGATCAAGAAGGGATTATAAAAATTGTTAGCAATAAAAAAGAACTCCTTGGATCATTATTAGTAGTAATTCTTTTGTCTAAACTCTCAGATTAAAACTTCTCTATTATTGGGTCAAAGATTAAGCAGATAGGTGCTAAGTAAATTTCCAGGAACTACCTGCATGGTTTTAGAAAACTCATCAATAAAGCTAAAGTATGTGGGGAGCACAGGACAGGATGAAAGAAAGGGAAGTGGACCTAGTGTTCAAAGTGAACAGTGTGAGACAACTACAGCCAGGAACCAGGCAGCACAAGAAGTTGCCTGCTGACTTCCACTGCTTTAATACTTTTTTTGATATGTTACATAATGGGTACACCCCATATCCAGCAAATTTCTAGTGACAATTTTTGATGCAGGGTGGACACAACAATCTGGAAGGTGCTTTGCTGGATTTGCTACTCACTATCAAGGATGAACTTGCCAGATGTGTAATAGTTGATGAAAGTCTTTGCTGAAGTGACCGTGAGACAGTAGAGATTTATATCCTTGGGGAAGGGAGGCAGGAAACTTCAGCACAGCAGACTTTGGCATCATGAGGGAACTGATAGGAAGCCATGGGATGCTGCTGGGCAGGAGAAAGGGGTCCAGGACAGCTACTTGATCTTCTAGGGGGGACAACCTTGACAAAATACTCTCTAATGTTCCATTCCAACATGCAAGAAGCTGAATAGGCATGGCAGGTGGCCAGACTGGTTGAATAAGGAATTGCTGACTGAACTAGAAAGTAAAAATAAGCTGTATGAAAGGTTAAAAAGGGGACAGGCTACCAACGTGACTTGCAGAAGCATCACCTAAATTTGCAGCACTGGATTTGAAAATGGCAAGGATGTGAAAGGCAGATACAAATATTCTTATGTATCCAATGAATCTGTATAAGCTTCAGATGTGCCCCCCAATTTTTTTCTCTAAATGTCATGAAGCATTGTTAAAATTGGCACTAAGATTAATCTTCATCATATGAAGAACATTTGGGGGGCAGAGTGTGTGAAGGGAACCAAAGTTGGATCAGCACAGTCAAAGGCACATGCCTCTAAATCCAAGTGGTTTTTTTTTTTTTGTTTCATTTCCTGGAAACTAAAATGTGGCAAAAAGGGAATATATGCTGTGATCAAATGAATTCAAGTTAATGAATCACATCATAGGATTTAGAAAGATCAAGTGAATTTTTATACAACAAAGCATACACCTTCTTGATACAGGCAAAGATTATATGGCAATTTAGATAAATTTGAGCCTGGGAAAACTGCAGCTGAATCCACAAGTGAGAAAGGAAAATTTATAACTTGACAATCTTGGATAGATTTGTCTTCTGTAAAGTGTTTTAAGGCGTTACTGCCCTAAACTATCTGAACCATCTTTCTGTCAAAGGTTGCCCTGTAGAGACAGCAGAGAACAGATTGCCTGTTCTTACAGTTGCTTTGGTTCCGTCACAGATGAAGTGACGCACTTCACTCATAAGAGAGAAGTAACAATATATTTATTGATATAAAACAGTGATTTAACAAAGTTTGATAGGAAACGAGACAGTCATTTAACAAGATTCGATGGCAAGGTTCACTTCATATTTACTGCATAGAAGACAGGGTCAGACGAAACTGTCAGGGAGACCCTCCCATTGAGTCATGAGGTTCAGAATGGACCCCCTTGCTTTCTGAACTCCTTCTCAGAGAGGAGTCTAGATGTGGCTGGATCCACTCCTAGTCCCAGACTTTGTCAACTGTTTATGTCTAAAGGATTATATATGTGCAATCTATCCTTTATATCACTTAGCTAAGATTTCAAAGTTTAGCATGCTGTTAATTACTTACTGAGACTCTGTTGGGGCAAGGAATCTCTCAACCTTGAGGAGCAACCCTGGGAGGCGTCCCTACTCAAGGGGAGATCCTGACGTGCAGCCCGCTGCCGTACAGAACTCAACAGGCCCTAGGCTGTCTGCTATTTATGGAGTAAGATGATTGACGCATAGTCATATTTGCATACTGATACACTGTTTCTTCCAAATTTGGCTTGAGTCGGACATTGACCAGCGCTGTGGTTAGGTGGGTGCATCATTCAAATTAGCCCTTGTCTATTGTATTGTTATCTGACCAGACGCATCCATTACTATAGTCACTGGTGGTTATTGCTTGAGCAAGATTACAGGAAATACAGGCCTGGTTGGGGGCAGGGGAACACACTGCCACAGGTTCACAGTCTTGCTGTGAGTCTCCAACTCCTAATAAAGGGAACCCTTTATTAATATGTCAAAGTGCAGCAGCTGACAACCACCCTGCTCTGCTGTAGCTATGGAGATGGTGGTGATCTCTGGCAAAAGGGTGAGGAAAATGCTTCAGCTAAATCCACACTAGTGCATCTGACAGAACTTTAAATTAGTATTTCCCATCTCAGACTGGACAAAAATGGAATTTTTCTCTCTTCTAATTGTGCTCTAGACTCTCTCTTTTCATATATGTCTGCAGCAACATTTAAAGGAAAAGTGAGACATAATTGAGGGAATAATTTTTAACTACTACCAGAATTAAATATATTTTCAATGTAATTGTTTGTGCCTGTCTTCTTATACTTACATGATGTTAAACTCGCTGTCCTTTTAATGTTTTATCTCCATAGTTGTTGCTACAGGCTTTGAAATAACAGTTAACTGCATTTTGGAATTTAGATGAGCTGCGACCTATTTTATTTTTTTTCCCCTCAGTGCCAAAAGCACTGCCTTTCAAAACAAGCTGTATCAAATGAATGGTTTGATGAAATTTATTAGGGAAAAGGGTCCACTTCTGCTCCATTAATACAAGCACAGTACTGTAGTGCATGATAATGAATACAGAGCAGGTCATGTGAGCTTCATTCATTAATTTGGTGGGTGTTTTCCCCATGTACGTAATCAACTTTATGGTAGGGAAGATTATGACTCTTAAGTTCCTGTTAGAAGACTTCTTAACTACTATGGAGAAGTGTTGTCCTTGTCCAATAAATGCAGATTCTGTGGGTACTATTCAGAGCTAAAAATTGTATTTTTGTTCATTCATTTAAAACAACAAAAATCCACAGGTGACACTGTCATTTGTAAGAAATCTTTCCTAATTGGGCTCTGCCTTTCAGGCAGAATAATCTGGTAACAGTGATGAATTTACATGCTCATGCAGATCAGCAGACATTACTGTATATTTTGAAACAGTTCTGTGGCTGCATTGGCTCACAGACTGAATTAATGTACCAGTTGCAAGGAAGGTAAGTAAGCATGATCGTATCCAGGAGATCAAGCTTTCCTCCAAGATTCCTACTGGCAATTTCTTGTGGCAATTCTCTTTGCTTCAGTTTGGTAACTATAAATGTGAGATAATAAGTGTTCTTTTATTCTCCTGTCCTGTCTTCTCTGTTCAGATTGTAGGCTCTTCAGGACAGCAATGTGTTCACATCGATCTATACAGTGTGATAGATATATATATACACACACTGTGCTGAGAACTGTGCTTATTTCAGAGAAGGTGCTTTACTTACACTTGCACTTCAAGAAAAAGAGGAAGAAATAAATTAATTTAAATTCTGGAAAAGTATAAGGATTTGATGTATTAAATGCAACTGTAATACGTTAATAAATTTGAAATACAATTATAAACGTTTCCAATATGGATTCAGTATTTTCAACTAGAATTTCCAGTAAAAGAACATAGTTTTGGTGAATAATATTTTTGCTCAAAATCAACAATAACAGAAAACAGAAAAAACAATCATAGAAACAAAAGATAACAAAACTGTACCTCAGTTAATTAAGTAAAAACACTCCAGGAAAACAGATTTTTCCAGAGACAAGACATTATTTCCTTCAAATGCATTTTAAATATTCAATATAGTTTTATGTAAACTTTGAATTGAGTTTTGTGTAAAACAGTATTAGAAAAAAGAAAATAAGCTTTTTTCATATTTTTATTAAATAAAAAATGTACCCTGCAATAGACTTTTTAAAGTGGACTGGAATATTTATAAACATTTTAAATGAGATCAATGTAATTTTCAGATACTGAACTGAAGGGCTTTGTATTTTATTAAACAATTTCTTCTGCCCTTCTAAAATTTTTGAAGCATTTACATTTAAGATATATTATAACCTTCATAAACTTGATTTGATTTTCATTTCAGGCTGTTAACTGTGTCTACTTCCTAACTTTTGGCAATGAATTTTTAAGGACTTGTAAGCATACACACAAAAAAAATTCTCTTTGTGTGTCTCTCAATGTAAAAAATTGCTTACAAGCAATGACAATGACACTTATTTTTATTAATAATAAACTTTCTGATATCCAAGCATTTGGTTTCATACCACAGCACAGATTAAAGTACAGATTTGAATGAGCAGTCATGCACACAATCAGTTATATAGCCATATAGAACCTGTTACAAACTTTGTTGTAGTCATCCCCCAAAACAGCAGAAGAAATCTGTACAGATGGCCAGCCAGTTAAAAACTCTGAGTGTTAAATTGAAGATATTCTGCTGCAGTCTATGGGAACTTTAATATCTTGTGCTAAACAGTTCATACAAGCCACAAAAAGGCACAAAGCAAATACCACAGAAATTTCTATCATTACTTGTTTATGAAAGGAAACTAAACTCACAAAAACAGTGCATGAAAGACGGCAGATATTTAGGTAGCACAGGAATGGCTCTTCACAGGAAATGGTGAAACTCATATACAGATTATGGTCAGAATAAGAAAAGTGCTTAAAGCAGACACTCATGGCACCTTTTGCAATGAGCAAGGGAAACAATAGTTCTGTCATTTCAAAACAGATGATCTTCCCCCCTTGGAACTACAGCAGTTTTGCCAAGTACTCCTGTTATTATTCTATCTGCATTAAACAGAAGAATGCATGTTCTAAAGTGTTATATTCATAATTAAGTACCTCTTATTTGTAAAAAAGATAGGACAACTACTTGCATTCTTCTGCATTTCATGACTCTGTCTTTAATAATCCAAGGACAAATCTCCCTGTTACATTTTTATGGATCTTTAGACAAAGTTTTAAATATAACAGTAGATAAAGGTCTATTGTATAAATTCAATATACACTTTCTTAATATACATTTTTTTTGCCAGGAAACCGTGTACTGAACTTCTGGGAAAGTTAAGCTTTAGTCTGTGGAATATGGCTTCTTTATAACTGCAATAGCTACTTCTGTAAAGAACTTAAATAATACGTATCCCTCCAATGAATCTTATGTCAAAGTTACATCAAAAACTTAGTTACTTTGTAGAACCATTTGACAAGCAGCCTACTTTTCAATCTCTTCAAGAAAACTTAGGAGAGAATATAAACTCTGGGGGGAGGGAATGAAAAATATCCCTTCTTCAGATGTTTTTGTAATAATATCTGCTTAACTTACTAACTAAAATAAGCTTTGCCTGCTTTTTACTCCTACAGAAATTTAGAGTCAACATAGTTATGAAGGCAGTAATTGAAAAGTCAATGTAACAACAGTTCAGGTGCCCTGGCTTTTGAACCCTGGAGATAGATACTTCCCTGTTGGACCTGCAGTGGTGGCAATGACAAAGGAACCGGAAAGCTCACAGTTAACTGCAAAATTCCAAGCTGAGATTGCAAAACTGACACAGAAAAAAAGAGAAAAAAAGCTCCAGTCAAACACATTTCCTTACTTGTAGGAAGTATAAAGTAGAGAAACAAATCTGTGAGACTTTAGAAACTTAAGATCTCATTATTTATTTTGAAACAGTCACTCTAATAACAGAGTTAATCTTTAAGGACTCATTTACTCCCATTGAAGGCATTAGTCTGGAGTAAGATATAAGGTAATAGTGTCAGAACATGGAACTTGAAAGAGGGGGATGGATAGGTTTCTTTCATATCAGAATCACTATTACCAAGTCAGAAACCCTGTATATGTTATTTATCCTTTTATTAACATTGTAATAATGATATAATCAGTTAAGCTTCAAAAGTCACATTAATATGTCTGTCATTTAAAAGTCACATTAATATGTCTGTTGTTTGCCACTGCATTCTTAGGAGGTAATCTGATCCACAAAAAGTAATATTGCACACTAATATGATTAAAAATACAAAGTCTTCTGCTAATACAAGAAAAAGAACACCAGACTTCTCCTGAACACTCAGTGTAGACCTTCCATCTCATTTTTTTATGTGAAACAAGATACTGTTGGGCTCTGACTGGATAAAATAACCGTTATTCTTTTCTGAGTTATAATAAGTGTTATTCTTTTCTGGTTTGTGTCATTCTGTCTTCAATGTATTATTATATTTTTTTTTTAATTTTAAATAAATGAATAAACAAGAGGTTAGGGGGGTTAATGCTATTTTTACTGGTCACTGGCATCACTATATGACTTTCAATTCCGCTTTAAAAAGTATTTGACAAACTAGGATTTCTCAAGACTTGTATCTTTTTGGTAAGGAAATTCACAAATTGATGAATTCTCTTGTGTACACCATTATGAAGTAGAGTAGGAGAGGAACTAGAGGAATTATTATTCTAAAAGACTTCCTAGTACTGTTCATTTTTAGATTACATTGGCTGCTATCATCAGAATAAAATGTCACTGCAGTGCTGCACATACCAGGAGACAACAAGAATCTTCACAAGCTGATAAATCCACTTGTATGGCACCTAAGTTTTCTCTCAGAGGAATGACAAGAAAGATACGGAGATGAGTCTTTTTCTCCGCCCCTGCACCGCCTCTGTAATACCTGCATTTGGAGGTACTCCTTTGCATTGCCACAAAAGCTAAAAAGGATGACCAGCAAAGCCAAACATATCTCACAAAGACTCTCACTTCCCCTCTAGAGCTGTTTCAGCTCTGCAGTCAAGCATACCACAATCACACTATAGGTGAATTGAGAAAGCCATTTAAGACACTTTCTACATAACTTGCATCTCTCTAATCCTGGACATTACCACTTGGCTACTGTTATCTCTTTCTTTCCAGAGATTTTACAAGTATAGGAGTTTCTTAGTTGTCAAAAGATCGTATCTCATTGTCATAAGCTCTTTGAAAGTCATTTAACCTCCACATAAGTTGTGGCCTCCATCTCCAATATGAGCTTATTTTTTTGACATTTAACATAGCTGCTCAATTAATGTCAAGCTTGAAGAGCAGTTACACGTCTGAATCTGGCCAGCAAGCAGACACTACCAAAATACCTGGGGAAAGACGGCTGTACTCATTTGCAATACTGGATTCATGATCCCTGCATTGTTCTACCAGCGCTCCAAGGTTACTGGATGCCAAGACATTGTGTTTTATTTCAGTAAACCTTACTGAGGTCAAAGCTACAGGGCTTGATCAATTTTCAGCACAGGCAGAGTGAGTGTAGATGTCTCTGGAAAAGGCTGTGAGGACAAACTGGATATTAGCACTCCATAACACATTTGAGTAATGACTGCATCTGAATTTAAATACAAACCATGAGGAAGAAAGAAACATACAAAATAACAATAGTCAGATGCACAATAAGATATCACAGTAGTCTATTCTTTGATTTTCAGCTACATTGATCTTAGATAGGCTGCCAAACCTTCAGTAAAGAGGTATAAGAAGAAACATTTGGAGAAAAGATATCTGTAATAAATATGGACCCTAAATGCTAGAAAACACTAGCAATCATTAAAGGTGAAAAAGAAAAATACAAAGCCTTCCTCTTTTATTGCTAGCAATCAATTTACTTTACTAAAATAAATAAGCTACCCCATTTGTTACACCTCCAGATTTTCATAATTTCCAATACATGTGAGATATTGAGATGAACTGTAAAATTTTTATATTCATTAGGGGAAAAGCAGTAATCCTAACCAAAGTGCAATTATCCAGAACCAATGGTGATCTGGAATTCCCTGGCCCTTAGTTATATAATTTATCATCTTCCATTTGCAGTGTATCATAATGGTCCGATCATAATCTATTGGTAAACTCTTACCAGACTTGCTTGAAGCGAAGAATTATGTTTTGTATTATGTATTCAGATAATTTACATACTACTTCCTGATGTTACACCCAAATTGCCACTTCTCATTAAAAAACAATCCTATGAGAACAACTACCTGTTACATATGCCATAAAAAAAAGCATTGTAACATAACGTACATAATACAGAATAAACTTTACAGCTTCTGCAATCATTTTAGCATAATACTTGACATCAGTATTTCATAGTAAAATACAGTTATGATTATCTAAAAATGAAACGTGTTCATCGAAACAATTTTATTTTGTATTTGGAGAATAATAATAAAGTTTTATATATGCCTCCTACCCCTATGTATTCCATAAGACCTACAGCCATTTTTCAATGCAGTAGCAGTAAACAAAGAAGAAAAATATCCATTTGAAATGGTTTTCATAAAGACCTTGCATTTTAGCAGTTTCTGCTCAAGTCCCATATAACTGAGAAGAGGCCTTCAAAGATGAGAATTTAAAAAAGAGAACTATAAATAAAATTTTAGTTAACTTAGTATTATGTCTTTTTGCTTCCTGTTTGTACTTCCTCCTGCTTCTGAAACCTTTCCCAGCTTCCCACACCAAATTTATATCTGCATCCTGGACATATTACCTCCAGATACATCTTGCAGTATGAGACATGAACATACTGTGTATGTGTTTGCTTTGCATATTAAGCCACAACTGTTCTATTTCGCTACATTTTCAGAAGTTTGAACAACTATATATCATGTGAACAATTCCCTATTAAATCTTGTACATACCTAGCATGTTGTTCAGTATCAAGTATTTATATAATTTAGATTATTCTTACAATTTATTTATCAAGATGATTGCAAAACTAAGTTGATGTCTTTCAGCCAGCTGAGAAGCAGTCTGTGAAAAGAAAACTCAGGTGGGCAAATCTTCTGAACAGATGCATAGGCAAGAAGAATGAAATATTGCAAGTCACCATAACAAAAGGAACAGAGACTCCATTTTCTGTACCATGGAAAGATATGAGAAAGAGAGCCTAGAGGAAGCTAGATGGAAATTTTAGCAAAAATTTTAACACAAGGTAGGAATATATGGCAAGAAGTGCAAGCCAAGGCAAGATAATGGTGTTAATGCAACAAAGATAAAATATATAGCCAATAAAACTAGTCAAAGTTTCAGAAGTGGAAAAACAGTGGAACTACAGCAAATAGAAATGCTGCTGTATGCTGACACATATGCAGAAAATGAATAACTTCTGAGGATTTGAACAAGTCACTGGGAAAAATGTAGAAAAACACAGTGGTAAGTAACGAAATAAATGAGAAATCAGTAAATTCAGATGTTTGAAGAAATGACAAAGGTTTACTCTTTATCTGAAGTGACTGCTTATTGTAGAAAATATAGAAAGTCCTCCTTTGATTACCTTCCTATCCTCAGTCTGCAGTGACTCTTGTAACCACATGGGCTATAAAGTAAGGTTTTCTACTCAAGTGGTTCTAAGGTTCTAATGCTCTAAGGTTCTAAGGTTTTGTTTTGCAGCAACTAGGGCTCATGGCCACTCTGATCTCTTTAGTGCCAAATCCTATGTTTGTGGAATGGTTGCTGGAAGAACTATGCCCTGAGCAGACATATGGCACTTGGAAGTTGACAGTCCCATTAGTGTCTCTGAAAGTAACTATTGCAGGACTTTATGGTTGCTCAGATGGCTCATGTAGGCAGAAAAATAATTTGAAACACTAAATGAGAGCATTTTGAAGAGGAATAAGACCTTGATTTTGAACTGATATTTAACTGAAAGCCAGTGTGGGAGTAGTAGTTACAGTCTCAAAGACCTTTTTGAATTAGTTTTATCTTCTAATCAAAGTAAACATTTTGCTTTCTATAGGCAGAGGTTTAATTTCAACATACACTGCAGTAATCAACCCAGAAGGCCACAGAGCTACAGGTTTCCTAAGTGGTAACACACAGCCAGGGCAGGATCCAAATTCTGGAAAGGTGCTGGAGACCTGGCAGGACTTTTGTCATTTTTGAGAAGTGAGAGTCATTAAAAGTGTGTCTTTTCAATAAAGAAATGAAATACCTTACTGGTGCAAAAATTTGATTTTATGATCATCACAAGTTTCTCATCTTTCAACTCCTCCCATTTCCTTTTCTGCTTTCTTCCTTCACTGCTTCTCCAGCTGAAAAAAAAAAAAAAAAAAAAAAAAAAACAACAAAAGGGGAAATCAAAAGTGGGAAGAAAGAGAAACAATACTGCTATTTTAGGGTTTTAGTATTTTTATCTGTTTTATAAGCTGTTTTAACTGTCTCCAGTATTTTAGTACAAGTAAAATATACAATTAAAGGGATAAACATTTCCCATTTCACTCTAATTTCACAGTCTGAAAGATCAATCTCATTTCTTTCCCCACTAGATAACAAAGCCTTGTTTTTTTTAGTGCAAAAAATAAAGCCAGTTCTCAGAACTTGGGGAAAAGGATATATGTTCTAGGGACAATATCTATCCCCATGTCAGCATGGGCAAACTGAAAACTGTCCTAGGATCTTTTCAACCTATAAAAACATAACCATAAATGTGAATGTGTCCAAGACAGGGAAACAAGATCATTGTTGCCTACCTAACAGTAACTAGCCCTGGTTGTAAATGGGATTGGGGGGTCCACTGAAACAAGAGATATTATTAGTAACCATACTATTTAAAACAGCCTTAGGAAAACTAATGTCTACTACCAAAAAATCATTTATAAAAAAGATATGATATCATGAGCTGAATGAATAATTCATAATGAGCAATTTAATTAGCTAACTCGTTTGCTTCTTTCTGCCTGAGATTTGTCCAGGAACAGATTGCTATTTTCACACATTTGTTTCTTATTCAGAATAATTTTTCTTAATTAATCATTGAGTGAGTAGTTGTTTGTTAAAAGATCATCATAAATATCCACCATTTGTCATGAATTCAAACCACCTTGGCTTAGTTTTTTGTGGAAAAAGCATTTTATTTCCTTTTTAGGGAGTAATTTTAGAATGGTGGTGTTTGTACCAATACGAATGTTAGGTAAGGTTTTATATTTGGCACCAGTCTTAACAGTGTCTGTTTTGGACATACTTCTATAAATAATAGAGTAACTGCATAGAAATGGATACTGAAATAACTAGACATCAGTGATAAAAAATAAGCAAATTATGTCAGAGAAAGTTGCTTTGATCACAGTTACATCCCCCCAAAAGAGTGACCACCTGATTTTGATCATTACAGTTTCTGCCCTTTTAAACATAGTTTGTTCGCAATGGATAGATAACGGTGCAGAGGCAGCTCCACTGATGACCTGCGCGCCTGTGTGTCAGTCATATTCTCTGGGGAGAACTAGAGAGGAGATGTGACGGTGAGGGAATTGGCTGGGCTCAAAGCACGGAAGGTGGCTTAGCATGGCTAGCCCTACTCTCATTAGCCATACTGGCATGGTCAAACAATCTGGCTGTGATTTTCTAACTCATTCCCAACCATACTCCCTTATTAATGTATTATTGCGAGATGACAAGACTTCACAGGCAGATTAGAGACTAATCTTTTGTGGGCATATAGATGTAGATTTGTTCAACAGTCCCTGAGACCTGCTCAATATGTACATCAGCATTTTGTAACTGATCACCCAGACTTTTTCTCTCTGATGGAAAGTTAGAGTCCATGCTAAACTGGGATGTACCATTGTCACACAAAGCTCAAGAGAACAGAATAAATGTTAACTATGTTGCAATACACATGACTGCAGCATCCACTGGGTAATTCAGTCTGAGGCCCTGCAATTACATATTAGTAATTTAATTAAGTTGGGATGAATATGACTGTAAGCAATGTTAGTTCTATATAAATATACATGCAGAATCAGAGACATATCCTGGAAAACTAGTTTAGTTTAATGAAAAGTCCCAGAAGTCATACAAGTATAAAGTAAGCCACTTGCATTTTCATCAGCAGTAATCTTACACTGAGTTCACTAAAGATTCTACCTTTGTATGTGAATTTGACATAGGATAACTTCACTGTTTTTAAATAGGGGGATACATTTTCCTGAAATACAATCCCAACGGAATTGAAATAACTCCATGATGCAAATGATTCAATGAATGTTTTTGTACTTATATGTAAGTCACGACATTTTAACGGTGACCTGTCTCCTCTAGTTTGTCCTTCCCTTCCTTTTTATTTTTAAATTGTTACTTAGAACAGTGTTCAGTGTCCTGCCAGCTATGAGAACAAGACAGCTTGGTAGAGCATTATGCTCTTGAAAACTGTAGGAACTAAATATGTCCTCCTAAGTCTAGAAAATCAATTTATACATGATGCAGTACCAAATGAAAGCATGAGACTCTGTAGATTTACCTAGCAGAAATAAAACATTCAAATTTGAAATATACTTGATTTAAGAGATATTGTCTGTGTTAACTTTGTAACAACAATCACAATATGCTTTAAAATAAGACTGCAAACAATTTTCCAATAGATTTAGATAGAAAAAAAATCTTTTTTTATTTTATTTCTATGCATCATCATGAAGGCAATAGATATTATGTTTTTCTACTGTGCTGTAATGGTTTCTTATACACCAGAAGAGAGACCAAAAATAGATGTTGAGTAGATTTAATCCCTGAATCATATCCAGCAGAAACAGTGACAATAGAGAAAAATACCATATATTTGTTCTGTAAAATAGTAGTTCTTCAAATTTCATGTAACATAAATCACTAAGGATGCTTCTGCAGTGCAAAAATACCATATGCCACTAACTCTTCTCCAAAAGCCAGAGGTGTATTTAGATTACAATGTAGAATTAAATTACCTTGGATGTAGCATCCAACTGGAAGGCAAAACTGAGACTGAAGTTTCAGAAAGTGACATCTCACCTACAGACTCTGACAAAGCCCTCCCTCGTTCAGCATCTAAGCTGTAATAAGGGCTACATCACATGATTCCTGGTACTGCAAGTTTCTGGCTGATGTCAATGTGGACTCTGACTGCCAGAGAATCGAATGTGGTGGAGCAAAAAAAAAGAAACAACTATTAAAACACAGCTATACAATGACAGTGTTGAGATGACAGCTCCAATTAAGACTGCTGCCAAAATACTCCTCAGGAGGCTGGATAATTTGCTAGAACCATTGCTGCCCTGTTATCAAGATCAGTTCAATCTTCTTTTACAATCCAAAACAAAGGCATATCAACATATGGTATAAATCTGTATTCTGTGTGCATTTCCCATCATTAAAAATATTAAGTGAACTGGCTTCTGCAATGACTAAGAAATAATGACCTTTATGGACAGGCTTCTCTTTATTGCTGGTTTGCCTAGTTTAGGCCTGACACACTCCTGAGAACTACAGTGACCAAAAGCCACACTAAAAATACCTCTTTTTCTTCTCTGAAAGAGAACCTTTTCATTGTCTTCAAGTCCCAGCTGCTAGCACAGGCACTGCTGAGCAGACTAATATATAAAGCAATCAAAGAAACAAACAAACAAACAAACAAAAACTTCAAATGTCCAAAAGTACACATCACTGCTCATACCTAACTCAAAAACATAGCACTATACCAGCTACTAGAAAGACAATTAACTCTATCCCAGCTGAAACCAAGACATTCCCCCAACAACAGCTTGTCTCAATATCACTGATGTAAGAAGCTTCTAACTAACTTGTGTAATTTAATGGCTATAGCAACATTTTGTTAGTACTGTTTCCTTCTCTCCTTTTTAATAGTTACACTAATTAATTAAATGCCATCCTGATTGGCACTGACCTCTTCAGGGTCTGTGATCTGCACAGTCTTTCGTCTAGCTGAAGGTTCTTTGTGCATGGTTAATAGCTTCCTCCATTGTTAGGAAGACACCTTTATGTAGTCTCTTTTTGTGAAAGAAAGAACAATTTCTTTATTTAAAATAGTCCCCATAAGCAACTTCTTATACCTTCAGAAATTTTCAGGTTTACATAATCCCAAGGCTAGTAAGAAGACAGATTTATGAAGACTGTGATTATATGTCTTTGTAAACGCAAGCAGCATATCAGATAATGTGGTTGAAAAATATTTCTACATTTTAGAAATTAAATACTTTACAGCAGCAGTTTTTACTTCACCATTCATTTCAGAACTATTAAAACCATGTTATTTAACAAGGGGCTTAGTGACTGGTTCAAAAAATTTATCCAAGTGAGTTTGGCATTGTTTGAATTACTTTTTCTTCAATAAAAAATACTTGTAAAAAGTTAGGAATATTCTTCCCCCATTTAGTCTTTTATACATTAAGGCTTAGGCAGATTCAGTTACAATTTACATCATTATAAGGATATACTTAAATCCAGTATCATATATGGAGAACTACTCCAAATCTACCAAGTCAACCTATTGTGGATGGAAAAGATGAAAGTTGGTGTTTTTTAAAAGATGTTTGCACTTGTTTCTCTAGACATCATGCTCTGAGACTTGTCACACTACCTTTTTGCTTATTTGCTTGTTGTTTGCAACCTCCTGAAAGCCTCAGAAAGCAAATCATATCCTTTTGATTGCAGAGTCAGTGTGGAATTTTTTTATCTCTCAAGTCTGTGCAAAATCTCAGCACGTGCCAATTTCTTTCTGGTAGTGAGGGTATGCAGGGCAGCCTGCAGCCTACCCTTTTCTCATGGTACCAAACATGTGCTCCTGAAAGCCAGCTCTGTATGTGAAGAGCATCATGACAATTTCTGTTTATATCTGCTTTCTGTACAGGGGATCCTATATCTGGACAACAACTGTTTAGTTCAATCCTTTAGTTGACATTTCCATGTTACTACTATTCATTTTCTGAGCTTCAAAGGTTCAATTGCAGGCCTGTGATCCAGACTGGAACCTGGCCCTTTTCTGACTGAGGCTGATGCCTGGCATAAGCCACCAGATAACCTCTGGAGGTCCCTTCCAACCTCAGACACTCTGTGATTCTGTGATAAGGACTATGTTTTGCAGCACTAATTCAGAATATTCTGTATGATAATTTCAAAGCACCACAACACAGAAAAATATCAGTGTAAGAAGCACCTTTCTTTATATTTGAAACTACAATATTGTGCATTCTCTCAGGGTATTTAGCAAACACAGAGTATCAACACCCCCCTGGTGACTGTCACAGCCATGCTGATACAAAAGTGCTTTTTCCATTTTAGGTTATGTTATGCAGGGTAGGTAGTGTTGCTATGACAGCTGAAAAGGTTCTTCTGTCAGCCTATGCTGCATCTCCAGCAGGAGCTATGCCAACATGGCTATGCTAGCATTGGCTTTGTAATGTAGATATGTTCTGAAGTATGAGTGGAGGATGATGCCTGGAAATGGAAAGCCTCTGCAAGCTGGTACCATTGCTGGTAGAAAAGGGATGTTTTGTGTTGTAAATAAAATGAATTCTTTCTCAGAATATGTGGAGTCATGAAAACTTTGTTGCAGGATATGCTGGTGCAAGACTTTTGAGAAAATCTGGGTACCATGTAATTCCATCCAGATACCATGCCTTGCTGCAGGACTGTGCTGGTTTTGGCTCGGACAGAGTTTATTTTCTTCACAATAGCTAGTACAGGGCTATGTTTTGGATTTGTGCTGGAAACACTGTTGATAACACAGGGCTGTTTTCATTACCCCTGAGCAGCACTTACACAGAGCCAAGGCCTTTCCTGCTTCTTCCACCACCCCACCAGCGAGGAGGCTGGGGGGGGGGGGGGGGAGGGGGCACAAGAAGTTGGGAGGGGACACAGCTGGGACAGCTGACCCCAACTGACCAAAGGGATGTTCCAGACCATATGATGTCATGCTCAGCAGATAAATCTGGGGGAAGGAGAAGGAAGGGTGGGGATGTTCAGAGTGATGGTGTTTGTAACCGTTACACATAGTAGAGCCCTGCTTTCCTGGAGATGGCTGAACAACTGCCTGCCGATGGGAAGTGGTGAATCAATTCCTTGTTTTGCTTTGCTTGCATGTGTGGCTTTTGCTGTGCCTTTTAAGCTGTCTTTAGTTTAACCCACGAATTTTCTCACTTTTACCCTTCTGATTGTCTTTCCCATCCCACCAGGGGGGGATTGAGCAAGAGGCCATGTGGTGCTTAGTTGCCAGTTAAGGTTAAACCATGAAAAGACAAGCTCATTTTGGAGGGTATGTATGGAGGTGCATATGCATTTAGGTGCCTACTGTTTTAACTCCAAGGCAGAGATATTTGTGCCAGAGGTCCTTCTACCAAAGTCCTCAAGAAGACTGTAATTTGGCAGCTCTTCACATTTCCAGCTGTTTCACATCTCCACATCTCTTCAGAAACTGGAAAGGACCCTGAAAATATATTTTCAGGTCATGACAAGAAAAAAAAAAGAAAATAATAAGGATGGAACCATAGTTTATTATATTTTACCATAAGCATGGGGAAAACAGGTCTGAAATGCTGTTCACTAGAAGAGTCAAAAGCAGATTAGTAAATCATGTAAGCACTTATGTTGAAAATACTGATAAAAATCAAACAGGAAATTAGCTACCAGTACATAGCAAATGACATAAAACCTTTACAGCTGCATGCTGGAAAAATATATTTGAAATGACAGTACTTGTGAGGTTGCTTTCTCAGTCCTATGAGAGACAGTCCTGGAAGCTGGGCAGCCATGTAGGTAGCATTGCAAAGTCTTTGGATTCTTTTACAATAGGGTGAATCTGAAGTTTCGCCTGAAGCTTAAATTATGTCAAATAAACATTAAAATTTCTGAGACAAGATGGGAGGAGAGGAAAAATCTATTTCTTTCAGCTAGGCTACTTTCTCATCCTCAACAAACAAGGCAAATCCGTAATAATCTATGTTGTGTAGTTCACACTACTGCGAGCCAGTTGTCTTTTCAAAGGGTGTATGAAGAACATGGAAAATTGGAGGCCTATTTTAGTCTAAAAGCATTTAAAGGTTGAAAGCTTGTAGAGTATACTTGTGCTGAAATGGAGCAACAGGCTTATGGCCTAGCCTCAGTACAGACAAAAGTGATGAAGTAGCAATGTCCCATATACAAGAAAGAAAACAACCTCATCTGAATGTACGCTAGGGAATATACTCTGCATCGTCTGACATAATTTCCTGTCTACAAATACTGAAACCCCTTTGCTTTTGCAAATCACATCTCTTTGGATTGTATACAAAAAAGTTTCAATATAGAAAACAACCTTGAGTCATCACAAAGATGTTGCAATCTGCATGCCTTAACTTGTAAATAATACATAGACTGGAAAAACAAATTAATTCTTTTTTAAGAGGTTTATTTCCACAGCATGTACTTTAATGGGCACTATTCTCTCTTCTGTTATGTTTCTGTATGCCTTCTTTTGCTACAATATATTGTACATTTCTAAAGTACATATGATGCAATTTGATGGGGCAGGTGGGGGGCAGGTGGTGGAGTATCAGACTGGGGACAATTGAGAGTACCGAGATTTATGGAGTCCACAAACAAAGCAATTGAACCTTAAAAGCCATTGAGTTCCCTCTCTGGTAAAATACCCATTTCTTTCAGCTAATCACACAATGCATTTAAATGAAAGAAAGATAGAAACTTGATTAAAAAGAAAATTGTACTCCCAATTCTACTTAGAGATGTGAAATAAAAATAAATTATTTCAGTCATTTCTCCATGACCACTCAATATACCACACTTCTAATGAGCATACGTAACTTGTATCCCACATGTTGTTGCTAGGATCCTTTTACTGGCACCATCTGCTATAGGTATAGAAGCCCACGAGGATGAGACACATCACAGCGCATAGCTGTATGGAGATGATAAGCTTTTCTAAAATTACTTATTATATTTTTTTATCAGGTAAATTTTGGGGTGAATGAAAACATAATATTTAGCACTTTATAGACTACATATACACAGTTCAAAGTAGAAGACTTCTTTGCAAGACATTTCTATTCACTGTGCTAATTCAGAATATTGAGCACAGTTTTTTGAGTCTGCCTGTAGTGTAACTGACAGCACTTCACAACTTATGATCTTATAGGTAAGGGAGAAAATAAAGGGATGACTGGTGCCCTATTTGGCCCTGTCTATGCACAAGGATGGCATGTTTTGCTCTGCATTAATATCTTGCTATGTATAATTATAAAGAAAAGTAATTGTATAACTGTTCTTAGACCACAACAAATCTTTGCTTTTGTATGATCCAGTATAACAGCAAATTAGTTTTAATAGTCACTGCCAAGTCTCCTGAAATCCTATGTATTCTAGCTGGTGGTCTTTGAGCCAGTCTCATCCTCCAGGCACTACTAGCAGTGTATGGTCTGCTGTTATTAAGCAATGATTTCTTGTCTTAGCCAGACACTATAATAACCTGAAAAAAGTTATCAGATCAGATAAAAAACAAAGCTCAAAAATAGGTGAAAATTACATGAAATATATCACATAAAGGCACTGGCAATGCCAATGTTCTCTGTGAGTTTATAGGGGAGTGGGACAGGGGGATCTCTGCTCTGGGACTAACTGGATGTTGATTGGCGGGGTGGTGAGCAATTGCATTGTGCATCACTTGTATATTCCAATCCTTTTACCATTAACTGCTGTCACTTTATTGGTGTTATCATTATCATTATTAGTTTCTTCTCTTTATATTCTATTAAACCGTTCTTATCTCAACCCATGGGTTTTACTTCTTTTCCTGATTTTCTCCCCCCATCCCACTGGGTGGGAGGGAAGTGAGTGAGCAGCTGCGTGGTGCTTAGTTGCTGGTCGGGGTTAAACCACGACAATGCTACGTCTGCTTAAATGAAATATTGAAGTTCTTGCATATAGAGACAATAACTACAGGAACCCAGGGGAAGAAGAGAAAAGCACTAGCAAAGCCATTATTGTCTGACATGCAGGACAGGTTGGAAAAACTAGAAAGAAAACTTTTTTTTTATTTTAGGCCAAAGACCTGTGATCAAGGCAAGTAAATATTTTGTTTCTCTTAAAAAGGGCTTTTATAAAGAGAGGTACAGACATCACGTTATTAAACCAATAAAACTGCATTTTACATGTAGGGAATATAAATTAAGCTAAATCCTTTTCAGAAGAAGAAAAACCTCAGAAGAAATTCTCTAGGTGACATCTTATAGCACTGAAGATGATGATGAATAAGTGCTGATGTTTCCACAGAGGTCAGACCGTCATTCTAGTTGCTTAGTTTTTGTTGCTATTTCCCTGCTGAATCCATTAAAGTGGTATACTGTGAAAAAAAAATACCATCTTAATGAGACCAGATGCTCTTTATGTAGTACGAGCAATATGCATAATTTTCATTCTTTAGTTCTTCTGTTTAATTTCTTTCTTTTTTTTTTTTAAATGCTGAAAAAATACTATTTAATTGTGATTAAAGATTTAATGCTAGGTATTCCAGATCTACTTGGCTTTTCTGGTTTCCTATGCAGATGTATAATTTTCTTCTTCCTCTAAATTTCTGGATGAACTGTATTTAGGAAGAGTTACTTAGTTGGTGGAATTGAATGTGAGAAATTAGTTTACCAGTGTTCCATGTCTGGTTACGCATCTGAATATTTGTTATATTGAACTGTTCTTGATGACATTTTTTGTGATAGGCAGGCTATATAATTTTTTCCTGTTAGTGGCAGCTTTGGGGACTACCTGTTTGCTAAAAAACTGGCAGTACGGTTAACCAGTGCTTGTTCATTTGAGCTGTATTTTGCATTTTTAAAGCAAAAGAGAGAAGATGGCATTGATACAAACCCTTACTGTAAGGTTTGTTTACTGCACTTAAGCTGTTTCCATCTGCAGTACATTGCAGGGATTTCCATCTCCCGGTATGAATAATGCCAGGCAAAGATGAAAGTTGACAAATAAAATTAAATCATGACAGTTTGCAGGCTGCAGCTCTTACTGGCGCTGGAGGAAGCTGTGATCTTGGGGCTGGGACTGAGTCTTGGGAAGATGAGGTGAGGAGATACTGGATGGCAGTAAGTCCCTTTGAGTATCATGATTCCAACACAACATCTCTGTAAAGTTTCAGAATATTTCATACTATATTTGATGTGCATGCAACTTATTTAAGTCACACAGCCAGTGTACCTGGCAATTCTCCATCGGAAGCTGGATACACACACTCAGTCCCACTGTCAGTGTCAGCAGAGCCAAAGTTTATAGAACAAGGGAACTGTATTGCATGCTCTGAGATCCTAAGCCACAAAGATAAGATTTTGGACTGCCCGTGATGGATGAAAATCCTAACTTGGACAATCTATCTGCCACTTCATTCCTGGGTCACAGGAGAAACCTATAAGGTATGAATGACTACCCTGGAGGCCCTTTGTTTTCTTCATAATGGCCAACAATATAAGAAGTGTTAAATGTAAACTTAAACTTCTCTGAAAGTAGTAAATGTTGTTTTTTCTTTTAAAAATTGTCATGGTATATACCACTGATATTCATGAGCTTTACACTATCAACTACTTTTTACTAGATTACACTCAAATACTTAAACACATCTAAATTACTCCAGTTGAGGAATTCCTACTCAAGACCATCTTCAGCATTCCAGTTCAGCTTCCATCTCAAAAACAGATAGGCAAGTTTGAGGAAGACATTTCATTCTGAATGCACTGATATAAAGAAATAAAAATTAATGGCCAACTTTACACACCCTTGAAAACAGAGTCTGAAATTAAAGGTGTTAACTCTAGAAAGCAAATCTAGAAAACAAGTTCTAAGCAAAAGCATTTGTTACAGTGATAATGTCTGGAAAGTATGTTAGGCATTTCACGCAAATACCAGCAGCAAATTCTAAACACAAAACCTTATACAATAATAATTTCTCATTTTATTTCCTTGTAGTTTAAATATATATGCACAACTTTCCAAGTGTTTTCTATTTGTCAATATTTGAAAAGAACTAATAGAGTGATACAAAGGGATATGCAGGCAGGCTCATCAAGGTGCTTTAACCAAGTGGAACTGGCCAAATAGTCATAATGAATACTCGACCCTTAATTTCTGCTAGCCTTAACAGATCCAGTCATAGGAGTTGGGATTTTTTGATTTTTTGAATCATCATTCTTCTTAGTAAATCATTTGTTTAAAAAAACAGTGATGGCTTAACGGACGGAGCATTGTGACTCATGTTGTTTCTATTGAACTAGCTAATTCACATAAAATTTTAATTGTTGATCCTGATAAATGTTTTCAGCATACAAAACAAATAAAAACTTGGCAAAAGCAAACTAGAAACTGTTTACACACATATGCTGTGTCTTTAGTGACCAGATCCACCAACATCAGCATCTTGGGTAAAGCCTAATTTCTACGTATAAGCTATTTGTGTAGATAAGTACACAAGCCATTTGTCCACAGTTTCCAAATGTCTCCTTACCTGGGCTACTAGGTGGCCAGAAATCCATTGTTTGCTGCCTGAAAATTGCAGGGCAGTGAAATATTACTAAAAGGATTAATTTGTCTCTGAAAATTGGAACATTGTCAATTCCTATGGAGATTTGTTCGCACCTGGTGACATATCCCAATATTTTATACTTAGAGTGCTTTTTAATTTGAATTAAAATTAGCAATACAAAGGAGATCCTCCCAAACTGCCCCAAGCCTGGCCAGCATGGGCTGCCCACATGGCATCCCTACCACTGCTCACTTCTATCAGGTTCTTAAGATTAGATGCTAAAAGCAAATGGCAGAGCACACAGGGTGCTGCCAAATTTCTATGATTCTTATGGCACACTATAACCACAGCACACCCTTTGGAAATCACTGGCACATAGACTACATTTACTTTTTGAGATTATGTACTTGTTACTGCAAAGCCACAGCTTTGAGAAGGGGTACTGGCAGATACCAAACTTTAAATATAAAACAATAATAAATTACAGACTAAATCTGGGTATACACATCTGCAATCTTCTCACTAATGGAAGCTGACATGATTTAATGTCCATAGATCTATAAAAAAAACGGGAACCAACAGCATATCTGAATCAAATTGCAATATTGATTTTTCTAAACACAGGCACAGATCTATTTTCTTAGTATTACATCAGCTAAAGACATGATACTTGTATTTACAGTTAATAGTTGATGTTCTCCATATAGAACACATCTTACAGAAAACATTTCAGAAAAATACTGTGCAGCCTTCAATATGCTAATAATTTTTACCACTGATTTTTTTTTTTTTTTTTCTAAACACAAAGCATTTGGATTAAAAAGATGACTTGGCAGTCCTTTCTTCAAGGACTGGTGGTTATATAAATTTTTTTTTCTATTTTACTCAAGATAATGGTTTTGAAAGTATAGATAAGGTGATTAATAGGAACCCTGGAAAACTGGTACTTTGTTCATGTGCATAAACTCAAACTGAGAAGGGCCAAGTAAATGATCAGGCACAACTGAGATCTAGTTATAGCCCAGGCTTCCACTTGCATCTGGACTTTGAGAGTCTTAACACAAGTGAATCAGGAACTCATAAAATGAGGCAAGATGGCTCTGCTGAACAAGACTTGTCAGCAGTCAGGTGGAACAAACCTCACTAGGTCAGCACATAGTGGCAACGTTTGTAAAATGGGACACCTGGTAAGGTTGACGTCTCTGATGAAGGACTAGTGTCCTCTCAGTGTCAGGTAGAAATTTTTCAAGACTGGGAAGAAATACAGCATATCTGTTGGCACAAACCTTGAACTACGCAGACCTGGCCTAATGGCGGCTAAGGAGAATCAGATTTGGTGGTAGAAGCAGACTAACTAAATTCCTAAGGGAGTCCTGTGTGACTGAACACTGTATTTGAACACTCCTGCAAAGTAACTGAGCCAGCACAAACTGTGCAGGCTGTCATCCACTTTTTTTAGCCTTGCTGATTTCTTTTTATGAGAACAATTATTTACGTCCCACTCCTCAATGAGGTTCATCTTCCCAGGAACTACTAACTGGATTGAAAGTGAGAAGAAAACATTTTTTCTTTGGATTTAGAGTTGAAGGTCATAACACCTGAAAGTTTCTGGCTCAGGATTAAAACCCAAATATTTGGTTTTATCTGAAAAAAATGAACTGCTAGACATTGTACTTGATTCTTGGTTTTGCTAATAACACCTAACAAAGAAAGGGTATACATCATGGTTTGCTTGATTTCTTTTTTTACCGGAGGTTGCCAAACTCACTTACCATATTTATAGGAAACAGTTTCACTGGTGTGATTCTGTGTAATCTGCTTTGGAAAACTGCCAGTCCTTCTAGTTTAACTGAAACTGACAGTCAGAAGTTGTTTACATAGGGTTTCAAGACCATTATTCCGCTATGGCAAGTTATTTTGCAAATCACTTTTCCATATAGCTGTTAATTCACTTGAGTATAGAATCTTGCTATATTTTATGTACATTTTAATACATTTTACATGTTTATAAACCTCAAATGTACTGTGCATTTCAGAGAGAGAGAGAGAGAGCGCACAGTTTTGATATACCTCCTTAGGTATTACTCAGGAAAGAGTGAAGAAAGCATTATTGGGGAAAAAAAAGTTCAGATTCTGGAGTCACACGTCCTCGTGGAGGCTGTAACATTACATGACTTTAATGTAGTGGTACATAGAGATGGTGGCTTCTCTCCATCATAATTTTTTCCATCTCTTATGCTACATACCTTTGATAACTGTCATACTGGTGCATGGACACAAGTGATCGTGGAGTCTGATCACTCTGTAGTTAAACTCAGATTTTGAATTTCGGTGAAGTTTTATGTGTTATTCTTAGGCACCACTGGTATTCATCCCAAACCACTCAGCAAAAAAAGAGCATCTGCTCAAAACACAAGTAACAAGGCTACCTCCAGATCTACCTAATGAGGCAATAGTTCATTTCTTTCTCCCAGAGAGTGTTGCAGTAGTCATTTGACTTACAGAAACTGAATCTGAGCTGACTTTGTTGAGGCAAAATGCAGAACCCACACAAGCGTAAGTCACCATTGTTTTTGTAACATTTGGCAAAGCTCAGCCTGGCTGTTTTGGGAATTAGACCAGTAAAGAAGAGGCCAAATGTCTTCATTCTTCTTATGGGGCAGGTGTAGAGAAGGTTAGAATCTGAGGGTGATGAAGAGGAAAAGAGAGACAAGGTGAAACTGACCTTTTAGAGTCTGAGAAGGAAGCTGGATTTGTAACACTTTTGAAGATGGGAAGAACAGGAAAATAAAATCCTGTTTTAGGGTTTGCAAAGGAAATGGATGATCATTTAACACTACGCAATTTGTATTTGGTTCCTGCGGTTTGATTTATAAAACATGTTTGCAGGGTGATTCTCCTTCTTTTGGTGGAGAAATCAAAGCCTCTTTCATAACCCTAGGAGAGAAACACGGTGTTTAAATAAGCCAGACTCACTGCTGGAAGCTGTCCAAAGAATCTGTGATAACACTCTGTAACAAAGATATGACTGAATCACTAAACACAATAAAGAGCAAGAGGAACCTTAGCATTCCTGGAAACAAATGATCTATTTTCTATTAATTCTATTTTTTATTAATGTTCAGCATATTGACAGATAAACATCCTTTGCTGTTCCTTTAAGACAAAAAAAGCTACATTAAGTAGCTTCCTATTTCTAAACTATGGCAGGTAGAAAACATCCTACTGAGTATTGATTTTATTGGATGGCAGGACTAAAACCTACTTTCAGATGGAAGTAAGGAATGTGAGCTTGGAGTCACATGCAGGGGCCGTTTGACAGAATGACGTGATGGATACGTCCTTCAGTTGCTATGGTGATGGTTCATCTGCTTATATGTCCAAGAAATAGGGCTTTTCATTATTTTCTCTAAGAAGAAAAACTGCTAACTCATAACAAAGTGATTTGTTTTTGCACTAAAGCGCAGCTAATGCAAATACCATTGCTCGGTTTTAATTTGGGCATGAAATTAATATCCTAAAGCAAATAATATGAACAAATAACTTTTCTGTCCTCTTCCTAGTTGTTCCTGTAGCATTTTTCACTACAGTAACTGTTTACCTCTTCTGTGAACCTCCAATATATCTGCAATAAATTGGATTTCTGGAATAGTTGACATGAGGTCCCAGAATACTGTGGTAACTTTAATAAATTTTATTTCAAAGTAGGATTTAATTTTTTTTTTTTATCTAAGTCATCCAGATGTTAGAGCTGGACAGATTTTACCAGCACTTTCTATTAATAGCTTCCCGAATATTTAAGTGACTTCTGTTCATCTGTGGCCATATTCTGTTTCTGTTTTTTTTCTTCAAGTACCCTCTGACCAGTCTCTATTAGTGGGAATGTTTACAAGAAGCCCATACAAAAAAGGCACAGCTGAAGCTCCTGAAAAGAATATTTTTTTAATGTACACAGGGAATATTTTTGTTAGAATTGCATGCATTCACAATCTAGGACCAGCAACACCAAGATGTGACTAATTAGATCAATTTCACGTGTCAACCAGAAGCAACTATTTGGTAGTAATTGATATTTTAGCTATTTTATTTGAGATGCAATACTATGTTTCCTTAAGCAGTAGAAAAATCAGTAGAAGAATGTTAAACAAAAAAGCCAGAGGAAATCATGTTCTTTCTGCAATGTTCCAAGAGAAAAATGAAATTCTCAGTTAAGATTCTGTCAGATACATCAGCCATGTCATAATCAAATGTACCTGTCCCTTCATTTTAGTATTCCTAATGCTGTTTCAGAAATCCAAATAAAATAAATATCAAGAACAACATGATATGGAAAGTGTTATAGAAATTACAGACATATCTGCAAGGCAATGAAGCCATCCTCTCATTCAACTAATTCAAAATCAGAATGCATGACCATGTAATTATATCGAATGCAGTAAGGGACTCTATGGCCTCCAAAAAGTATTTTTGTAGATTAGGATATCAGTAGTTGTAATGTGACACTTATTTCCAGATGTCCCCTTGATAAGTATGCCAGATAGAAAAACTAAAAAAATCTAAAAATACATTTTAGTTGGCATGCAGCCCCAAATCTGGAGGTACCTGTTGTAGAATAAGCCTGTTTGCTTTGAATTAATTGTGATATTTGTTTTGAATGATTTGTCCCCCAGCTATATTGCATTATACAGCATATTATAAAAACCTTGTTACAGTAATGCACAGCTATACATTTTGAATAGCAATAGTCTTCCCTGATATAATGGGAATTACTTTTTTTAAAGGAAAAGACAATGCATGATTTTTTGCAAATGCCTGTGACCATGAATCTCCTAGTCATCATCTTAAATGATTTCTACAGATGGTACATTTTATTATAATGATAGTTCTGAGGTTGCAAAAAATACAATAATAGCTTTATGCAAATAGTAATGGTGATGACACACACAATGAAGCAAGGACTAAGATTCGTGGGAGCAACTATGAATATTGTCCCAGAGCCATTCCCGCTGCAAGGCATCTGTGCAAATTCTGTCACATGGTAGGCTCTCCTGGGTGTTAGATAATATCTCAATCTCTCTTCCTTTTTTTATAAATTATATTTAAAATAAGTAATCTGTTTATAAATTTGGGGTTTGTTTTCCTCAAAACTTTTTCACTCCAGATTTCTACGTGTTGGCATAAGGCTAATAATACAAGTATGCTGAGTGCATGTTTTTCTGCAGAAATAATCCAGATTAACCACAGGTAAACTAACCATCTGTTTTATGTTTGAGGAACTATGTCCCACACTGCAGTTCCTACCAACTGACCCATTTTGCCTTTATGCTAACTTAACAGCTAAATTGAGGTGAACAAATTTAAAGGCTTAAAGATCCCCTGCCATCTAAACGGTCTGTCTCACACAGGTCGAGCACTCTGCCAATATAGTGCGTGTGCAGCCACCTTTTGCGTGTCATCACGCTCTGGCTAAATTTCACCTGGTAGCCTGGAAGCAGAGCTTCCAATCTAGCAGGGAAGCTCTCCTAAGTGCACAAAATACTGACACCCTCACCTTGGTGCTGACGTTAGCAGACATACACCAGGGACACGAGGGCCATCTGCAGTATCACTCGCCAGTGCTGAGAGAGATCTGTGCCTGGTTCCCAGCAGTGACATTTCTGTTTCTAATCTAGCCTCAGCTCCTGCGTTAGCTGAGGTGATGCTGGTCACAGCTGGCTCATCCGAGTGCCTCTGGGCTGGAGCAGGAGGAGGTGGTCTGCTTGGCCTGCCGTGTTTTGCCTGAAAGAATATGCTGGACTTTAATAGAAAATTGCCTTCTTGTTTGTCTTCCCATAACAGACTGACCTTACCCACTTTTCTGTGATCCACATTCTTGTCAAGCACCCCCACACACCCTGAACCCCACAAGAAATTTCTATGAATAAACCATTGCCTGGCCTGAGGCTTGATCAAGCTGAAACACACATCTCCTTGGGCTGCGCTCCTTACTGCTTCTCTTCAGCAAATGCTCATGGATACGCACCATGCTTCAGCTTTTGGGTAGTACGCACCCGCAAAACAGCCTTCGTCTTCATTTTTAACGTTCTGATATTCTTCGGCTTCGTGTAGACAGCAGATGTACTAAGCACTGCACAGGAACGTTTTGCAGCCATCTTGGTCAAGGTAAAAGGCAAAGGCCTCGTGGAGAATCACGGCAATGCTAGCTGAAGCGCAGGTGTTTGGGTGGGTAGGGGAACCAGCCATCTGGACAAGGGGTGACGAATTGCTGTTAAAGGAGAGCTGCCTGTCAGCTGGTTGTCAAGGAAGGCCTGGGCCCAATCCCCCTGAGGAGACCCATTTTGCTGGGCTTCTGTTTGCCTTAGTGACTGGGGCTCCTGGCGGCGGTAGGCCGGACGTGGCAGTGCCAGGTGAGGCATTACATCCAGCTCAGGTAGAGCTGGCCCTCCTGAATACTCTCAAGCTTTCAGGGACTCCCCAACTAAGCCGAGAGACAGTAAGCAGAGCTGACTGCAGCGAGGCAATTATTCGTTAGTAGCCTGAGGCCTTCATGTGTCTGTCCCTGGGCAAGGCTATGTGCGCCTGCTTGTGGCCGCCTGCCACTCTCTGAGGGCCTGAAGCTGCTCACGGGGCCAGCACTCACCGTGTGTTTTTGGCTCTGGTTGTGGTAGGAGTTGGAGCCACATGGCTAAGGCACTGACTGCTGGCTGGAGAGGTGGTGACAGACTTCCAGGGGTGGAGGTCCGCACCCTGTACGCTTGCACGGGGTACACGGGATTAACACACCCCCAGGGCCGGCCACCCCCTGGGGGTTTGCAGAAGATCCAGCACAGCCTTTAGAATCCTAAACACACTTGTCGTCCCATGCTCTGCCGTTGCAGTGGTACACATACTTATATTGGCAAGGTGTACATATAGTGGCGGATGTAATTATACTTATCTTGTGGTTCACTGAGCGAAAGAGAAGCGACCCTCAGCCAGCAGCGCAAAAGCTTAGTTAGATAAAGGCCACGATTTCGTTCTCTGGTGGGGTAGAAAGAGCTGTTATAACCTACGCAGTGAGTGAATTTGGCCCTTGGGTCTGATCCATTCTTCTGCTACCTCAGCGTTGCCTTGATGTAAAAGCAGGAGATGGTTCAAGATGCAACGATTGCAGAGCTTTCCTTCCTACTGTCTTTTATTACGGTGCTTCCTGAGGTTTTTTTGTGTGCTTCACCTTATGACTGAAAGTACAGCAATGAATAAGTTTCCATGAAGTCTTACCAAAGTTTGGTTTCTTTCAGAGGGGCAAGATCATCAAACCTTACTATTGTCACATGTATCTCAGATCCTGAAGCAAATGTATGCAGTTACAGGCAGACTGACATTGGCAACGTTTTCTGTGGCCTCTGAAAAGAGCTCTTTAACAATTTAGATGGCTGAGATCTTTCCAGTGCTCTTTTGACATTTGCTGGCTGGAATTAAAAAATAATACACAATATAATTGCTATTTGTTAGATAAAAGTGCATTCTGGAATCAAAATAACTCATCCCTGGACTGAAATAGAGTTGTACTATTAATTCTGAGTAGTGCTTTTCATTTTTATGGTACCCATACATTTGTAGGAAATGAAAATGGAACTATTTACACTTAAAGAATTTTATTTTTTGTTCAATAAATCTTCCAAAAAAAAAAAAAAAAGCCATTCATATATTCATTATTTGAATTTAGCTAGTTTTCTTAGGCACTCTAAACCAGCAAATTTTTTACCTTGTACTTTAAATTAAACAAGTAATTTGTCACAAAGCTTTTACTATAACTGAAATAAACTTAAATGACAAAATACCTTTTGTTTCATCAGAAAATATAATTAAATCCCAATCCAAACTGCCTACATATTTTATTGTCCTCTGCACTCTAGTCGGTATGTCATACTGTGATGGAAATATGGGCTACAATTTTTCTAATTGCACACTAGCCAAACACATTGAAATAAATTATAAAATTCTCTTAAGACAGGCAATAGAAAGCAAATTCAATGATAATTTAATTGGAATCGAGTTTCAAACGAACATGTACAAAAATTTTCTCAGCTCCAGTAGGTAAAATTTCTCTCACAGAGATGTCTCCACCCTTTTCTACATTAGGACTATTCAACTTATGCAGGCTCTATAAATTCCAGAAAGCTTTAAAAAATTCACATGCTTTCATGTAACCACAGTGGTGTTTCACTAAGCCAAAAGTTTACAGTAATACGACTCAAACACAAACAGTAGACAAACCTATGCCTCAGTTTTCACATAAATCAGCTTAGAATCCTGAATATTATTGAAGTATCCTAAGAATTCAGAAAATAAAAAATGACGTGCAGGCACCTTGGTTTAAGTATGCTGGGGAATGCATGAATATATTAGCAAAAAGAGAAAACAAAAGAATAAGGGATCTTTAGTTTAATACCAATAGGTCTAAGAACCACTTCTAGTTGTTGGATTACTTTAGAAGAGTTTGAATTTCCAAATAAGCAGCAGATTAATTATTCCACTCCTGTATGTTGTGTATTTCCAGCCTTGATTATGTTGATTTACAGTGGAAGAATCATACTTACTTCAACACTTACAGCATCGTGTGAGTAGATAATGCATTTCCCAGGTGAAGGAGCAACTGCACATTAGCCATGTAAGAATTTCATGTGCAGTTCCATACTGGAGAGGCTGCAGTTACAGGCCATATGCCAGAACAATTCGCTTAGCACTTGGCTAACCCCCTTATTATTTCTGGAAAGGTCCTACACAAGAGCTTGGAGGCTTCTCATCTACAACATGCACAGGACACAATTATCCATGGAAATTTGAGTGGATAAAAATAGTGGTTAGTGCTTCTCATAAAGGAAAACAAGGCTAGGGAAATTATCTGAGAGTTTGCTTAGTTCTGGAAAAAAATTATACTGGCTTTATGAAGGCAGGTAGTTGCACCTTAGTTCTCAAGAATCAACCAAAAATTGCATATCTTAAGCATGTTAGACTGCTCCCATAGCAGAATTAAGCTTTGTCAAAAACAGGCTGAGTAAAGTTACAATTTTTATTCAAGAAGGCATCCTGAGGGGTTTTTTGTTTTATTTTATTTTGAATTCCTGCTTCAGTTCTAATATGGTCCTATATTTTTAAAGCCCTGTTTGTTTTATATGTTTGAAAATGTGTACATTTTAGGATTGTAAAAGTTTAGCCAACAATTGCTATGCATATTTGAAATTACTATATATTATTGGGTTGTTTGGGGTTTCATATTCAAAGCAATAATTTGGAGACAATGTAAAGGCAGTGATAAGTTGATCCAAATCAAAATTGATAGTTCTAAAACACTGAAACTTTTAGAAATGATTTCTAATCCTGGAATTGTTATGTAAGGAGAGTACCAATAAAATTTATCAAGAGTTGTATGCTGCTGTAAAATCCTGAATGATCTTATTAAACCAAATCCACAAGATTCTCTTATTATACAGGCATATATGTTTTCTCTGCTGGTTGCTACTAAGCGCTGCCCCCATGTGGAGTTTGAAATACCCTCACGCTTCCACAGTCAGACCTCTGGGTCTGACTTGCAATAAATACTATCTGAAAGGGAATTTCACCACCTGTCACTAGCTGCTGCTCTTGATTTGTACAAAAGGTTGTACAGACCTGCACAAAAGGAGAGTTTCATCAGTATTTTCCTCATCCAGATATGCACATGAGCTGGAAGTGATGTATGAGCTAGCTGAACTTAAGCCTTTCCTCCAGGTCTTCCAAATGGCATGAGCTCACGATGCTCTGCAGGCCTTATAGGATCTATAGGATCCATAATGAAAATGAGTGAATTTGGTTGTACAATTGCCTCTATCTATTTTAATGTTACAAATATTCAGGGTGAAAAAAACCAGGAATAGAAATTTTCTAAGGGAAAAAAAGCCCTAAGTAGTTGGAAGAATAACATCTGTGTTTATATTTTATGAGAAAATATTTTCTTAATATATATAATATACCTAATTCTTACATTACTATTTCAGTAATAGTGTTAATTTTATTTTATTATTATTTTACTTTTACTGTATTTTAATATAAAAATTTTCCTTAGACCTGAATAGCAATAAAATTCTCAGTAAAGAAGATATACATGCAGTTCATTCACTGTGGTTTCCTCACACTTCCTCATCCTACCTAGGATTATCTGCAAATAATAGATTAATAAAATAACAGAGTGGAGGTGTTGAAAGATAGTCCTGTGATTTATCTACCCAACTATTCACAAGCTATTTTGCATTCAAGTGATAAAAGAACACTGAAGTTTATTGAAGCTTCTTGTTGTGCTGTTGAGCGTGGGAGAAGTACATGGAGAGTGCTTTTCCTGGTTTTCAAATATGTATCTTAGTATAGGTCTTCTAATTTCAGCACCATTATGATATTTGTTGTTTTTCACCTACAAACAGTTACAGGAGAATATCACTCTTCACTGGAGAAGAAAAAGTAAATGTCTAGTCCTTCAGGTTTTAAGGAAGGGTTGAATATGAATATGAATATGATTGCATCTTAAAGACCTGAAAATGGAAAGCAAATTAAGTACTCTATTTTTTATTATTGTTTGAAAACACATTTTTGTTTAATGCCATTCTCAGGTTTTTGTGTGCTTGATTGGTGCTGTGTGAAGAATTAGGGCTGGCAATCCCAACTTTCAGAGTGACCAGGGGGCCAATTCCAGTCTATTCCTTTGAATTCTGATTAAGTCTCACAATTTTTCCAGAAATATATCAAATCCATGGTGTGGAATTGAGTAGGGAGAATTTATCCTACGCTATTTGCAAGTAAAACCATGTATGTATTTGATAGCTGGTGTCATGGTTTAACCCCAGGCAGCAACTAAGCACCACGCAGCCGCTCACTCACTTCCCCCCCACCCAGTGGGATAGGAGAGAAAATCAGGAAAAGAAGTAAAACTCATGGGTTGAGATAAAAACGGTTTAGTAGAACAGAAAAGAAGAAATTAATAATGATAATGATAACACTAATAAAGTGACAGCAGTAATGATAAAAGGATTGGAATATACAAATGATGCACAATGCAGTTGCTCACCACCTGCTGACCGATGCCCAGTTAGCCCCTGAGCAGCGATCTCCCCGCCCCCACTCCCCCCAGTTTATATACTAGATGTGACGTCCCATGGTATGGAATTCCCCTTTGGCCATTTGGGTCAGCTGCCGTGGCTGTGTCCTGTGCCAACTTCTTGTGCCCCTCCAGCTTTCTTGCTGGCTGGGCACGCGAAGCTGAAAAATCCTTGACTTTAGACCGAACACTGCTTAGCAACAACTGAAAACGTCAGTGTGTTATCAACATTCTTCTCATACTGAATCCAAAACATAACACCATACCAGCTACTAGAAAGAAAATTAACTCTACCCCAGCTGAAACCAGGACAGCTGGTTAAAGGAACAGTTTGTGCTGCCTCTGTCATTTATTACTGAATTATAGCCATCCTGGGAGTGTAATTCCTGTTGCAATGGAGTAGCAATGAATATCAATATTAAACAAATCTTTAGTGCATGAAGGGAAAAATATAAGAGGTTAACTCTAAAACAGAGGAGGGACCTTTAGGCAGGGAGAAGACTATAACTTAGGCTTGAATTTGGACATAACTTACCTATTCTTCATGGTGTGTCCTTTAAAAAAAGACAAATAGAGGTGCCCTGATGATACATTTCGTCTGAATGAGATCAAAATGTCCTCCAATCTTCCGTAATAAAATTGGACTAGTATTGACTATCACGACTGGATAAAATTCACTGATAACACTTGAAAAGTTTTCATTCAGATGTCCTGTTCAAATACCAACGAATTCAAACTTCACCTGCAAGGTATGCTGACATAAATGTGAGATAGCAAATTTCAACAAAAGGAATGGTGTTATTTTAGTATAAATTACTTACATTCTATTTAAGTTCATCTCCAGAATTAAAACACTTGCTTTTTAGAAGCAGCAAACACAGAAAATTCTACATTTCTGTGTCTGAAAACTGAAGAAATTCTGCTAATTGGATTCCCTTTCTGTTGCTGCAAGCCTTGAAAATAAGAAAAAACTTCACAGGATCTACTGTAACAACTCAGTTGAATTCCATTAATTCCTTGATCACTGGTGTTAGTAATTGTGCTCTCTGTTGCCTATGAAAGGAAAGAATTAGGACTAGCAAACAGTAAAATGAAACACGGATGGCTTTTACTAGGGGGTTAGCGTGGTCCATGCCCACCAGAACTTCATGAACACCAGCAAAACCTTTCGGAGTCATTTCCCTCTTGCACTAAGCATGCATGGCGCTTCTGCGAGCACCAAGCCCAGCACTGCAACAACGTGTTAGATCAGGAGGTATACACTGGAGCGGGAAGTCTGCTGTGCCTGCAGAGTAGCCACAGCGGTGATCACTTTGCCTCTCCTCGAGCTGGCAGAGACAAGCATCTTAGAAAATCTGGCTGAGAGAGAAGGGAGACCCACTACAGGGTGATTTACAAGATAGCAGCCATTCTTTTCTGGTTTTCTACATATATAGCAGCTAACAGTTCTTGTCTTACTGATAGCAATGACTAAACTTACTGGTTTAGTTTATAAGATATTCTTCGATTACCCTTCCATAAAGCATGTATGCGCGCACACACACACACACACAGAAACACGTGCAAAGTCCACTCCAAAATTTTATGTTGACATCTCCACCAGCTAGAAACCATTAGGGTTGAATGAAATGAAATGTAAGATAACAGGGGACATGCAAGTCCAATAGTTCAGTATAGCTCAGTTTATTATTTGGTGTTGACCAAACAAATGTAATGCATATGATTTTCAAATGCCGTAGTCACTCCTATGGTTGTTACTTACTCTTTACTGAATGCAAACTCTAATTTTCATACTTGTCTACAATTATGTATACCCAGCTGTATCCAAACTTGGAATGCATTATCAGGGTTCTCCTTGAACATTTTCCTCCTCCAAAATAGAAGGAAGAACTGAAACCAAGAATGTCACAGAGAGATGCTAAATGGCTGTTCTCAGTATCATGGAACACTGCCCAAAGGTTGTGATGCTGAAGAAGAAAACTGAAAAATAAAGTAACTGATGAGGCTGAAACTGAACTCTGGTTTAAGAATGCCTTCATGTGGCTACAGACACTGCTCTGAATTTCCTTAATTGTGTGTTTGTACTCTGAATGGAGCTTTTTTCATTCCATCTGCCTACACTATCATCATTCTGCCCTTAACTATGATTAGAGGGTTAGTTTGTAATAACTAATATTTGTCTTTAGATGTGACCCAGTGACACTCTGCAGTTATTTATAGGAAAGTTCAACAGTCTCTTGGCTTGCCTTCCTGAACATACATACTCATCTGTGAAAAACAGTGAGAGTTGTTTTTTTTGATCATTATATTGGTGTTTATATAGAAGCAATGTCCTAAATAAGAAGATTATGAAAAATTATTCTTATTATTTGAAAGTTATTCTGGAGATTTGATCATATTTCATTTCAAGATTCAATACAAATGTTACTCAACTGTTTCTTTGACAAACCAGGTGGATTTTTTATTTCAAATTCTTCTACTTTCTGAGAAATAATTCATTAGGTAGTATTATCTGTATTATAAAAACACTTCTTAGACATCAAGGAAACATTCTGAGATGATAAATTAACTGAAAAAAATAGAATTGTTGCTTTTCTGAATTAATAAGGAAACTTTTTGATTAGCTAATTCTTTCAGGATACTGTCCTAATTGCTCTGAAAACACTTAATTTCTAACAGCAGTGAAGTAACTGTGTAAGATGGATTCTGTCTTTTGATTACTGTTTTCCCAGACAACAGTTTTCTAGCAATATGTGAATGAAATGCAAGATCTGTCTTGAAGGAGTAAACCAGAAACAATAAAAGAGAAGAGGAGGAGAGGTTCTGTTTAGGACCAGACTGACTATCTGGCCCTTAGATTCTCAACTAATTTATTCATGGTATAAATTGTTATGCTTGTATTAAATCGTAGATTCTTGAAGTTGACTAGTACTGAAACTATTGTATTTAGTTTGTCTGTAAGATGGTCTTTAATTGATATCAAACTACTCGTAAAAAACACAAGTGGTCATAATAGATCACAACAGGACAGGAACATTTCAGAGTCAAGAACATTATGGCATACATTCACTGGTATGGACAGAAGGAATAGGGACAGCCAAGCTGACAGCATGGTCAGAACTGAGGAACAAAAGCACATCATCTGGGATTGGAAAGGTGAAAGAACTAATTTGGGAAGGAGAAGTATTTCTAGGAGTTTTCTGGGAAAATTGCGTTAACATAAAAAAATGGTTGAGAGAGATGATCTGTAGGAACATAAATATTAATGAAGCAGTTAATATTTCTGCTTTCAAGCTAGGCAAAATTTATGGTGAGAGAGACATTGAATGTTATTAAACTATCAGGAAAGACTAGAAAATAGTCAATAAATTATTGGCATATTAGCCTTTTAGCCAGTCTGAAACTGAAGTTTGGGGATCTAAGGGCTTTCTAGTAGGTTTAATGTGCTTGTAGTAGCTATATTTCCTTATGTTGGATGTAAACATTTACTTGAATATAGTATTTGTGGACATGTCTTTTTACATAACTTGAAGGTTGTAAAGCATGCATATGTAATCCATAGAACTACATAATATTCTTATGTAACTTTAAAAATAATCACAAAGGGCTTACTGATATTGTATCATTAAAAAGTGAACTAAAGTATCTCATTAATTTACTCTTATTAGAAGTTAATTATGATTTTGATGTTATTCTTGCCCACATATGTTTTTCTGTTGTTACCAAGCCTACATAGTAATTTGTAATTTGAGTGGCTGTCCTGCTCTCTCCTAACCTAACCTACCCTACTACTGTTATATTTCTAAAACCTAGTTTTTACTGTATTAGCAGTTATTGGTTAGTAGGGCGAAAAAAGGACATTGCCAGTTTCTTAAAACAAATGATCAAGCCCTTTGTCTTTCAAAGTGCACTGTATTGTGTTAGTTTCCTTTAACATTTCTAGATCACATGTAGTTAGTGAGATAAAACATCCATATACTCCAGGATCCTTTGGCCAGTATCTATACTGAGGAAGAGGGTAAGAACAGGGCAAAAATATAGTGATACTTCCTCCAGGTATCATTCCAATAACCCTTGGCTTAGGGATTTCCTGATGCTGAAGTTGTATTTTTGTGCTTGCTAGCCCTAGGGAATCTTCTTGCTGTGAATCAGTGCAGGGGGGGGGTTGTGTACCTGTTTAGGCTTTGTATAGGCAGTACTCTGTGGCAGAAAATTTCACAGCTTAAGTAAGTTTTGTGGAAAAATATTTTGGTTTGAACCATACATCTGATAACCTCATTATATTGCCCTGACTATTATACACATTATGAAAACCTGAATATTTCTACATACTGAAGAAGAGTGAAGACTATGCATTTGAATATAAGCACTTTTAGATTCTGGAAACAAACATGCAAAGTAAAATTCTTGTTGCGATTAAACGAAATCCTTGTGCACACATGCAATATAAGCAGAAAGTATAATGGTTAAGTAGATTTCCTGTCTCTGGATTGATCAAATCTCTTGTGTTAGGACAATTTTCTGCTAAATAGATACTATTTATACAGTTAAGAATGAAGCCAAATAAAAGACTGCTGACTTTATATATTGAGTTATAAAAATTACAAATCACAGAGAGAGTTCCACTGGATGAGGTTAATTCTGCGGATATTTAGCAGGCAAATTCACAACCTGGAGAGCTGATAATCCATGACTTCCTTAAAAATAAAACATATCTTTCTTGTGTAATAGTGTAAAAAAGCTAATTTTTAGATTTATGAAATCTAATATGCTAAAATTCTTAGCTGACATGAACCAGTGAATCTGTGCTGGTTTATATGAGCTGAGAATGAGACATTGTGTCTCCAATACTGTTTGGTTGTAACTTTTGGAATAATCGGTATATACATTTATGAATAACATGCTTCTCAACACTTTGGTCAGTGTTCGGTAGTAAGGATGGTTTGAGTGATGAGTATGTTATTGAATTGGGAAAATATTTTCTGTGACCATTATTAATACATATACTTCTTTGCTGAATTTACTTCTGTTTCTATTAAAAATTCTAAAGGCTATTGACTTGTACTGTGAGTCTTTCCCACCCTATTCTTTATTGCAATCTCTCAGACACATATTTGAGGTAGGAATAATATTTTAATGAGTAAATTCATAAAACCACATAATGGAATTCTTACTTAACACAGGCAAAAATTGGAGATACAGTACATGGGCTATAAGCCAGGCCACTACTTGAATATTTTTTTCTTCTAAGAAATTTGGCTTTAGCACCTGTGATTTCCCAAGCCTCAGTGACAAGATGACAGACATTTGTAGTTCTTAATTATTTGTAAACCATATTAATGATACTTAGAAAGTGCAGTTATTAGAAAAGAATTAAAGAATAACCGTCCATCTGTATTACCACAGTTTCTGAACAAGATGTTCAAACAGAAGAGATTCTGAGATTCTATTTTAAATCTGGTGACCACATATACTTATATACTCGTGTATTATATTTTAAGGAGTTTTAAAATGATTTTTCTTTCAGTGCAGTTTAAGGGAAATAACAGTTCCCTTCAGTATGTCATATTTAATCTGTTTTAACATGATACCATTTTGAAAGTGGTCCAAAAGAAGAAAAAAGTGCAATATTAACGGACTATAGAAGGATGCGCTATACACTGCAATATAGATTGATTACAATAGTATGTTTATTGTGGATGATTCAAAGACTTATTTCTAAAACAAATAAGAAAAAGAAAAATAGTAAAATCATTGCTATATATTATGCCTATTGAAATAACATATATTTGCTTCATATCTATGCACTTCCACTAGCCCAGTGGAAGAAGAAAATGTGCAAAGCACTCTTAAGTGAGCTATTCCAAATGAAATTACATTGTTACATACAGTTACAGTTTAACTATAATAAATACCCTGTTAATTGATATTAACATATTCATTAATATTCTCTTTGCTGGTAAATATGAAATAATGCTAAACTTCTTGTTAACGTGAAGTTTGCAATGAAGATGACCACCAATAAAACTATCTATCTGTAAGGATTCAAGATGCGTTGATATAAGATCATATTCAGATTGTCAACATATTCAAGATTGCAATATATGAAAGAAATTCTTGTAGGATAAGGTCAGGGTCAATTAGGCTATAAGTCTTCAGTGTGTTGCATACAGGGATTCACTGCTCCTTCACAGAGGTCCTTTGGCTTCACTGGGGCTCAGACCAGAAATGGATGGGAAGTAGGAAAGGGATGGGTCCCTGCAGGTGTCATAGACTGCTAAGACTCATGTTTTAGAAATAAATCCATCCAGGGCTGATGACTGCTATAGAACAAGTACACTATCTAAAACTTCCAGATAGAACTCTAAATAATGCATCTGTGCTATGCTACCTTTTCATACAGGAGAAAATTTAATTACTTGGAATGTAAAAAACATGTCATGGCTTATCCATTTGCACAGAAGCAATTAATTTTGGGTAAGTTTCTAACTCCATCTCCTTAGAATGGACAGAAATCATGCTTTTTTTCATCAGTCATTTTTATATTGACCATAAAGAGTCTGATCATGTGCGGTGCTGACTTACATTGTCATGCTCATTGTCAGTGAGCAGCTGACAAGGCTGCTGATTGTCTTACATTAATCACTTTGATTCCTTTGAAGCAATAGAATCTGATTAAAAGAAATAGTTACTGCAGAGTTTAACATCATTATTCTTTCACTTTTGCAATGAGTGGTTTTGCAAACCTTCCCTAAAATGTACTTCAGAATGTCAGTAAATGCAAAATTAATTTGAAGAGGCCAGCAGATATTGCCCAAATTTTTCATCCATATTAATTTAAACTAAATTCTAAAGACTAACACTCTTCCCTTCCCCCAAAGAAGAACAAGAGATTAATTTCTTAAAATTATTGCTATATTTAGCAGCTCATAACATCACCAACATCCACACTTCTGTGATTTAGATTTAATACAAATATTTCAAAATATCAGATCTGAAAAATGCTCTCCATTTTTATTACAGGCCTATTCAATAAAATATATACCTTTGGTATAATATGTTTTATTGCATATAGCAAACCATTTTCATTATCATCAAAAATATATTTTAGCACTTGTGAATTACAGGGGACTTTAGTTCCTCAGATAACCCACAATATTAGATACAGTATCTTGAACCAGCTCATAAATATGTAGACATGATAAATGTACATTTTCTCTTGGAAATGGCAAGTGAAAGATCTTTGAGAATTCTAAATTTACTAATGATTAAGCTACTTACACTATCTTTACGCTACTTTATTAGATGCATCATAAGACATTATTTTCATTGAAAATATGTTTTAAATAAGGCAAGTTTTGTAAGATTTTAAATAGTGTTTTTTCTTACATGAAAAACTTCTTTTCTTATAAGGTGCCTCCCTTGCTATTCTGAAATCACTACACACAAAGCAATAAAATTACAGAGCTACGCATCCTCCAAGGATGAAACCATAGTGAAGAAAGCCGTGATATACTTTATGCTGTAGCCATGTTGTAGCATATTGCATCATATGATGATACCACAATAGAAGAGAGCTGGTTATTTACACAGTGGTTCTGACTGGCAAATGTAAACAAAGGTGAGTCAAGCACCTCGGCAATGCATTGACTTGCTAGTTCATCTCCAGGGTTTTACAATGTTGTTCATTAGTTCTGTTGTCAACTTGACATGAGGCACCTATTTTTAAGGTAAAAGAAACTGGTCAGTTGACAAAGTGTCAGTGGGGGTTTCAAGTAAATATGAATCTACTCCCTTTTAGTTTATTATTAAGTCAAGGGTACATTGATGTATGATCCAACAAAGATGAAATGCTCTTAGATTTGTATGCAGTCTAAGGAATTATATGACATCGAGTGACTGTTGGTTTCTAAGACATATAGGCTCAAGAAAATCTCCAGTACAGCAAGTAATAATTTAAAGGAACTGTTTAGGTAAAGTCCATGTTTTAATATAGATTAACAGAAGTCTGATGGCTATTCAGAAACTCTTAGTCCAGTTGAAATGATTAGAATTGGCTTGGAAAAGCTCAAGTGTATTTGAACATCAGTGTAGGTATGAACACTTGAGCATTAAAAGCTACGACAGTTGGAGCACCTTTCCAGAACAAAATGCTCCTTCTTTTTAAGGTCAATTTGAGGGTGAATCCTATTGTTGTGAATTGCTTTTCTCCACTGGAGGACTTCATTATAAACAGAGATTCATTGTTGCAGGAGACAGCCTGTCTAGCTATCCTTCCTCACTTCACAGTATACTTCCCCTCACTGAAGAGGTGCCTGCTGTCTGTGGAAGGTCCACATAACAGGTCCTGTCCTGAGAGTTACATGTTCCTCCTTGTACCTGGGACATAAGTAGGATCTTCTCTTTTCCCTTATTTAAAGGTGCCTAATTGTTCTAGCTTATTCCACTACATTCATCATTGTGGTAAACACCTAATTATTATTTCAAAAAGCTTATCTGTGGCAGATTACAAAATAACCTAAGTCTCAGGCTATTCTTAGGAGATCAAGTTGAGAAAGATGTTAAATGCTCATCCTGTAAATATTTCTCATTTTGCAGGCTTTCATGAGGTCAAGATTCCACTAACCAGACAAAACTGTCATCCTCACCCACAGTTCCTCTTAAATGCATTGATCTTCTCCTCACAGAAGTTTAGAACTACAAGTGAGAAATAACGGTCGTTCCTCGATTGTGTTTCTAGGAGGTGTTTCCCCAGAAACTCCTCTGGGGCACTTCGTGATTTTGTGAATTACTGTCTCATCAGAAAGAATGATGGTTTATATTTCTCTTCCCAACCCTCCTACACATTTTCATGCCCAAATGGCTTGAGCTGATGAATCATGGCTCTTTTCTTTCCTTGCTGCTTATCCTCCTGCCCTTGTACCTTTGAAGATAATCAGTCACGTATATTTCTCCTCCTAAAAGCTATTTTAAAATTGAGAACTCATTTGAGAATGCCATTCCTAGGAGGGCTGGCAAGGTTTAATCTCCAAAATATGAATAATCGTGTCCATGTTAGGAGCAAAGCAACCCTAATGAATTTTCAATTACTTTGATTTCTCACCTCACATTTCCTAATATCTTGCATAAAGGTCTGATTTAATCTTTTAAAAGAAGTTCTCAGAGGTTTGAGAATCAGGAGCATAACCTGGCCAGAAGAAGCAGGCAGAAATTGGTAGGAATAGTTTTTTGATTTCTTTTATTGAGACAGGCAATGTGGATACTTTCATTTCAACCTCCTTCTAGTTGTTTATCTCCATTTAACGGAAAAAAAAAAAAAAGTATCCATGCATAATTTTGTAATTCCCTCACTGTGTTGCTATAAGACAGCTATACCCTTGTATGATAGGATCTGTATGTCAAGGCTCTGTAACTTCAGTTCCCAAATACCATGCAAGGAATTTGATCAAATGCTTTCAGTGTAGAAGAGATATTTCACCTTAATATTTAACAGTAGGTCTAATAAAACAGATACTTTATGTGGATGCTGTTAAGCGACAATAAGGTTCCCATTTTCAGACAGAGTCCACTTTCACTTGATTGTTGTTTGTAATTAACGGAGAAGGTTTACTTTTCATCCTGTCTCCCACATCGTTAGAACTATCCTGGAAAAAAACTTTTGCTGTACAAAAAGTGACAATAATTCTCTTGTATTCTCTTCTGAAGTTCTGGTTCAGGAGTCCATATATGATAGCATTAAGGCAGCTGTTGAAATATGCCATGTAATAACTGGATACAAACAACCACTCTGGAATCCTAGGGATTACAGTTTTTGGGTTGACAGCCACAGCAAGGCCTATAAAGTTCAAAGGAGCCCAGCAGACTGCAAACAGCACAAATACCACAAACATGGTTACAAAGTTTCTGAAGTCATGTGGTTTTAGCCTGGGGTTGTTATCTGGTTTAACCCTTCGCCTTACCTGAATAACGAGGATCCATATTCTCAAGTAACAGAAAGTAACTATGGCTATGGGAAGCAGGAAATGGAAAAACACAACTGCTATTGTATACGCTGAGCTCACAGATTGTGCAAATGTACATGAGTAAATCCTGGGGTCATATTGCAGTGAACCCACAAACAGGTTGGGCACAATAGCAACAAATGTTAGGACCCAAATAAGAACAACATAGCACAATGAATTCTTGTCGCTGTACAGCTTGTCATATTTGAGACTGTGACAGATATAGCAGTACCGATTGATAGCGATGCCTGTAATATTGAAGATAGATCCAATGACACTCAGGCCCATCAAGAAGCCACTAATCTGGCAGTGAAGGTATCCCAGGTTCCATCCGTTGTGAAATACAGATGTGAGGACCAGTGGATATGGGTAGATTGCTACAACCAAGTCTGCAACTGCCAGGCTTACAACAAACACATTTCCTGTAAAATAAATATAAAAAGGCAAGTATTAGTTTTTCTTTTGCTCTTTTCTGTCACTTCTGCTCTCAATAAATTAATGAGCAGCCTTAGTGGAACACTTTAAATGTAATTAGTTTCTACTTTCTAGATCAAACTCCATTGTCGTATATCAGAAATAAGACACTCATTTTTAATCTAAAAAGGAAGCAGCTTAACTTAAAGATGCACCTTTTAAAAGAAAACTGTCTTTGAGTTTAATTACCATGACCTAATATTTTTATCATCTCATTTATTTGGATTCTTCCAATCACACAGACTCAGAATTCATAACTTTAAACTTCGCTTTGGTTTTAAATAGATGGTCTCTTGAAAAATCAGCAGAAATAATACGATTACTAATACATATCAGAACTCACATTTACCTTCCATATTTCATTTAATTTCTTCTCCTTACATTACCCGTGAAATTTTCCATTCCTGAAATGAAAATCTTTTTTTTTTTTCCCCCATGTCTACTTCCAGCTTTCATGACTGTAACATGACTTTTAAAGTGACCCTTTTGAATCTACTGGCTAGCACTGTCCTGGTGTTGGCTGGGACAGAGTTAATTTTCTTTCTAGTAGCTTGTATGGTGTTACCCTTTGGGTTCAGTATGAGAAGAATGTTGATAACACACTGATGTTTTCAGTTGTTGCTAAGTAGTGTTTAGTCTAAAGTCAAGGATTTTTCAGCTTCTCATGCTCAGCCAGCAAGAAGGCTGGAGGGGCAGGAGAAGTTGGGAGGGGACACAGCCAGGACAGCTGACCCAAAGTGGCCAAAGGGGTATTCCATACCATGAGATGTCATGCCCAGTATATAAACTGGGGGGAGTGGGGCTGGGAGGGATCGCTGCTCAGGGACTAACTGGGTGTCAGTTGGTGGGTGGTGAGCAATCACATTGTGCATCACTTGTTTTGTATATTCCAATTCCTTTATTATTATCATTATCATTTTATTATTGTTATTATCATTATTAGTTTCTTCCTTTCTGTTCTATTAAACCATTCTTATCTCAACCCACAAGTTTTACTTTTTTTCTGATTCTCTCCCACTGGGTTGGGGGGGAAGTGAGTGGGCTGCTGCATGCTACTTAGCTTAGTTGCTGGCTGGGGTTAAACCACGACAAGAACTTAACTAAACTTCTCAGAGTCTAGCTGAACACAGGCTTAGCTGTCTTTCCTAAGTATGAGAGACATACTCTTCAGTAAAAGACGTGATGCCGGGCAGTGACCTAGACAGTTCCCAGTCACTATTGATGCCAAATTCTTTTCTGCCTCCAAACTGGAAAATTAAGCAATGATCTACTCTCTTGGTTCATCTTTTAATTAAAATAAAGGGAGATTATTTTAGACTGTGTTAATTCTTGATAGAACCCCTCTCTGTTCTTCAAAGACAATGGAACCCATCATAACTAGATGTTTTGAATTAATTTTTTGAGCATAATTATATATTCTTTCTTTAGTTGCTTAAATGATAACTCATCTGAATGCCTCTCAACCATTCCAGTTTCTAAGAAGAAGGTCACAAGATACATTGATATAGCTTTTATTAATTTTTTAAAAATAACTACTACATGTATTGGTCTAGTTATTCACGTCCATATCTACAGAAAGCTATAAATGTGTATATATACATGTGTGTAGGTTTCTGAATGCACGTGTATGCATGTATACATAGGTGTGTGTGTGTTTGAGATTATATTTTGGAATTCTGAGATTAGACACTGAAGTTGAAATAGGAGTTTCTATTGCAACCTATAAGAAAATATACTGCTAGTTTTAGATGACGTAGAATTTCATTATTAATCCAAAGTGGGTTTGGTGGACTGTTTTATGCATTTATTTTGAGCAGATAAAATACAAATAGATAAAAATAGGTTAAAAGAAAAAGTATTTATGAACCAATAGGGTATTTTAGCTGTTATAATTCTCAAAAATATTTTATTAATATATTATCTCAAACATGTTAAATTGCATATTCTCTCATTAATCTTATGCTTTAAATGGCCAGGTAAAAATATTAAATCTGCAAACGTCTACAGAAAAAACACAGAAATTATCTGGCTCAGGATGCTACTTATTCTCTTTTGTTTAAATTTTGATACATGCACAAAGTACCACATTTGATATTTATACTAATAGCAGCTGGGAGAAATGGCCTCAGTTAAAAGATTGCTACATTAGTTTTCATAGATTTTGTATCTGGATTTATAAATAACTTTCACTTGATAGTGTCTGTAGTGTTTTCTTCTTTTGCCTGGGAATTCACTGCCAGACGGAAATATGCTTATCCTGAAGGCTTTGGCAGAATTCCAGATCATTTCAGCACAAATAGCAGAGCTCCTTTAAGCAAAAGAAGACCAGGGAAAAAAAAAACATTGCTTTCAGAATTTACCCTTGACATAGTGGCAAGCTACACAAGAATGGATAAAGAGACTATATGAAACTCAGGCTTCTGTGTTTATTTTATCACTCAAGAAGTGGAAAGTGAATGAAAAGTTGCTGTTGGCAGATTTCTTTTTCCCCTGCCCAGAATATTGCAGGCTTGATGAAACGGCACCATATAAACTCCAGATGGGACAAAGAATCAGGACACTTATTTAAACATAATACTTAAAATAATCCTATTTATATTTGGTTATAAATTTTCTGCTTAGCTGGAGACTGCCCATCCCAAGCTTCCCTCTCTGCCACCCACTGAAACTTCTGGTGCTGTCCATTAATATTGCTAATATTACCATTATTTACCCACTTGAGCCAAAAGATTCAGCTATAAGAACAAAGTTAAAAGTGTGGATGGGTGTTCCCTTTGTTGAAAGAAGACAGGTGGTATATTTTCTCTGAATAGTTTTAGCAGCGTTGTGCTTTGGAGACAACTGAGTCTGGGAAGAGTAGGAGCTCTATCTCTGAATCAGCCAAATTTCGGGCTTCCATAAACTGATGCACCATGGTTGTCCCAGCTTATCTTCTCAGTAGGCTGCTATAGAGTGACAAACTGAAAGTCTTGGAACTACAAGCTGTTTCGTAAGGAAATTGGAGGCTAGCAGGATATCCTGGGTGGGAGCTTGTCTTTTTAAAAAAATCATGAGCTTGGAAACCAAGTCCTAGACTGGCAGCTCACAGTTAGCATGTCAGCTGGATGACCAAAGCATTGGGCTAGAAACTGCCTGGAAACCAGCTACCTGCTTGCAGAGAGGACTGTTAACCTGCCTTTCAGGAAGGGTTATCTTCAAACTTGAGTTCAGATACAGTTTCCTTGTGAGGACAGAAACTTTGCCATTAAGATAGAATAGAAAATCCAAGTAAAAATGTATTTGGGATTAGTATGTTTGTTGTATATTTTGAGGTTCATTGTTTCAGACTCTGAAGGCGGATCTGAAATGATGTTGAGCTTTCATATGTTATATAATATAAAATTTAAAAATATGACCTTAGATTTAGGCACCCACCATTAGAGGAAATTATTACTATTTTATGAAATTCCCATATATTTAATGGTATATTGTGAAATTAAACTCTTATGTTTGTGGAACATTTGGTATTATAGAGGTGCGTACCTTAAAAAAAGATACAGGAAAAAATTAATTTTTATCTTCAGAGTTGGGTTTGAAGAGAATGCTGTAAACAAAGACTGAAGCTCCATATCGAACCCTTTAAAAAAGCCACAAAATCAAAATCTTATAACTCTTCCTTGAACAAAAAGTATTCATTCTCTTTAGAGAGTGAGATCACATTGCTGTGAAAAAATGTGATTTATGTAACGAAAGAATGCATTACTGTGCATTAATACCAGTTGGCTGAACCAAGAAGGTAGAGGTTGAATTTCTTGACTTTGACATAAGTCAAATAAGCTTTAATAAATTTAAGCAGATGTTGTGCTACGGAGGTATGTGGGAAGAAAGATAATCTTCTTTCTTAAGGTAACCAGCTTTAGCAGGCTATGCTTTTAGATGCTGTCTAAAGCAATGTTCCATTAAATATTTTCACCACCCTTATGGAAAAAGATACCTTTCTACTCAGCAAACACATAGCAACCTCAGACCTACCTGCTGAATAAAAAACTGCGTCAAAGCAACAGAAAACAAACAAGTGCTCTCCTAGAAAATTTGAATTTTCCAAGAACAAAATACAACATAAACTGAGTGTAAAATCTGTGACCCTGACAGATTATAAAAAAACAATGCGCATGGGATTAATTGTCATGATGTCAAAATGAATATATAGAGTATCTAAGAACTACATGATATAGATGTATCAGTAGCAACTTGTATCTGCATAACATACAAATTACCATGTGGGTTGTCATTCCCTAGATTTAGTGCTAAGTATGTCCTGAAATTATTGGGAATTAGAAAGTTTCCAGAAATTTCTAGCAACTTAAATGAGTGCAGAATATCAATGGAAAAAAATTACAGTTACTTAGTCTAAGTGGTGCTGAATGCTTCCCATAGACTTTGACTGGAGGGCTGAGCACTTCGCCAGCAGATCAAAAAGGACTAATTCTTTCTGCAATTTTAGGAGAACTGAGAGAGATGTGGTCTACAGAGCTCTCTCCTCAAGTGCTGAGACTTTGAAGTATTTTAACTCTTGTAAAACTTTTAGCCTGGGCAAAAAAATATATTGTAAAAAAGGGAAACAGCTTATCTATGGAACAAAATAACAGTGTTTTAAAGTATTAGGGACTCCAGCTAACTTTTTGGTACTAAGGAAATCTGAATGAATTTTAGAGATGTAATTTTGCTGGCAACATTGGTAAGGCTACTATTTTTCCTCCTTCTATTCCAAGATATTTCTGCAGCTTTTAATACTGGTTGCTATGTTACTATTTTTATGCACCTATTTCAAATTATTTCCTGTGTAGATAATGTATTGGCTTCTTACAACAAATGCTTTCCAGACACCATCGTGTTTTCATCATGTTGCTAGATTTTAAAGTATATAACATTACGTTTCCTGTTTATGCATTAGCGCTTCAGGTTGCACCAAATTTAGCTAAGAGGGATTTAAAGCTTTTATGCTAACTGGAGATGCTTTTGCTTTTAGGTAAGTCTAAACAGTACATGCAGCTATCATTGAACTCACATATGAAGCTGTTGTTTCAGTGGCCATCAACTCAGACCTCTAACGTTTACTTAAGTATATTTTTAAGGAAAGAGGATAGTGTAAACATTTACAGGGTTGGACCAGTTACAAGATCAAACTTAATTTCTCACTTCCAGGTCCATGCCATTCTTATCTACTGGTTTTTTATTACCTGTCAGATATGCTAACAGTAATTTCTGATTGTTTCATAACTAGGCTTAATTAACAGGATGCTTTACTATAAATTTAGATCACATTTTCTAGAAGTTGTGATGTATTCAAAACCCATATTGCCAAGATGCTTATGTCCACAGTTTTTATATATTTAATGGCACCAAAATTTTTATTTACATTTTAAAGCACTTATTTTTGATCACTCTAATACTTCTACTGATTTTCTTCAAGGATAGGTTACAGATTTTTTTTTTTTGGCATTTTGAAATGTTTCTCATTAATCCAGCCCTTGCTCAGAATGTTAATCTGCGGTTTTATGCTGCTGGCTGAAAACAAGACTAAGACTAGGTGCACACCGCTGAATACCTGCAGCAGTAGGAAATTTAAATGTAGTACCTCATAGTTATAACTGAGCACAGCGTCATACTGACACATTTACATCTAGCAAAAGTGGCAGCATTGATAGATAGCTGGCAAAACACCTGGTTTAGAAAACTAGTAACTCCCCTTCACAGCTGAATGGTAGGAGTGAATAAGTCTCTGATTCTAGAATACAAGACATCACATGAAATAAGGCAATGGGCTAGTTTATAAAGCAAACAAAATTAGAATGCTAAGCATAATATTCAATACGATATGCTTCATTTTGCCACTAAGAGCTGAACTTCCTTAGAAAGGCATTTTGTTAGACCTCTGCTTCTCTCATGGCTGTTTCCATGCACAAAATGGTGTCTCAATGACAAATATTAACACCAGATTTGTTTCATATTCCATGAACATTTTTGCACTGAATGTTGTTGCATTAGCACCAGTATTTCACTTGTAAAACATCACAAAAAACTACAAAATCAAGGAGTGAAAGCTGTTTTTGTGAGTGCCTAATGCAAATTTAATAAAATAACCTTGTTCATATATCTGGAGACAAAGCTTAGCTCTACAGGCTCAGTAACCCTTCTCCATGGGATCTTAACCAGTCATAACATTTCAAGAAAAAGACCTGTCCATAATCTTTCTGGGATCAATTTAATATTGGAAAATTGCTGTACCTGGCAGCACAGTTTGGGATTCCACAAAGGTCCTGTGCAATAAAAATTATTAAATGAAAATACCTGTAAGTAGGGTCAACGACCACTGTTTTTTAGGCAAAATCCCAAAGCCAAGTAAGGTTACCTAGACAAGCAAGCATGCATACAGTCCCAGCTTCATTGCAGAAAGATCTGAAAGGCTTAAGAAACTAACAGTCCTTGCAGCTCAGCATCAAAATAGCAGAAAGCAGCTGAGCAAAAATGTAGGAATAAATATTGCATAAGCTCCAGTTACTCCTGGGAGCTTCATTCACTTTACAGATCATAATATCAACTCCCCTAGATCTGAAAAGTCTATTTTTAAACTAAAGGCACTATTTATAAACCTGGCCTGAATCAAAAAGTCCACGTGCACATTAAATTTGAATAGCGTGATGGGCCTGTGGGTTTTGCTTCACATTAGCAAATTAACCCTGATGCTGCAGGTGGTGATGCAGGGAAATTTGGATGGCTTAAAGCCCACGATAAACCTTTTAGCTTTAAGGAAATGTAGGAAAACCTTTCTCTTCCCTTTTAAGCTGAACCCCCCCCCCCTCCTTGTATTATTTAGCAATTTTCTTAAAGCCTCATTCAAATGTCTACTTCTGTAACATAATAGAAGAGATTTTCAGACCCTCTGTCATCTAGTTGGGACAGTAATGAAACCAGCTGTGTAATTACAGACACAGTAATTGCCTACAGCTGTAATGATGTCAGGCAGGTAGCTTGTTAGCACTGAGGAGAGAGTATTAAATATTTACAGTTTGAACTCATTTATAATCTTACTAATGTAGAGATTCTGAGTGTCACAGACAAGTTCAGATACTGCAATGACCTAAGTAACCTCAACTTTTAACTGCAGTTGATAGAAATTCAGGGTGCTGAATCTTACGGGTCTGGACAGCTGGAGAACTACATAACAGTATATTGGAGAGATATGGAAGAAGAGATTTGTTAAAGACCATGTTATCAGAATAATCCATACTGTAATACTTTATTCCAGTGTGCTGCAAGTTGAGGAAAAAATGACTTAATCAGCACAGCATAAATGAAAGATCATACTGATGCAACCTGAAAAGAAAATGTTATACTGTATTTAGATTATACTAATTATCATACAGAAACTTCCAGTGAAGCTGCAGCAACAATTTAATTTGAAATGCCTATGCCATCTTCTGGCCAAGAAAATTAGATGCATGAAAGAGTAATTGGCAGAAAATGGCAGTGAGGAATTATATAATACTCAGAATAAAGCAATGGAGGATTTTGGTGTCAGGTCCAAGTTGACTGTAGCCAAATGGTATTTAGATGTGATTAAGTAGTTTTGCAGATATGCCAAATGGCATACAGTTTGCTGTTACTTTAGCACCTATCATCTTTTTCTGCAGTCCCATGGCACACATGCGAGCGAGACAGCTACTGCTCTCCTTAAAGTCTAAAAATATTTGGCAGCGCTATTCTTGGTGGTTCAGTCATGAGAGGAAAGTGATGTGAGTTTTACTGTCAGGCAAAGAAAGGAATCGAATCCATATGCTGGATGAGTGCTACAGGCGTGGGGATGTACCTTGCCCCTGGCAGTTTTGTATGACATGTCAGGGCTGCTTTGAAATGTCTCTTGTATTGGACCTCTCACATGATAGGAGTACTTAGTTTGTACTAGGCAGTAGATTTAGTAGTGCATGGGATATTGAATATCTCAATACTGGCAAGACTGAGGTATTTCTAGGTACGCCAAGAAGGGCAGTGCTATCCACTGGATGAATTTGTATGACATGAAATGTAAAGCACCCGGGAAAAACAGCAGTGAAGAAAAGGCCTAGACTACCATTGTACATCAAGGCACCTGATGCAGGAGTAAGCAGGATTTGACTAAAGACCTTTTGTGGATCTAAAGTTAAAAATCTAGAAGTGGCATGGGTTTGGGTCTTTTTTAAGGATTTTTAAGAAGTGCAGTTTTAAAAAGGACTTTAAATAATAGCAGTCAGAGCCACCAGTGAACCTCAAGACACACTCTTTCTGTTACATTATGCAGTGCCATGAAATATTTTGCTTTGAGACTCTACATAGTAGGTTCATGTCCAAGATATTTTGCTTTAGAAGGAGCAGCAAATTGAACAAGACTTCTGTTCTTTTATGGAAACCTCTAAAATTTTATCAGAGTAATATCTAGATAATATGTATTTATTTTGGTAACAAGATTGTATTAAACTGGCACTGTCATACAGTTTTGTAGTTTTATAATATAGAAATAATAGATGAAAGTGACTCTTGTTAAATAAGTAGTCCTGAAACTGAACAATTCAGTTTTTTAAATGCTTCATTGACAAATCTGCAGATGTTGATAAAATAAACATTTTAATTGCTGTTTGACAAAAGTTTGAAGTCCCATATACGTATTTCCTGATACTCAGAATGAATATTGCTGTAGTTCTGTGCCCCATTCAGTTTTTAAATATGTGTTTTTTCAGTTCTATGGAGGTTTTTCACCAAAATGTGAAGCCATGACAACTAATCCGGTCATGTGGAACTCTGTTTAAATCATTCTTAACTTAGTTTCTTTTTGTCCACCCAGCCAAGGGTGAATTAAGTCATAACATAAAATATCAAGAAGGTTTGTAATGACATTGAAGTGAATCAACAAACCCTGCTGTCTTGCAGGTGGAAGTTAGAAACCAGAGCAGGCAGATGTAGTGGTGGATGTCTCGAGTTCTGTGACCCTAGTTTTGGGTCTGGTATCTGCCTCAACTGTTCTTTCTACAGTTCACTGGGCTGGTGTGTTTTCAAGGTCAGGACATACATTCCCTCTGAACATCAGCCCCTTCTACCATGATGACAATATTTCAGAGACCAAATAGATTTGCCTGAGTAACTTATCCACTTTTACAGAAGGGAATTATATTATCACTTCTGATTTGATCTTTTCTATCTCTAATTTCTATGATTCATTTGGGAGGGGAAAAAATCCTGTGGAACAGCCCGTTTTGCAACAAGGTATTGCCTAGATGTTACAGAACACTAAGGTTGTCATCACAGTTCAGCAAGCTGTATGAAACCAATTAGAATAACAATACTGCTGATGTCAGAGGATCACGCTACTGAACTGCATCGCAGGAGAATCAGCGTAAGAGTACTTTTTCCCCCCTTCAACTGTATTTGCATTAGAGACTGGAAAAAAATGGACGGACAAAAATGGTACTATCACAGTAATATCACAGCTCAGATAAATAAAACTAATAATACAGTTCAGAGAGTAAAACAAACGAAAGGGAAAAAGCAGGAAAAGGCAGAGATAGATGCTTATGAAATATAATCATGTTGGGTATTTGTACAAAATCTCATATATCAGTTAGCACTGGTGCTAGAAAATGGGAAGATACAGCCTATTCCCTTCCAAGTTCTAATATGTATTTTGAGAAAACAAGTAGGAGAAAACAGGAGAGTGAAGGTTCAGCCACATAACTGACAGCATACTGTATATAATATTGCAAACATGAAATCCCTTTCCTGAATCTCTTTGAAAGTCAGTTTTATGTAACAGGATTTTGTGGCTGAATTTGTCCATAGAATTATTCATGGGAAGAAAAAGAAGTTAAACAAACTCTCAGGAGTACAAAATAATGACTTTTCTTTCTGTTATGACTAATAACAGTATAGGTGGTCATTCAGCCAATCCCACATTTAACTACAGAGTCCACAGTGGACAGCAAAGCTAATGAAATGAGTTCTTAAAACAGTCTTCCCAGTTCTTTCTCCTAAAATCAGCAATGGTAGGACATCTGCCAGGAAACCGGAAAATAGCACTATAGAAAATATCACTTATATATAGTTAAACACGTGTATTTACTCGCCCTTCCTCTGTCCATTCTTTATTTCTCTATTCCTTGTCTTCCTTCTCTCATTTATTCCATCACCACATCTTCTCTCTCCTTACCACCTTACAACCCCGATCTTTTACATTTCTGACAGAAGCCTTTTTCCTCCCTTCTTTCCCCTCCTTTCCTGTTTCTTTGTCCCAAGTTCCTTAAAAAAGGTGAGAAGACAGAGAAGATTATCATATTACACTCGCACCTCAGCAGTTTGATGATTTTTAGGGGGTACTCCATTGTGTCATTATCAAAGACCCAGCTGCCTCCAGTTCTTCCTGCCTCCCTTTCATTTCTTCATTTTCTCTATTGTGCTACAGCAACGATCCAGAAGTCGAATGGTCCCAGACCACAGGGGGACAAGTGAAATGGTATCAAGTATCATGGGGAATTCACTAGAATAAGTGCCATTTTAATTGAAGTATTAGTGGGTTTTGTTGATGAACGTAACTGATGGTATCAAGAGATCTTGCTCGTCTATAGAGTCAGAAATGCATTTATCACTGGAAACTAAAAGGACAAAGAAGTGGAACTTGTATACACACGGCAGCAATGCCAAGGATCTTAATACCTGTCTTCTCTAATTTTTATCTATTCCTCTTTATAAAAAGGAAATGGGAAAACAAGAACTCTGGATTAAGAGAGTGGAGACCCCATGATCTGTAGTTCCTTTCCTCTGTAAAAAGTTTTATAAACGCTGAGAAATTTACTCCAGCTATTGGACCAGAATAGACTGTTCTAGTCCAACACTGGAACACCTGCACTATCCTCCTGTGCCTGTGTATATCCACAGCCTGCCAGGAGAACCGCTTTCTTAGCACGCGCCTTTGTAATTTGGTGAGCACCCACACCAACTGCAGAGTTCTGCACCTGCCACGCTGGTGTGAAAACATGGTAAGAAATACAAATTAAACCTAAACTGGTTACACTGAGTGTCAAGCAAATTCAGAATATGACAAAGCAGCAATTTAGGTTTCAGACAACTTTTTTAGAGCATGTCGGTGTGAGAAATCTATTCAGGATTGCTGCAGCAAGCAATTAAAATGATAGCCTTGACAATGCAAGTGTGTCAAAAGCTTAGAAGCATTAGTTTATTTTCCCCCTTTGTATTATTTAAAATAGCATGGATTTAGATATATGACACAGGATAGATTTATAAGAAAACAAGGAAGCAGGAAGTTTATTTATTATTTCCCTGACTCATACAGGTAGTTAATTATCACGTTTTAGCACCTGTATAGAATAATTGACTCAGACACAATGTTTGTTTGCTTATATTAGATGTGCATTTTAAAACAGCTTGCTGATAAAACCTCAGGCTACAGCTGAAATTTTATGTTAAAGGAGAAGGAATGAAGATATTGCACTACCTTAAGTAAAATCTGTATTTTAATTTGTATCAAAAAGTTTGGGGAAATATATAATTCCTCTACACCTGAACTTTTTTTTTTTTTCCTCCTAAAGATCTAATTTCTAGTGCTCTAAGAACTAAAATGGATTTGGAGAAAACAGTTTCTCAGTTTTCTAATGCTATCCCCATTGCTAGTAGCAATAGTCTATAGAGATCTTAAGATAAACTTTAACATTTATGATATTTAAATGACCATAAAAATATTTTCATTTATTTTAAGGCTTCTCAGGATTCTTATCTTTGTACAATTTAGTTTCTTCATTACAAAAGCAGCTGGCAGAACAGATGAAATAACAGGGACAGACTGACTATAAAGCATTTATAGAACTTTAAAAAGTATTCTTAAGTCATTATTCCTTAAATTCTTCAGACAAATAAAGGCATGAGGGGTTTTTCTCAGAATTTCTTCTGGGAAGCCTAAAATATACACTGCGACTTCACTGCAGGCAAATAATGAAGCTATCCTAAATTCATACCTATACCTTTACAGGATACAATGATATAAGTACTGATGCACATGTACATCAGCTAGTTATTCTGCAACAGGATTCATGATGATGTTTAAAAACATTAAAATTGTTTAAATAATTTTAAATATAATATTTAGAAAAGGAACTATAATCCTACCTCAGTTTTTCATACTACAAAATGTTTGGAATATCCCCCATTTAGGCATTGTAATCTATGGGTCAACCGATAGTTAACTGCTTATGACAGAATATGGAAACAGGACTCTTGGCTTGGATATACTGTTATACTTGTAGTTAGTGAATATATCCACACTTTAATCTTAACTAAATAATCTGGTTTTTTGCCATCAGTCTGAATGATAAAATTTCCACAAATGTTGGCTCTAGTTTGACCAGGCTCTAGAAGTTACAGTCAGGAGGGGAATTAATTTATTGTTTGTTGCCTTTTTTTTTCCCCTGCATGATGGGATTTTTCACACAGCACAGAATAAAGTTTCCAAGCAATAATTATTTGAGAGAAACTAGTAAGAGAAATAGTCGGGTATGATTGTCCTTTGACATCATAGGACACTTCAGGTATTTCCACAATGTACCCTGATGGGCTTACGTAAGTGAGGTCAACCTCTTAAAGGATTTTCCTTCTCTTTAGTAAATATTGACATACAACTCCAAAATTTTTCAATATCCTCTTGGTTAGTTAATTAGCAAATACATGACTTTTAAATTTAATGCTTATTAGAAATGAAATGGGGTTTGGATTTGTGTAAATGAAGTTCTTTACTAAGAGCTCACTTACATGGATATGTGATTTAGCATGCTGATAAATTTGCCAAACCATTGCATTCTTAGAAGCAGGCTTTTGAATAGAAGCAATTGGCTAAAATAATGATTTAGCTAACTCTACTGACTTCAGACAAGTTGAAGTAGTGTAAGTGAGTCAGTAAGTGGCTCTGTGTATTGAATATATCTCATAATTTTATTATTGAACTATTATTCCTCTCCACCTTGTTTTAGTTACTTGCCTGTTCTCTGGGTTTTTCTTTCATGAAGAGTGGTGTGGAATTTTTCAGAAAGCATTTATTTCTCTATTGTTTAAGTCTAAACTGTCTGTTTAGCAATGAATGTAGTTGAAGTACAATGAAGGCTATGGCACTAGCTAATAGGAAAGAAATATAAAAACGCTGTTGACTTTCAGTACCTACATATGTCTTCAGAAATTATCAGTCAGGGTTGTTACTTAATCTGTCCAATACAATGAAATTAATTGCTGAAACCAATACTTGCTGTCAAAATTATTGGATTTTGTATTATGGTAATTTCAGTATGGTAGCATTTAGAAGTTGTGTTATGATATCTCATCTGAAGTATTTGTACCCATTGATTTTTTTTTTACTCATAAATATCCTAAACGCTCACCCTGAGAATCCAAACACAATTTGCAAAATCAAGTTCAACACCTCCAATATAAAAAATGTGAACTCTTTCTCTATGTGAAAATAAAATAGATTTGGAAAACTATACCACCAATATAATGTTAGTGTCATAGTATTATGTATATGATATCTTGGCTGTTGGAGCTCCTTTGCTTTTTTAATGCCTATTTTTTATCTTATACTCCTTTCTATCTTTGTTTAAATGTTAGGAGATTCTTACCAAAAAAGCTTTTCAGAAAGCTGAAAAGCTAAATATAGACAGCTAAAGATAGTATCCTTTTAAATATTCAGTAAAAACTTTGCCTGTTCTCCTTCTGAACCTTACTCCTGAGTTCTTCATCTTTTTTTAGGTACAGGTTTTTAGTGTGCCAACATACTTCATTATTTAACAAAATTTAACAAAACAGAAGTCAACACTTCTACTTAGAAAACTAAAGATAAAGAAGGCACGCAAAGAAATGTGGGATAATTGTCTCAATGAATATTAAAAAAAAAATCCCTATGCTGAAAGGATGCCAGAAAGAAGAGGTTCTGCACCAATCAGTGTATGTCAAAGATACAGTGTATTTATATTGTGTTGCAAAACCTGACATAAAGTTTATTACGAAAAGGATAGAGTGGTGAGCAATTGGTAAGGCAGCCTTAGCTTCAGACAGCACTGAATGGTCCCTTTGTTTTTCTTTACTTTGGTCTATTAGGGCATAATCACCTCATTTTTTTAAGCATTATCCTTGTAAAATGTTCTACAGGTGACTGAATGCTAAAAAAAGGGGGGAAAGCCTGTATTCCACACCTTAGCTAAAGCCTCCTAGATTTTCTTAAGTTAGTTTCAGAAATATCTGTATTTAGCTTTGTAGGTGAAAAGATTCCTTCCACAGTTTTGAAAGTGAAAGACAGCTTGAGCTCTTCAGAGAGCTACTTTAGCTGTTCCCATGTAAAAGCACAAAAATGTCTACTTTACCAGATTAATGTATTTTGTAAAGTAACAGCAGAAGGGTTTCCCCAAAAGATCTGAAAATTCTTCGCTCTTTCAAAAACATGTAAACCTAGACTAACAGCCTTCATTTGTGTGAAGAAAAACTAGTCAGTCCATGATGCCGAACTGTTTTGGTAACACATAAAAAAACTCCTTCAAACTCTTCTATTGAAATTGTGTGTGTCAGCTGTAACCACTGATGGGTGATAGTAGTACTTGCTGTTATCATATTAATTTCCTGATAGACTTGAATTCATATTTTAGGAAAGTCCAAGGGGATTTTTTTTTTTTTTTTTTTATACACTCCAAAATCTGGATAGGACAGTGTCAGTTCTTTATGATATTTTTAGGTATATTTTATTAACAATGTCAAGCTTCCTGTAAATTTGGTGTGGCAGGTTGTTGAGCTGGTCAGAGCTTTAAAATAGATCAATTAACCTTCTCTTTACAGTGAGCTCAACGAAGAAAACCATTTAAGATAGAGAAGAATAAAAATAAACCAGTCTCTCCCTGCCTTTTTTTTCCTTTCAAGACAGATCCTTTCTTCCAGGACTGATTTCAGTCAGTTCAAGCACTTTGATGATCTCCTGTGGTCCTCTTCTCCCCATTTCTTAGGCCTGATCTGTTTCTGTTCTTCTCAGCCATCTCAGTCCCTGCTGGAGCTGCAAGCTCTCTTCTTCTTGACGCCTTCCCATGCCTGGTCTTCCTCTTGGCCAGTGCTTGCTTTTATTGACCCTGCTCAGCTGCTTATGAGGGAGGGAGTCATCAACCTCACCCAGATATGCCTTTACTAACAGAATGTAGCACACAGTGAGAAAACCCGAAACACATACCTTTAGTAAGACTTAAGGGAGAGAAGAACAGTAATTAAACTTCTCATCTTCAAGACAGTTCCCGAAAATGTCTCTTTTAAGTCTGCATGGAATTAAAAACCTATGCCACACTACCAAGTCAAACAAATGAACATACATATTCAACCTTTTTCTTCCAGGAAAAGAAGAAACTTAGTTATATGAGATTTTCAGTAGATATATAAAAGTCAGTAGATGTACATAGCAGGAGCAGGTTCAGCAGTGCTGACAAAGTATCTACCTTAGATTGGTCGCCAAACCTTTCTTCTGATGATTAATTGTCTGAACATCAGGCCAGCTTGGAGACAATAACACTGACAAGCAAGCATTGCTCAGAATAAGAACTTGTTCCACACTGCTGAACAAGTCCCTCAACTGGGAAGAACAGGTGATAAAATAGATGCTAAAAGTGACAACACGGCAAAACTCCTTCATATGACCGGATACGGAGACAAATGAAAAAAACATTGGAAGAGAATGAGAGTTCTAGTCTAGGGAGAAAATATTTTGCCACTAAGGAATATGTTCTTCTGGAATAAATACATTAAATTTAAATTACAGACATTAAAGGGGAAAATAATATGGCATTGTTCTTTAGTTACTGTTCCCTTTTAGTAAATCCTATCCTATAGGACACACTACTCTTTTGCTCCAAGACCTATTTGGAAAAGAACTAAGAAAGCGGTTGGGATGTTAATTGTTCAGTATCTTTAGGCAGGCCTAACTGAAGTTCAGGTCTTATTAATCAAGCAGTTAATGTGAAGACAGGAATCAGATGTTAGCTTCCTACTATTTCCCTCTACCAAAGAGAGAATTTGATTGTTCCACAGACAAAAGACACCAGAGTCCAGTATTTTGTGCCAATTTGCAGTGGTTGGCTTGGTTTCTTTAATCTGTTCTAATGCATAAATTTTCATGGAACTAACACTGTAGCTCCATGTTCCATACAAAGCTCTTAGTTTTCTTTGTATTAGACAAAAAGAAGAAATAAAAGGTAGAAAAATGTGAGCACCTTCACATAAATCTGACAAAGTGCTCTAAACATATTTTTCTTTGATACAAGTCAGAGAATCTACCCCTTTCTACATCTCTAGAAGGAAATGTAGCTGATCAGTTATTTACAATTACAAGTGGGACCAGCACTAAATGGCAGACTTAGGATTGGATTTTGCCCCTGCCTCATTGTGCAACTTTATAATTCCTTTTTGTCCTATTGCCTAGCATTTGTATTCCTCCTTTTTTGAACTTTTTCCTATATTCCTCTTTTCCAATATCTATGTATTATGTATTTATAATCACTCTGTGGACATCTGTATTCTCAGTGTTACATATTCTGTTGTACCTAACAGTATACAGTTAAGAAAAATCACTTTTTTGATTTATTACTATATTTCCATTGTTGTCCTCATATAGAGAACTAACATTTAACATACAGAAATTAACATTTTTTGTGACAATGAAGCTCTCCTCCCTGTTCTACCTATATCTGAGTGAGCAATAATAAAACGGAGTTCCCTGGGGCAGGAGGGAAATGGAGCAGTTCTTTCTTCATCTCCCTATCACAAACGCATACAGGAGCTAAAGCTCAGCGTGGTAGTTTATTGCGTTTAACATGCTGACATTGTTTTCTGTGAATATGTACATACAGTTTGTAAGATTTTGATCCATATGTATTACTTGTATTGGTGTGCTTTCTAATGAATTTACAAACAATAATTGATACAGCTGAATAGCTATATCCGTATGTAGACAAGTAATGATGACTATTGAACAAATGTGGGCCATACAAGGCTGTAAATAATCTTAGCCATATTAAGGAAAAGAAGCATGGATTGCCATGCATTTGTGGTTTCATAAATAGGGAAGATTATAAATAGGGAAGATTATTAGAAATCACTGCTGCCTCTATTTCATAATGAAAATTTAAATTTTAATGTAAATTTGGTTACAGTTAGTCCAAGATTTAAGATTTTAAAATCATGCTATCCGTGAGTTCAAATTACAAATCAAGCTCAAAGCAACTTCAGTTAGTTGTACAAATAATTGAGTATTTGGACTATGGTTTATAGTATTAAATGAGTGCATTAGGATTTTTTAATGTGATAAACCTATCATTCATACATTAAAAGATTCACTGAGAACACCGGTTACTATACAGTGATCTTTTAGTGTTCCCTACAGCACCTTGCTCACTGAGACTATTAATCTTCATAAAAGAGAGAGGCAATCCCAATCCCCCCAAAAGCCAATGACAGAAGTCTAAAGAAATTCTCAAACCACCATGAATACATCTTGTATTTTATATTTCTCACACTCATTATTATTGCACACAATCAAGCCCTTCAAGGAAGACACCTGAAAATTTCCATTAGCAGTAATTGCTGCATTTTATTATTTTACTTACTTTGTCCCAAGAAAAAGTAACTAGAGTGCAGTGATTTTGAAGCAATGCTTTTCTGGAAGAAAATTCTGAGAAGCAATAGAATTACAATATTAGCTGTTGGCTATTTAAAATGTTCCTGTAGTCAACTGCTTCAGAATCATTAAATGAAATTCAGAAAAAATAGCATGATTACAAAAAGACTTTAATGGGACTTGAATAGATCTATTTTTCACATTTCAACATAGCATCTTTTTAAGTTTCAACCTACTAATTCATTATGATGCAGTCTCCAAATTTAACAAATCAGGCATAACCTGCTTCCTTGTAAAGTTAACTATTCTGCAAATGGAATTTATTTATTTGCACTCAAGTGTGTTTAAGAGTGAATAAAAGCACCCCAATAGATCCACTCATATAAAGTTCTGAACAAACCTTTGAAGCAAATTCAAGGATAAAAAACCATATATATCTCAACTCTTTAGTTTTCCTGGCAAAGGTTAAAGAAAATAAAAAAGTGCTTTTTACAGAAAGCAGAAATATTTCCCTTTCTAAGCAGAACTTTGTATGCAGAAATAAACTGAAATTCTATGTGGAAAAAACTCACACAGAATACCAGAGAAGTGGATGATGGAGAGCTATCCCTCACTCTGGAAGATATGTTTCAGAAAAATTGCTGCTTAAGTGCTTATTTTAAGTGTCTGTTAGACACTATATACTGTTTGCTGATGGATGGTGCTTTGCCTTGCTGTACTGTAAGGCCACTGCTTGCTGTGGAACTTCACCTAGTTTTCAGAGTTCATTTTCTGAGCAAAGGGATTATTTTTTAAAAAATCTCATGATTACTAGACTGGATTGAGAGCTTAGTTTAAAAAACGTAACATTTAGTACAGCCAGCTTTGTTTCTTGTAGATTTTGCTCAAAGGTCAGAAAAGCAAAGCTTCTATTTTCAAAAGAATGGTGGCATTCACAAGAACAGAGCTGTAACAAATTCTGGGCTTCCAGTAATCTTAACAGAGCTGCAGCATGGTTATGTCCAGCCTGACCTGAGCCAGCAGAAGATACTGAAGATGTGTCACTTCCACGGACAGTAAATTAATGGATTTTTTCCAAAATGATGTTGGCTTCTTTTCATTCTTCTGTTTCCTTCTCTGTTCTCTGATTTCTTCTCCCCTTCTTCTTCCCCCAGTTTGAGGCACAAGTAGTGGAAAACATGTTAGCTCTAGAAGATGAGCTCTGCTTCCAGGGAACAGATGCTCCAAAACCAAAAGGAATGAGGAGGCATTTGGAGATACCTTAATCACACTAGGACCAACTCTTTTGCTTCCTTTCTTTCTCTTACTGATAAATTGCTGGTGGATGGTATATGGTGACCGACCGACAGCCTCTGAAGAAAGATGTCTCATATTCCCTAGGCTAGTAGATATGTGAAAGGCTATCACAGTGTCCATCAACTGAGTGATGGACAGCTTTTTGTCCTGAAGATTTTATGTCATGCAGTTAGGAAAAAATGGGTGCCTTTGCCAATAGCACGTGTCAAGCTATAGTGAATTTGATTGTATTTCTTACATAGCTGCTGGAAACCTTCAGAAACTGTAATATAAATACCCTATACTGGCGATCTTAACATTGTAAACACATGGCAATGTCTCATGGAGGTTGTACTAGAATTACTATAAAAATCATTATAACTGTTAAATATTTGAAAGAGTGAAAAAGTCCATATGTTTTCTCCAGCAAAAGTTTACCATTAAACCTACTTCCAATCTTTCAGGTAATTTTTTATTCTAACTGGCAAATACTTTCTATGTCATTTATTGTTGGTGCAGTCACTGAAGTTAACAAATCTGTCAAGTGTGACATCTCTTGTCCTGGTTTCAGCTGGGATAAAGTTAATTGTCTTCCTAGTAGCTGGTACAGTGCTATGTTTTGAGTTCAGTATGAGAAGAATGTTGATAACACACTGATGTTTTCAGTTGTTGCTGAGTAATGTTTAGTCTAAAGTCAAGGATTTTTCAGCTTCTCATGCCCAGCCAGGGCACAAGAAGTTGGCACAGGACACAGCCAGGGCAGCTGACCCAAACTGGCCAACGGTGTATTCCATACCATGGGACGTCCCATCTAGTATAGGAACTGGGGAGAGTGTGGGGGGAGAATCACCACTCGGGGACTGGCTGGGTGTCGGTCAGCGGGTGGTGAGCAATTGCCCTGCGCATCATTTGTACATTCCAATCCTTTTATCATTACTGTTGTCATTTTAGTAGTGTTATCATTATTAGTTTCTTCTTTTGTGTTGTATTAAACCGTTCTTATCTCAACCCAGGAGTTTTACTTCTTTTCCCGATTTCCTCCCCCATCCCACTGGATGGGGGGGAGTGAGTGAGCGGCTGCGTGGTGCTTAGTTGCTGGCTGGGGTTGAACCATGACAAAAGTTAACTGTTCTGTGAATAGAATTGACTTACTTGCTCTCAGTTGTGTTTAAGAATGAATACAAGTAACATAGTAGATTCACTAGCCAGGGTGAATCTTCCAGTTACAGCCCTCTATTCTTATGGCACAGACCAGCCATAAAAGAAAATAAAAAGTGTAAGAGCCAGTGTTTGTGCTAATATGCATTCATTCTACCATCTCTAGAAAGGGCTCCATGTTAGTGAGGAATTGTAACTGTGATGATCATTACAGGAAAAGTATTGCTATTGGGTATGTGTTCACCTTCTGGTACACACAAGACAAACATATCCAATTCTGTTACATGCCATTTCTGTATATTCTCTTACGATTGTACTGGAGGAAAACTTCCAGGCCCAACTGGGTTTTCTTGAGTTAATCAACATAACCACAGTAACTTTGAGGAAACCATACAGGTTTACAGGCACTGAGAATAAAGCCATTTTGCCGTTTCTCAAATTTAAAGTCACATACATTTGACAATGTGTCCTTACCAAGGCCTAAAATCAATCATTACTATTCTCCAATAGACTTTCCGAAAACCAGACAGATGTGCTATAATTTTATTATATTGAAATCTATCCTATTATTTCAGCATAATGCCTGGGTGAAAATAGAAACTCTTACCAATAATAATGATCACATCCTTGACAAGTTTAACTTTTAATTTTTATTTAATAAACCAAATCAGTTTAAATATCAAACAGTTTGCAGGAGCATTTTTGGATGAGTGCATGTTGCATGTTCAGAAAGTCAAGAGAATATAAATAATCCACTGGTTCTATAGCCTGTTTCTCAGCTGTATTGTTCTTTGTATGTGCAGACACTGGGTGAGAATGTTCTTTAAATCACCTCATCCATCATGATACAAGATATCCACACTTCTTGGTCCTTGGCCATTTAGGAACAATATGCACAAACAAAAAAGAACTCAAACATGAAGCATGTGTAATTCTCAATTCATAATAATATATGCTACCTACCATAATACGTATAACTTCAGAGGTTATAGTGTTTCACCATAGGAACAACTTTCTGTTCTATAACCTGAACAGATGTTCAAATTATGAAACATTGAGCTTTTAGAAGCCTATTTATATCTTGTATTCACAAATCCCATGCTATTGGGAACTGTAGCATTTCAACATATATGAAATTTCTGGCCAGTTGTTTGAGCTCCAGGTCTGTCAGATAATAATTTTTATTTATTTGCTATGCATATAAAAATACTATAGTATTTCAGAGGATATTGTAATTATTTCAACAGTTGGAATCCTGTTCATTAGCAACATTTTGTTTTGGCTCAGCTCTTACTCTGTATATTTAAATTAAAATAATTTTGAAAAGAGAGAGATAGCTTATATTATAATTTAGGAAAAATCTTTATTTTCTTATCCATTATTTCTAATCCATAATACTTTTCTTGGTAGATGACTGTGAACTGGAACAAAGAGTTATACACTGAAAATAATAAACAGTCATTGTACTTAGCTAAATCAGAATGACTCAGTGTAAGATCTGTGTGGAGGGAAGAGATACACAGTAGAGGTAAGTTGTTCAGGGTCCTCAAAGCATGTCTGTTAGCCACAATATGCCTAAAAATTTGATATAGACAAGGATCAAGGTTGGAGGAATTTTACTTAAGCTTCTAAACCCTTTCCTTCTCTATTAAGCTAGAAAGTGTACAGATAAAGACTTTGGTTCAGGTCCAGATCATATCTATATGCAAAATATGTCTCTGGAATTAGTCATATCCAAGGGAGACTAACTCTTTGGGATCATCAGTTAGTTTTAAGTTTTTCTGAGACAAAATGATCAAATCAGCCTGAATTTGCATATTTGACAGCAAAATTCTGCCCACTGATTTTTTGAGAGCTAGGAGCATACTACTTGTGAAAAACTGCAATGAGCCAGCCAGAGCCATCATTAGAAATGTGTTTTGTTTAATGCAAGAATGCCATTAATTCAGTGAATAATTTTGCCATAAAGATTTCTGTTACTTCATGAAGTTTAAATTTAAATTTTTAACATGTTTTAAAAAAATTCTAGATAGCTTTCAAGTGTGGATTAAAATATATGGGAAGGCTTTATTCTAGGCACTTCTTTTCTCACGCAATAAATTACACATAGTATTCACATACCTGCCAAGCTTCACTCATTTCAAGTGAGACTAATAACCAGCATGCTCTCAAAATTCAATGCTCAGAGAAAAGTTAAGTATAAAGTAGTGATGACATCTATAAAAAAAAAAGAGTTGTTGGAAAAACAGATGGGTGTCCAAGTTGAAGTAATGAATCTTTTCTGAGCCAGTATTCTGTAAATTTAGCATTTTAAATGTGCATCCATGAATGAGTCCACAAAAATATTTTAATAAAGTAGTAACTTAATGACTTGAACACAGCGCAGCTCTCTCATAATGCTTACAAATTTAGTTTAAATGCATTCTATCTTCAGAAGACTACAGTCAGGACAGATGACTTGTGAATATGCAGAAGCAACTGGATGTTTTAGATTTTTTATAAGAGAAATTATATACTGGATACCAGTTGATCAAGTAGTCACTGGTCTTCCCTTTCAAATTTTATCTACAAAGAACTTCGGGTTTTTTTAATAAATTACTATGGAAAACTCTTTAATAGTATTTTAAAACTGACCAAATAGCTATACAAGCAATGACCCTGTGTATGGTAGCGCTGAATCTTTACCATTACTGTTTAAACTAAGGTATTATGATAGCTGTGTGTAATATTTGACAGTGCTCAGTGTGCTGTTCTAAAGAGCAAGCAGACATGCTTCCTGCACTGTGAGCTGCAATGGAAAGAAGGCTATACATCTTCTATAAAAAAAGTACTCTCCAACCTATTTGCTAGCCAGGGCACAGATATCACTATGATTCTTACTATCCTTTGAGGAACTGGCTTAAACAGAGTCTGCAGGCAGTTTAGCTGCATTTGAAATGGCCCTAACATATGATAAGACCTCAGAAAGGAACATCCAGCTATGATGGGAATATGATGAATAGTGTAGGCTTTAATTTTGTACATACAGAACTAATTGTGTAGGCTCACTACACAACCAACATATAACATTTGTAGAGTGGGTTTAGTAATGATTTGACAGTAGAGGCAACAGTGATAAGAAGTTGCAGAAGATTAAATCACAGCCCTTTTTTATAATTTTCGTTCAGATTTTGAAAGCTGCATTTAGTGTTTCAACTGACGTTGTCCATCAGTTTTGACTGGAATTGGCCATCTAGCAGCTTGAAGTGGCTTTACAAATATTGCCTACCAACTACTATTTTACTCTACCACTAGCTTGTGTTAAACTGTCCTGGCTGTTATATTAGACACTATCCTGAAGTTGTGTTAGAACCAAAATGACAGTACAAGAAAGAGTAGATGAAAAAATATTTTCCCATCTACATGAAGAAAGCAAAGTAGAAAATTTCTGGAAATTTTCATATTTTATACCTATTGGTAGTCTTTTGCTGTACAGACTATGATGAAAAAGAAGATGAGGTAAAATTTATTGACAAATACATTTGCTATCAGAAGGATCAAACTTGGGTTCTAAATATTATGGGTCAGGAGTCAGTTGAGAGCTTATGGGTGAAGATTAGTGGGCAGACCAACACGGTCTGCTGTTGTAGTCACTATCTGCTACAGACCTCCTGATCAGGAAGTAGATGAGGTTTTCTTCCAACTAGATGAGGCCTTCAAACAACTGGAAGAAGCCCTGGTCCTGGTCCTCATGGAAGCCTTCAACCACCCTGATATCTGCCAGAAGGACAATACAGCAGGGCTCAAGCAATCTAGGTTTTTTGAGTGCACTGAAGACAACTTCCTGGCACAGGCAATTGAGGACCCAACAAAGAAAGATGCTATACTGGACTTGATACTTATGAACAAGGAAGAACTTGTCAGAAACTTGAAAGTCAGAGGCAGCCTTGGCTGCAGTGATCATGAGGTGGTGGAGTTCAGGATCCTAACAGAAGGAATTGGGCAAAAAGCAGGACCACAGCCCTAGATTTCAGCCTTTTCAGAGGATACGGCCCTGGAGAGAAGAGTGTTCCAGAAGAGTTGGCTGATACTCAAGAATCATCCCCTTTAAGCTCAAGAAAGGTCTATCCCAACAATTAGGAAATCAAGCAATGGTGGCAGAAACCTGCATGGATAAGCAAGGAGCAACTAACTGAACTCAGACATAAAAAAGAATTATACAAGAAGTGGAAGCAGGGGCAGGTCACCTAGGAGCAGTTGCTGTCCGGTCACGTAGGGATAGGGTGAGAAAAGCCAACTGGAGTTCAATCTGGCAAGGAATGTGAAGGACAACAAGAAAGGATTCTACAGGTACATAAACAGTGAAAGGAAGACTAGGGAAAACATGGGCCTGCTGCTGAATGGGGCAGGGGAACTGGTGGCAAATGAAATGCTGAAGGCTGAAGTGCTCAGTGCCTTCTTTGCTTCAGTGTTCACCCGTAAAACCAGCCTTCAGATCCCTCAGAGCAGAGGGACTGTTCAGCCTGGAGAAGAGAAGGCTCAAGGAGGAAATTATCAATGTGTATAAACACCTGATGGGAGGGAATGAAGATGAGAGAGCCAGACTCTTCTCAGTGGTGCCACATGATAGGACAAGAGGCAGTAGGCACATATTTAAATACATGAAATTCCCTCTGAACCTAAGAAAACACTTTCTTACTGTAAGGGTGCTCAATCACTGGCAGAGAGGTTGTGGAGATATTCAAAACCTGACTGGACACTGTCCTAGGCAACCTACTTTAGCTGACCCTGCTTAAGCAGGATGTCAGACTACATGATCTCAAGGGTCCCTTCCAACTTAAATGATTCTGTGATTCTGTGAATTTCTGTTACTTAACAAAAAAGCCTTGTCTCCTTGATGATGAACACTTAGAAAACTGATAGGATGTGGCCTTCAGTTCCTTAAACACAGAGATCTTGTGTCGTTTGTGAGGCCCTAGAGTGCCCTAACTAGCCTCTTGCTGCTGCCTCAGGAGATGGTGGCCCTGCAGGTTCTGTTGATATGTCCCAGCCCTGTGCAGACATCTGTCTCAAATACCGTATGGCACCTCAGCTGGCACCTAGGTTTAAGTACCTCATTTGTAAGTATCTTAAGAAAGTAAGATGAATGTCCAAAAAAGCTATGGAACAGACAGGGAGAAGAAAAATAAATAATTTATAGAAAGGAACAGAATCTTCCTTTTTTATGTTCTTAATTGTCAGAAAATTAGTGTCATGCCTTGTCTGAGATGGCTTAAAGAAGTAAGCCCCCAAAATACTGAAAAGATAACCATGAACGTCTAGGATCTTGGCAATAAGTGGGTTTGTGCCATATCTACTGAAAGGTGAGACGTTCTTGGAAAAATAGATGGACTAGATTCAAAAAAATCTTTCCCAAAATACCAAGAAACAGCCTTCTTTGTAGAAGTAATTCTTTGTAGAAAGTATTTAAAATAGACAAAGAGAAATCGATATTTCTATATATTTAGTATGTATGTCACATTGCTGCATCAGAAAAGAAAGGAGCACTGTAGTAGCAACATTAAGAAACTAAGACTATGCCACATCTTTCATTTATGCTTCCGTACTGATTCTCAGCTACTGTACTACTAATTCTCTCAGTAACATTTTGTACTATTAAGGATCATCTGTAGTACTATGAAACAGAAGGCCTAAACCTGAGTATAGGAGAGTTCAATTTTGTGGAATGCAGGTTAATCCAGCTTGAATTGCACTTAATCTTTGTTAGTAGATTAACAAAATATATTTTCCTGTTTCTTCTAGTTTACATACAAATGTTTGTAGAGATTAAGAATTGACATAGCTTAGAGGTCAGTAACAAAAGCTTTATTGGTTATGATTTCAACACTGGGAAAACACTGTATTTGCAATTGACAAACTCTCTAGGAAATAAGAGGACACAAAAAATCAGAAGTCACAGTACAAAATGAAGGTTTTTCTGGATATATACAGTCTTTTCCATAGGGACCTCTCTTTGTTCCCTTCTAGGTTAATGATTTTACAACTTCTATGTATAACTGTGCAACTGCAGGAGAAAAATCTAAGTCTTTAATTATACACATATAGATAATCATGCTTACATACACATATATAGTATTATACAGAGGTACATGATGACAAATTGTCTCTGGTATAAATATAGCACAAGAAATAAAGTGCAGGTATCTGTGATAGATACTTCTATGAATAACAGAGAAGTTCAAGTCCACATCAAGTTTATGGCAGAAGCCTGACTATTACAAACCAAATTCAACTCTGTTAATTTTTTTAGGTATATTTATTTGATCATAAGTCATAGTATAGCCAAAGTTGTTAAATAATAATGTTAGAAAACAATGTGATAGAATAGTACAAAATTAAGCTGCTTAACATATTCAGAATTTCAGTGACAGGTCTCATTCATTAGGGATATATTTTTCCCTTGTTGAGCATACATCAGTCTCATTAATATTAACTGGAGTGATTTATGCACGTTTAAAACTGAAGATGACATTTCATAACTGCATCAGCAATTGCATGGGTATGTGTTCAGATAACCGAACTACTCGTTTCTGGCAATCATTGGAACATTTCATCCTTGCTAAGTAGTCATGTTTGCTATACATTATGTATGAAGCTGTCCAAAACATATGAAATGCTCCTTTTTATATATCATTCCATTACAGATATATTACTTTTACATATGTGGTGCCTTGGTTTGTCTAATTAGTTACTTATTTTGATTAATAATGAAGCCCTTACTTTGTGAGAGGCACTGGAATTTTATTGCCAAAAGAATTGTCAGAAAACTCTCTATAAAATTACATTTGTAAAAGGTTAAATAAAAATAATAACTCTTTCGAAATATTTAAAGTAGCTGTATAGAATCCTGTCTAAACTCTGTATTTGACTGTCTCTATATAAAATTATCTCCTTCCAGATGACAAAACCAACTGATCTGCTTGTAGAGCTCTTTTCCTTCACATTCAGATATATTTACACTTTAGAATACAACCTCATCAAGAATTTGGGGACTTCTGAAGATCTTGCCATTTCTTCTTAAAAAAAAAAAACAAAAAACCCCAAATCATTTTGGGGAAAGGTGCCAATCTTTTGCTTGTTACGATCATCTTTTTCTCCCCCCCCAGCCCCCGAGTGTAGTTGCATTCTTGTCTTCTCAGCTAACAAACGAGTATCAAACAAAAGTTCATCTTGTTCTCCACTTGTCAATTCATCTTTTGTCACCTAGTAGAATTAACACAGCATGATCTCTCACTGTACTGGAGCAATCAGACAAGGGGTAACCACCAATTACATTGAGTAATTCTCCTGGCTGACACTTCTGTTTATCTTTCCTCCCTTTTACTCTGTTTCTTGCACCTATCAATATGAAAAACAGATTAACATGCATCTCTGCCCTACATAGAGTATTGCTATACCTTTTCCTAGAACTAACACACCGGGATTTGGTCAATCTAAGCAAAGAAATCAAAGTAATAAGGTAGCAGATGTCTTCACAGGAGAACCTTGGACTGAGGTTCTAAAATGGGCCTCAGGGATGTGGATGCACAGGTCTCACTCAAGTTCAGTGGGAACCAGAAATCTAGTTTTTTGGGGCTTCTTTGAGAATCTCAATCACATTTTTCAGCAGTACAAACAGCAAGTTGTATTAAGCAGTTGTAATAGAAACAACCATAAGGACAGTTTATAAAACTGTAGCAATTATAAGGAATGAGCAAAGAAATTACTAGCAACTATGATTAAAAAATTATGGGTCTGAAAACTCTCAAGATAACTGAACTTTAACTTAGAGTACATACAGAAAGACAGCAGATAACATCCCAATGTTTTTAACACTGTCCCATAACACCATATGCCTTTTAGTATTGGAGACATTCCAACATCTGGGTTAGGATGTTTTTTGGCTTAGTTTGAGGAATACTCTTGCACACATCTGTTGTGCTCCCTGTAACCCGTGACTGTTACACACTTCTGCTTTGTATGCCTGTCTGGGAGAAAACATCACTGAATATTCTAAAATCTCCAGATTATTTCAAAATAAAATGTATTTGAATATATATACAAAATATTTGGATTCTGCAAAGGTCTAAGTATGCCCAATTTCCTTGGGGTTTTGGGGGGTCTGTTTGGGGTTTTTTGTGGAAAAGCAGAACACAGAGAGTATGGAGTTCAAGAAAAAAGCTGGGGGACTTGCTTGGAGAAAGACAATCACAAACATAAAAGAATTCTTTGTGCTTATGAAAATTTAAGGTATGTTTCCTAGCAAAGATGAACTGCAGTTTCTGTGAAGATGTGCCTGTAAAATGTTCATGAGAATTTCATCTGTAGACAGGAATGAAATGAATCAGCTACCATTATCTGGACAAAATTGTTACTGTATTTTAATGGATTTTCACCTTCTGTAAGGATTAAAAAATCAGACTGTACCACATCTTAATACCAGCTGACTGCTTAGTAAAGAATACTGTTATGAATCCTGTGTTTTCTCAGATCGGAGTGCTAATTCAATGGCTCAATAACAACATTACTACAGTATAATTAATCACTTCCTGCTACAGCTAGAAAATCTTTAACAAATGTTATTATGAGCCACTGCATTCTTATTCTGAGAAATGATGCATAAAACGTAATACATTACAGTTTGGTTTGCATCTTAATGGTCTAAAAACACGGAACATTTTTCCCCTCTAGTGTCTGGTAGTGGAAATTACAACTAGTTGAATGCATTTTTGAATAATTACGATATTTTAGTTAATTTATAAAGATTTTTTTAAACTCATGAGCATATTAAAGTCTTAGTTAGTCCAAATGGGTTATTTTGAAATTATTCCCTGGTGAAGAATTAAAATCAGATCCAATCCTCATAGTGAAATCAAGGACAGTTTTATTGTTGATGTCAATGGGCTTTAAATTCCTTATTAAAATGAGAAACTAGGAAAAAGACATGTCTTCAGAAGTTTCAGATGAGTTAAAGTAATATCATGCTACTGAGTTAGAAATAATTATAGCAAATATAGATTGGAACATACATTGAAAATGTGGATATTTAAATTTTGGAAAAGTTCTACACCTTCAGATGTATTATTATCATCTGCACTACAAGGCAATGGTTTCTGGGAATAGCCAACATCTGTTAACTTGCAGTCAGAGACTGCTCTGCCCCATCTGAGCTTGCCTCTATAGGCTTTATAAATTTAATACAGTGGAGCCATAGATTGATACTGGGACTTACCAGAGCAGCTAAATTCAAGAAATCAAGAAGAGCAATTCAAAGTGACTGCTATCTGTACCTGTCATACCTGAGTCCTATAGAGTCAGTAGAGAAAAGCAAGCATGTAATCTAGGAACTTACATTAGATGTTTTGCATGGCATTTTCCTGTCTGTGTAGGGCGCTTTGGAGAATAGAGGTCAGAACCATTAAGTGCTGCTTTGAATGTCACTATAGTGACCAGATTTTCTCATAGGCCCAAGAGTCTGTTCTATGAATACACCTAGTAAGTGGTAAATATTATTAAAAAGAAATCAGACTAAACAACGGAATGTTTCTAATCTTCTGCATGGAGCATACATTCCCACAGAATTTACAATCTATTGTATAATTACATGAAACTAAAAGTCTTCGTATGTAAATGGGACTTAGCCTGGATTTTGCTGCTGCTGGTCAGATCTCATGAGAGGAGTCTACACTTGGAAGTCTGTCTGTTTTCTCCAGCTATTATTTTAGTGAAATTTATTATCCCTTTGCACAAATCTTACCTCAGATAACTAAATTTCTGTAACTTTTCCAAACTGGTGTTATCAGCAACTTTTGAATATTGTTTCTCCTGTTGGGTTTTAGGGAGTTTGGTTTTGTGGGGGTTTTTTTTTAATGAAATGTCTTTTTTTTTTTTTTTTTTTGGCTAAAGATGTGCTGACTATCAAAGACAGCAAGCTTACTCTTGCATACCCAGCCTACTCTCCAGTTGACCTTTCTCAGTAAAGGCAAAAGGAAAAACATTCGTGTTCATTTGCTCATAGAACATGAGTACACATACACCATTTCTTCCCTCTTCCCATTCTCAGGCTGATGAAGGGCATAAGGTAATAGAGGGATCTTTTTTGGCTATGCAATAGTCAGCTAAAATGATGTGCAGGACTTTGCGCTTCTCCTTGATGAACTTCAAGGCTCTTGTCAACCTGCTTCTCTAAGCTAGATTATCAAGAAACATGTTTTTTTCTTATTACTCCTCTACTTTTACTTTTCTGCTTTTAAGCAGAGGAAAAGATCAGTAAAAAATATAATTGATCATCACTAAGGAGAAAAAAAAAGTGTTCATACTATTAGAGTAGTAACATTTATTTCATACTATTTGAGAGGAACATTGTCAAAACCAATGATTTATTTAAATGTATATATTTTGCAATCAGAAACTTTTCTTTATAAAGGAAAAAGCTCTGAAAAGTCTTTAACCTAGACTCTAAAGTTTGCACACAAGATTCCAGAGATGAAAAATAAGAGTGCCAGCTTCAATTATTTTATTTTCTAATCAATTAAAAAAAAAAAAGAAACAAGTCATATCTTTCTCTCCTTTGTCCCTCTGTACCTCTGCTCCAACTTGTATGTCTAACATTCATTGTTCTGGCTTCTGCTGTCTTCATAATGCTGTCCCATATTGCTGTATATTTAGTGGGAAAAATGAAACTTCATACCTTTTCAATGAAACCTCTCACTTTGCTCCTTCTCTGTTACAATTACTAGTCCTTCCTTTTCCTCCCAGTGACTCAGGCATGCCATATGTTTATAAGAATAAGAAGTTATCCCAGTAACAAAACTAAAAACTAGAAATAGTTACTAGTGGAATGGAGCAAATAGCAGCCAGATGTTTGTTTGAGAGAAAGGTGGCTCTCAGAAAAGCCATAATAGTGCTCGTTATTATCAACCATCTGTATGGCACTCTTATGAACCTCTGAGACTTTGTGCAAAAACACAGTGGAGAATTCTCTCAGCTGACGAGCTTTCTTGAGGTGTTTCCATTGATTTTATAGAGGCTCCTAACTGAGGTACTTTGGTTGGTACTTTACAGCAGAAGCCTTGAATGACACTCCAAAAAAGAGACAACTATGATATAAATCATAGATACAAGAAAATAAGAATGCAAAATACTACCCATTCTTGTTTAAGAAACAGAGATAGAAGAGTTTGAAATTAATAATAAACAGATGAACAAACAAATCCAGTAAACAGAGTCTTAAGATAAGATTTCTACACTGCTGTTTGATCTCCCAGACATATTACTCAAATTTCAGAAATATGTAGCTGCCACAGATCTGTAGATTTTTTGGTGCCTAGTCCTTTGATACAACACCATATTTTCCCTGTTCAGGGAATTGCTTAAGTATTTTCTGGACTAAAAAATATTTGTGGAGGAAGATACATCCGGGAGAAAGAACTCCTACATATGACAGATTGTTTTATTATGACTCTCCTATGAAAGCAACAAGAAAAGGTGTACAATTTTTAAAGACATTTTATAAATAAACTTAAATACAATGCTGAAGTCCATTACTGTTTAAAGTGTTTAGCATTCCAGTGTAAGAATGAAATCAAATAGCTAGTTTTCCGTTAAAGAGTATGTTGGTCATCCTAATTACAAAGACTAATGTTGTTCATCATCTTACAAAAGTATATCAGGCTTAACAAAAATGAAGAAATTTTATTCCAAGAGAAGAAAGTTTCAATGCCCTGTAGCAGAAGAATATGCTTTGTGTATATCAAGTAATTAATGTCTCTTATGGAACTTGCAAATTGACAGATGCTGCAACTTATTATTTTTAGTGTCTTTTAATGAAGATAATTTCCCTACAGGGAAAAAAGTTCTAAATAGTTTGATGCAATAACCCACAAGATTTTTACTGTGGTATTTACCCACTGCCAAAATCACTGCTGATGGATTACTTTCAAAATCTCGAGAAGCAAAAAATCTTACCAAGCTTGGGTGAACTGTAAAAACCTGACGTTTGTTGAACCTTTGGCTAAATAGTGCCAAAGGAAGTATAAATCAAATACTTTGCCTAAAATGGCTCTTTAACAAAATCCCTCAGAGTTTGCTGGAGATGAATTAACATGCAATTGGTTGCAGAGGGAGTTCTCTGTAGATGGCAAGCTAATGAATTCTGACAGGTTGAATGGTGCAAAGATAATGGGCTGAGCTGTCCACTGACTGTAAAGCAGAAGCTGATTAAGGTTAAGACTTTAGGAAAACACCCCAACAAAACTGGATCAAAAGGAATGATTTATTTGATTTAGGGGTTGAACTGCAGGGGTTCAGTTTCTTTACTAAAGATTGCTGTGTTAGTCCAATTCAAGCATCGGAAGTTTTACACTGGTATCATGACTTGCTGTGTAATTCATGATTGTTCCAATATCGCCATTCACTCCTCCTTTCCAAATATGAAGGGTCACACAATATTTACTTCATCATCTTAATACTGTCTTTGAAATAATTTCAGATTCAATTAGATATAGAAAGTTGCATAATTTGCTGGAAAACTTTTTCAAAACAGAGTACCTGAAATCAGATTTCAGGAGATGAAGCAAGTATAAATAATAGTGAGAGTTACCTGCCAAAGAACTGTTATACAGTTTTTCTTCCAGAAGAAGTGTCATTTTGTGTCTTTAAAATCATGGCTGATGAAACGAAGACTTTATGTAAGAAAGGTGGCAAGACATATGTGAACAGGCTGGATGACTTTAGTCAGGCCTATAATGAGTAAAAAATATGTAGGGCTTGTAAGGTAGAAAAGTTTGCTTCTAGAGAGATTCATTTGTTTAGCTTATGCACAAAACAGATTAGTTAAATCTCTCAGAAACCAGCAATAGAAGAAACAACATTTACACTGTCTATCATCAACAGAATGAAAAGCAATTAAAAACATACTTCTTTTCTTTTCTTTATTCTGTTATTTTTTTAAACGTCATCTGCAAAAAGCACACTGAACTGTTCTAGACAGTGACTTATATAATCAACCAAGGCTGGATCCTATTATCACTACTCAAGTATCAATAGACCAATATCAAGGTGCTTTTCTTGGTCATCATTACAAAGACTAAAAAAAATTCACGAACCTAAACCAGAAAAAAAAAGAAAAAGAATCTGAATGTGAATTTGGCAAGATATCAAACTTAACGAGCTTTCATAATGAGGTTCTGAAAATTCTGATAGAGTTATGGATCATTAACATCAGTAGGGTACTGGAAACAACTTTCAGGGGAAAAAAATCCCCAAAACTTCAACAAAGAAGACAAAGATTATTTTCAATGGACAAGTATGGAACCCTCACTGTTAACACTCAAGGTTAAGCCATACGTTACCGCTCTCAAACTATAGATAAAAACCCCTTATTCTTCTCAAAAAAAGAGGCAATAATATTAAACAGTCATTTTTTTCTTTTATGAAATGCTAATCTATCTTGAAGCATAAAAATATAATATAATTTGAAATTAAAGATTTTGCTTTCCAAAACTGTAAACATATATGTAGAAATTTTTTGTCATAAACCTCAATAAGATGATTCACATGATCCAAAGTAGGATTCTAATTGGTCAAACTATTTTGAGAATTTTCTTTCTAAAGTCTTAGGTGAGGGATAAAGGGCAAGAGGCTATTTCTCATATTGGAAAAATCATTATGTGTTATTGCAAAATGATTATATATTTTTAATCTTTGTATGTGACACAGACATGTGACAAAGACAGGCCCCTCAGAGATTGATGATAATACTTCTGAGCTCTCTTCATCAATTCCATATGCCATTAGAAGCAGAAAGAGAAACACCACTTCCCAAAGACAATGAGAAAGTAGTTACTATATGCACAGATGCAAAGTCAGTCTTTACTCCACAACGTTACTGCACAGAAATAAGCAAGCAGATTCTGAAATACAATAATGAATTGACCTAGGACACACTTTTTCAGAGTCACTTTAGTAGAGTTGATCCTGTGTTAGGTAGGATAAAAGGCAGACTGGATGACCCCTTGAAATTCCTACAACAGCTATTTGCTCTCATCCGTATAGAATTTGACATTTCTACTATTCTGAGAGCTACTAATGTTTCATTCGAAGTGCACAAAGGACTAACGTTGAAGGGAGATACAGTGGAACAGATCAAAATTTCCAACACGAAAAAAATGTCAATATATATTTTAAGTACCCAAGCACCTTAAATTTTTTGGTTTAAGGTCATGCTTATGTGTCCCATTCAGATGTCAAGTACCTCGATAATGTCATAGATCATTCTTCAGCCACTGCAATCTGCCAGGTAGAAATCAGACAGCAATCACTGTGACTATATAGTTTCCAAACTGTGAAAATACTGATGTGAGACATTTTTCCATTCTGGATAAGTACAATATAGATGGAGTCTAAAAAGACTTTCTGCTTCGTGCAAGTGTTAATGATATCATTGGCAAAGCATACATATCAGGCAGATTCAGCTTGACAGTCCAACAGGTAGTAACCTCAACTCTCTTCTGAGGAGACATGATGTTTTCTTATGACAGTCAAGCTCCTGGAAATTTTGGGAGGAAAAAATCTTCAAAAACTGCCATTTAGCTTAAAAGACATGATTAGTGAAAGGAATCACTGGCACAAAACAGTGAAGTCATTTGCTTGCTGGAAACGATCAAATTAGTCTTTTGCAAACCATCCACTTGCCTTTAGAAACCAGAAAACCCCTGGCTGCTTAATAACATCAGTAAGAGCCCTCATATGAAAATCATTCAAAGATGGGGTAAAAGGGATACTAAAATTGTGGAATAAAATCACCTGGAAATTTAAAACAACAAAGACAAAGAAACCCCAGAAAATTCAGCACTGAAATCTCCTTCTGAACTTTGGATTGCAATTGATGTGGACAGCTTTAGCCTGTCAGTACTCAAAGAACAGCATCAAAAACTTTATTTTGATGAAAAGCAGCTGATTCTATTAATATGACTTTTGTGGCAACTCAAGCAGCTAAGGATAAGCCAAAGGGGAATGCAGTGTGTTGGAACTGATTTTGATTTTAGATAAATCCATGGATTTGAGTGACTGGAACATGGACATACTAGGCATGTAGATACAGTGACATAAGAAACCTTCCAGTTGCCATTGCTAAAAACATGTCTTAGGAACTTCATTTTGAATACTTTGTTTATCAGAAGAGTCAAGTCATTTGAGCAGAAAGTGCCTTGAGCATCTGGATAGAAAATAAAATATATTCCTCTCTTCTTCTCAAGTATAACTGGCACTGAAGATAATTTTTTTCCCCCCCCTAGATGTTTAATACATCAATCATGCTCTGCTTTTGTGGAGGTGTTACAATAAGATGAAGACAGAACTATGTGAAGTAGCTGAAGTATTCTTGGGACTTGTTGCAGATTCAGTGGCAGCATTTTCTATGTCCTGAATGTTTTCTGCTCTCAAAAACATTTGAATCCTAAGTTCAGTTTAGACAAGGATAAAACAAGAGGGAAGAAAAAAAATATCTTTATAATGGCTTTTAGTTCGAGGCATTCCAATAGTGACATACACAGCTGAGCCCCAGACCTGCAAAGCATTTAAACATCAGTCAGCTTCAGGGATAAGCATTGTTTGACTGGGGCATTCACGTCCTTAAAATGTTTGTGTTGAAATGGAACTGCACAGAAAAAGAACACTGTCTGAAGAAACAACAACAACAACAAAACCCAGCAGTGACCATCTTCCCCCTTCTTCACTTGTACAAAAAAGGTCATGTGAAAAAAAAAGAAAAAGAAACTTCACCAGAGTCCCCTGTGAGGTGACTATCTTTGAAAGACAGCAGGAACCAAGTTTCCAAAAAGGTCCTCAGCAAACTGTAAAGCCTTGCTAACCTACCCAGGTTTTCCTGAAGTGGGCAGAATGGACTGTTCCCCAGTCAGTGGTTCCCACAACACAAAACCCCCCTCCATCTCAGGGAGATAAAAAGACACTCATAATCACAGATCTTCAGAACTCTATGCGTGCCCGTAACAGTACGGGAGGCACATGCACCATACACCCTTCAGCTGGAAAGTTTCTCTCACGAACACTCCTGTAGAGCTCAACCGTCCTGCTGTTCTCTCTACTCCACAGGTGGGGTAGAGAAGCTGGTACTTGCTTTCCACCTCTCAGTTCTTCTGAACTGCAGAGTCCTTTGATAACAGAATGGGGAGAGTAAAAGGTGATGAAGAGCATGCACACAGGTAACGCATATTGCAAGCTCCAGTTTCTGGTACGCAACTCCATCTTTTACCTCAAGCAGTTTTTCACGTGCATATCTTACTATGGGTGGTTCTCATCCACCCTCCACAGCTTGCAGCTGTAAACAAAGGTGTCTAGAGGACTGCTTGGCCAGTCCCAGTGTCCCCTCTGAAGCCTCTACAATGATGTAAAGCACACTGAAAACAGATAAGGAGATTTAAATGATATTATATGGAAATAAAGACTTTTTGAAGGGAGGCCATTTAATCTACCTGGTAGCAGCCAATCAAATTCTGTTTTGGCTTGAGTAGGCAGATGTCCTATTGAGTAAGAAAACACCATAGCCTCTTATGGCTCGAAACTGAATTTAAATAGCAAAGATCATTACAGGGGTGTGTGTAACATCAGCTGCAGCTGACTGTCACAGCTGTAGGAGCTGAGACCGTTAACATCAGTTAAGGATCTGTTTGTTTGATTTAAAGCAGATTAAGGAGGAAACTACCAAACTTTTTTGTGGCACAGACACCCCACTTTCACACAACAAAATGTATGCAATGCCACTGCTATTAAAATCTACTGTGAAACTCTCAATTCAATGTAAAAAGTCAGCATAGGTGAATTCAGTGGGGCAGATGGCTCTGGATTTTCATCGATAGATGAAATATGACACTGAAGTGAAAAGAACAGTTTGAGATATTCAGTCCATTTTAAATTAGGTTTGAAGACAAATAGAGCAGTAGATGTATTCTCACATACTGAGAGGGCAGCAAATCTATACATCTGCAGCCAAAGGTGTTAATCAAAAATGAAATTATTATTCTAAGGGGTACTGCTCCGGGCAATATAAAAGATGCCATGTAACAGGGATATATATTTCCCATAGTATATGATATGCATAGTATACATATATACACCTTTCAGTCTGCCACATCTCTTACCCAACTGTAATACATGTTATAGCAGTGACACACATCTGGAATGAATGATCAGCAGAGAATTCCAGAATACTGCTGTGATCAGTCCTCAAATAATAAATAATTGCACAAACCTAATTCCTCATTACTTGATTGCAACCCTTTTAATAGGGACCTCTATTTTGGTGCTTTTGCAATGTTTACTACATAGAAGCTCAATCCATAACAGGGGCAGTATAGCTATGCATGGAACTGGTCAATATTATTCCTATTGCTATGAAATTTCATTTCTGTTGTCATAAACAATAAACAGTCTCTCTCATCTTTTTCCTATGGTTTAGCAAATACTTATTCAAATTAGTACATAAGGCTCATGGAAATGAAAACAAGAGACTGTTTCCAAATTCATGCTTTCCCCTTATACCGGTCATGATAGTTTCAATATTTAAACCATTACATATCAACAGAGGGACCACTCCAATGCTTTTTAGAAAATCTCTGTTTACAACTGTATTAACAAATCTCTGAATCACGCTAGCAGCTTGATTTGTGGTTTACTCGATGTGCTCTCAGCTTTGCTATTTAGTTTCTTCAGGGACAAGATTTTTCCAGGAGTCTGTCTGCTTTGCCGTTGCTTTTATGAGACAGAATATTTGGCTGCTACTCCTAGACTAATATTTTAATGTAAAAAGTGTGTTAATACTATGATGATAATACTTTTAAGTCAAAGTCACTCATTGTCTCTTAAAATTAACATCGATGTGATAAACACAAGTGTCATCAGGATGGAAACTTTCTAGAAAGTTTTGATGTCCGCAATTTATGTGGCAAAGACCATAACTGTAGTAGCAAGCATTACTAGCTTTTGTTGTAGTGATTTTAAAGCTATGCCATGCCTATATTTTATGACTACTCTATAGCTGTCAGTAGAATTTTCACACACGCATAGTCACCATCGACTGGTATTTCAACTTGTTTACAAGGACATAAACAATTTTATTAGAAGTTTAAAAATTCACAAGCTAAAGGAGACATTAATTTCTTACTGTAAATCTATTCCCAGATAACCTGCGGTCTTCTGAACATGGTCATCAGACTTGCTGGTCTTTGGAGGATACAGACAAAGCTGCCTGTAAATAAGTAGCACTGTAGAATTTCCTAGCAAGGACAGCAAAGTGTTTTTTGGCCAAAGCGAGGGGCTGATCACTGATTTCACATATGTACACTTTAAAACAATGTTAACTTCTTTGATGTGAGCATTCTTAGCAAGGAGAAAAATGCAAGTCAAGCCCATCTCCTGCTTTCAGCAGAGTCCAGTATCTTCTGTGAAGTTTCTGCTTTCAACAGTATGGAAAACTATGGAAATGTGGTGGGAGAGATGACAATACTTATTTCACCTGGTAAGACGGAGATTTTAGGGCCAGCTCTGTGAGAATCATGAACTTTAGGCGCTGGTGCAAGACATGAGAGAAGATGCATTCTGGGGCATATTAGACATTATTTGAACTGTCATTTGAGACGTAAAGAGTGGAAATATCCAAAAGCTGTATTTTCACTGAAGCAAGGCAATATGAGGCAGAAAAGTCAATTAAACAGCATGGCTAAAGGGGCTGACAGAAAGCTTAAAGAATTCACATGAGCTTTTGAACTTTGTACTACTAGTGACCAACTCCTATGTTTAATTCAATGATCTTCATGATGTACCCAGATCAAAAAAGAGGTAAATGGAGATAAGAGTTTTACATGCATTGTATGGAAAGGCTGGAAATAAACACTTTCTGAAGGGAGGCCACTTAATCTACCTGGTAGTATCCAAATACCTGTAATCCAGTAACAAATGGTTATAGTTAGTTACACTGAAAAGACTATGCTGTAGTGGAACTCAGCAGATCAGGTGAATCACAGTCTTGTGAACTCCACTGGCTTTACGGTCTCACTGATGTGTCCCAAAATGGCATGTTTTGGAACAATTCCAGAAAAAATAAACCCAACATCTTCTATGTTTATCCTCATTGTATCACCTCATCCAAAAATGTCTGTCCAAGCTTATGTAGGAAATTGTCTCAGTACATGATTATGAAGGAACATTTAATTACACAGTTCATTCCAAGGTAATTTTTTGACGCTGTATTGAACATATATTCTCTGAATAAAACACTTTTGTGAACAAAAGGCATTTATAAGGAAGGATATTTGGAGAAAAACTCAAGTGTTTTAAAGTTATTGTTCTTGCAACATGCACGGTACATTTTCAGAATTTCACAAGCTGCACCAAAATTGTTTTAAAAATGTATGGGAAGATCAAGTCTGAATTGCATACTGACAGACTCATAGACCACTCACAAAAGAGCAGGGAGAGTGCCAAATTGAAAGTCAGAAATTAATATATGTAATTACATATATGCAATATATACAACACTCTGCACAACTGAGTCTATATACAGACACAAGTTTTGAAGTAATATGTCACAGATGTGGAAAACAAAATCACAATCTGCTATGTTCAGAATAGATGACTTACCCAAAAGATAAATTCACAAATTTCTGCCTCAGCTCTAAAGAATAAATCACATCTAAAGCTTGGAATTCAGAGAAACTTAGTATCTTTCACTGTATTTAGAGAATATATCTCTCAAGCTTTTTAAAGAGACTGAAGCCAATCTATTGCATTATTATAGGTACTCACTTTATAGAGATAGTAGGTCTCCCTCAGATAAGGTAGTCTGAGGTTGTGCTTGTAAGATGTGAAGGAATCCAAAAAGCCTGAGGTGAGATGACCTTAGTGGAAGCAACAGTCCAGAATAAGGACAGTTCTTAATACTTTTTCTTGAAAAGTTCTACAATGCCACTGAAGCTGAAAAGCTTCCTTTTTTCTAAGCCTAAATATGCTAAATTAGGCATGCTCTGAACAAATGTGACCATCACTGAAATAAATCTAATTGTGCAGTGCCTGGATTTCTTTGAGGGACTAGGGGCATTCCTGAGCATCGTACATTTGTAATGATTCATATACTCCTTTAAAATACACAAGTTTCAGAAAAATGGATTTTGATCAATAGACTCAGAAATACACCTAGAAAGGGAAGAACCATAAGTAGTGTGAATTTGTCATGAGAAAGGCTAATAGCACAGCCCTAAGGCACCCTTCCAACTGCAATTTCTATTGATCTTGAAGTTCCTAACATAGCTATTAAGAAGTAAGAAGAGGCTATGCACTTAACCACAAACATTTCAGATCAAATAATCAAACAGGTGGTGAAAACAAATTAACTATTCTGGATAAGGAAAATGAATATTGACAAAAAAAGATAAAGCATCAGCTAAACTGGGCACACTAGATACACAGTATTACACATTTTTTCATATTCTTTTGGGAATAAAGTCAATGGTGGAATAGTGGAATACTTTGACAAAAGAGCCAAGAGACTAATTCAGGGACATTACAGGCATCCGTGCAATAGCTAAGGAAATGACACAAACTCAAAGAGAGTATGAGGAGGCACTGAAGAAAGCAGTGACAGAAAATAGCAAGTTGGATCAGATATAACATTGATGACATAGTGAAAGAAATCAAATGCATTAACTATATGTTTTCTCCATGGAAAACCAAGCCAATTGACAGAAAAGCTACAGTCACAGGCTTGTACAAGGTTTCCATATGGCACAGAGGTGCTGTGGAAGATTATACTTCCTGCAGTTATTTCAGATAAAGAATCACTGACTGCCCTGCTGAGACAAAAAACTGCTCCAGAATGAAGCTGGGAAATGTTCATGGGAACATAACAAAGTATTGGAACAAGTAAATTCAAGAGCAGAACTGGGAAGCTACACGAGCCAGTACCATTCAAACAGTGAAGTCCAAAATGGAACTGGGTTTTTACAATACTACAACAGTAAGTGTAAGAGGAGACAGACAGCTGTAACATAAGAAAGAAATAGATTCTCAGCTGAGAAGAAATTACTTATCATTGCATATGTCTCAACAAATACATAAACAATATGGGTCAAAAAAAACCAGACTGCAGTCAATTTCAGATGATATTTAATTTTCTTGGAAAATACTTCCAAGGTTATGCTGAGCATGACTTCAGTTGAAAAAAATTTATCCTAAAGTCATATTCCCATTTGAGTTTGTATAGAAGGGAATCGAAGAGGTCACCCTAGTCCTTTTTCTTCTTCAAATATATAATTAACTCTGCCTATGGCATTCCCATACATAACTGCCTACTCCATCTGTATCTTAAATCAGCATGTGATCTAATATCTTTCTTGTCCTGGACTAATTTTTTACACTGTCCAAGTCTCACTTACAAAGTATTACAGATTCTTACAGGACTTCACAAGCTCTGAAAACTGAGTATCTAGAAGATCCTTTGGCATCTGTGGCATCTTCAGTTCCAAAACCAAAGGCCTCGTGTCCAAATAGGCTTCAGGAAAAACACAGGTCCTTAAAAGAGTCACTACTTATCTAATACTAGAATTTTGAAAAATCTCATGTGGTCGGAATTTTTTGTTCCATACTTAGAAAGGCCTTACTCTTCTTATTTCATTCATACTTGTTTCCTATTTTTTGGTGTCAATAGTTTGCGTAATGAATACACTATCACTGCTCAAAGGGCTTTACAGTGTATTGAAGAAAACAGTTTAGACCCACATAATAGTTAGCTATATAAGTAAAAGTCATTGGTGACAGAGGAAACTTGCAGTAATTTTTTTTCTGGATTCACGAAACTAGCAAATGGGAATCTCAGGTACCTACGAGTTTCAGGTTCAAAATATTCCACCATTTGCTCCACTTAATTGAGACCAATTTCAAGACTCATGTTAATCCCTTTTTCCACATCCCCTCCTTTCAGAACAGTGCCAGTACACAATGAAATTTTGAAGGCAGTGCTGAGTCATTAAAGTAAGTAATCTGTCTGGTTAATTAGCAAAGCATAGGTACTGGTTTAAACAGCTTAACTCCAAGCAGACTTTTTTCCCAGTGGCCATAATCCAAACAAGAACTTGAAACAGCAAGAAGTGAAGAACACTTGTCAGTAAATCTTTCTAAGACACCTGCGGAGTAATACTATATTTCAGATGGTTCAAATTTATTTTTTTCTCTACTTACTATAAAAGTCTTATCTTTCGAAATTGTTTTGGCTGAAGTTATGTGATTGCTGCACTTCTTTCAGAAACTATTAGTAATAGTTATTAACTGGAATGCTATCAAGTCTATCTACCTATGTAGGAAAGACTTACATTTATAGCTGAACATTCCTGGTATTTCACAATGATTTGTAAACTGAAGGGACTTGATGTAGAGGCAGAATAAATATGAAGCGCTAAAGTGTAATTTTTGAAGTCATTGTTTCCTAAGTGTAGTCACAGTTTAAAATGATGTAGGGTTTGACGTAGAAAATACATGTAGAAAAAATTGCCTAGGGACTGCAGAAAGCAATAGAAGCCAAAGGATTTAGCTATTTTCTACACTGACAGCTTGAAAATCATGACATAAAGCAAGATCTATGAGGGGATCTAATGAAATGTAATGTATTATGAGCTTTGGCCAGGAACAAATATGGAAGGAAAGTCATGACAAATAGAAGGACAAAAAAAGAGGATAACAGTACTAAAAGCAAAAGCCTCAAGGAGAACGAGAAATAGAGGTCACATATACACAAGTGCTCAGAAATTTAGTATTCAATATATTGACACAGACTGAAAGAAAAAAGTCACTTCTGAACTTCCGAGTATGGATATAGAGTCAATGAAGTCCAGAGAGGACTGGGAAGATGGTTCTGGAAGACAATAAGAAAAAGGGCAACTGATGCCCTTTCATTAGAACTTCAGTAGATGATTTCTTAAGTCTGATCTTCTGAAAGAGCACAAATAACAACATTGGAGAGCTTGGTGCCATTTGTTGTTGAAGAGCTGGAAAAACAACCTAAAGCTGCTGTAAAACTCCAGAAAAATAAAGGGCAAGAGAAAATGACAAAATTAACTATGCCCGCTTGCATTTATTATTCAGTACTTTAGAGCGTGCTGGATAACACGCAGTTTTGTTTTAGTTATGAGCAACAAAATGTTTCATTACCCTTGTCAGATAATGAACAGGTAGGAGAACTGAAGCAAATGCATTCCCTTAATACTGCAATCTAAACAGCCAGAAGCCTGGTGGAATCAAGGTGTCCTGAACAAAAGAGCAGGTCCTTCTGGAAAGCCTCAGTGTGACAAGGATTACGATGGGGTATAGTACCATGCGTGTCCATCTCTCATGCATGGTGCAAAGGTATCCTTGAAGTAGCTGTACTGTTCTGCATGGTGGCTGAGGAGAATTCCAGGTCGGAGCTAAAAACTAAGTTGAATAGCTAATTTCAGGGCAAAGAAGTCAGGGTACTTATCAAAATCAGGATACTTATCAAATGACACTAACTGCAAAAAAATGTCAACTCAAAATGTTCTGTCCTCTGAAGGGTCCAATTTCTTTTCCAGGAGCAAGTGAAATAAAAGGAAGCAGGAAAGCGTAAGAGAGAACAGCACCATTTCGAGGCTGCTAGCTGAATGACACCCTGTGGACTAAAATCACCTTGAATGACTGCAAGTTTGCGGTGGGGCCCTTTCTGTCCACCAGGAGTACTGTAATTACTGCAGCTATAATCACTGGGTGGGGTGTGGGGCTTTTAATCCTGAGAACGGTCTCCAGTAGGACAGACAGACTCCAGCCCTAAGTAACCACGTAGGTACACGTGCAAAGAGAGTAGCAGCTGACTTCTAATAACTAACTCCATACTTGACACCTGTGAGAGGAAGGTTGGTTTTAGGATTACTGCCTAATTAGTGCCCTACTATAGCTGACATTAATCTAACTTTTCCAGTTATACCACACTGCTAACTTGTCAGCTCATCCAACTCTTTTCTTACCTCAGTAGAGGCTCAGAGTTTCTGAATATAGAAGGCATAATAGTATTTTAATTTACAGATGACCATTAGACAGTTCTTTATTTCCAGTAACATTCCAAAGTACTAAAAATGTCCATTTTTTAGTGTTTCTAGAAAAAGTAGTTGGTCACATACTACATTTGTACTTATCACATGAATATGCAGAAATGCTCCTACAAAATAAACTCTTAAAATGTTAATAAATATGTCTTCAGAATGGGTTTCAGCTTAAATTAAACATATACTGGAGCTGCCACCCTGGAATACCTGTATAAGAGAGTAGACCAAAAAAAGACACAAGCAAATTCATGATTTGAAGATTTATTTGCAAGACAAGCAAGTTTCATGTTTCTGAGTAAGCAAACATTCTGTCCAGCCATCACAAGGAATGGTCAGCAATTCAAAAGACAGAAACAGGTGAAATCTCTGTGAAATTTGAATCTGATCAAGAAGGTTTTCTGAGTAAATATGGGGACAGGATATAATATGAATATCTGAATATAAGCAGAAGATCTTAGAAATCAATTCACTGCTTTGGTGGTAGTCTATGAAGTTACCTCTGCACAAGAAAGATGTGCTCAGGCAGCTAGACTCCAGTAAGCATTCTGGCAGCAAAGCCCTGTCACTGCAATAGCTTGAGAAAAGTAAAAAAGAAGACCTGCTAGAAAAGCTTACAATGAAGGGATGCATCCCTGTTGTGACAACTGGGATACCCCAGTACAAAACAAGCACCGACAACAAGCAGACTGCAAATCCTATGTCCACTAGGTTGCTTCAGCTTAGATTATTTGCTTCTCTTTTTTTTCCATTCATACTTCTGCATTTATGTGTTTGTCAGATTCAGCCGCATCTTTAGGGCACTTTTTAGATAATGATTGCTGCAAGCAGTATTAACAAGGTGCAAGTGCAAGCTTTGTACAACTGTATCATCTCCCTTAGATTGTCACTCAGTATGCATTAGAATTTCTTACCAGGAATAACTGCAAAAGTAGCACTCAACCTCCTTTTAAAATGCTAGTATTCATAATGCCCGTAAGAACAGTGCAGCAACTCAGTGTTCTATTATTACAGAGAGTATAAAAAACAGTTTTCACAGAATATGTAATGGATCCCATAAAGGAGAGACCCAAGTCAGTAACAACTCTAAAACAAGAGCCTTTCAGACAAAACCTGACAGATCTACCCTCAAAGGAAAAATGCAGGGAGAAGAAAGAAAGAAAAAAAACCCAAAAAACCAACTGCAGCAGCAAACAATTTAACAAGGATAGTGTAAAGTTATTCTTCAATACAGGAGTGGTCATCTTCATGCCATCTTCAGCATAATACCCAGTGGCTATGGATCATCCAAAGAAAAAGTGCGAATGTATGATGAACAGAAGCATGACAAATTCCTAGGAACATCCAAAAATAATTAAACAAAAGTGGGTATGTTACCTAGATACAAGATATTGTTGGAGGAGAGCATCTATGAACAAGACAAGTATTATGCCATAAAAACTATGAAAATCAAGGCAGGTTTCCAGCAACCAAAAAAATATTCGTAGTTGACAATCTTATCAGCCACTGCAGAGACTCCCAGTAGTGGGATACACTGAATAGGCAATAGGAGAAGAGCTGCAAAAAACAGGATTAGGATGTATACAAATTTGTAAGAGAAGCTGCAAAAGAAATGCCCAATTATTTCCTAAAAGCAGTGTTCAAAAACCTTTGCTGCAAGAAAGTGCGAGAAAATCTGACAGCATTTTAAGCTCTACATTAGGTATTTAATATATGCTAAGACACAAACTTGGTTCTGCGCTCTTCTCCGTACTTACCAGTATACAGAGGAGATGAGAAGCTGTTTTACCCAGCCTTATGAGGATTACTGTGTTAACTCTGTAGTCCTGGACACTTACACACAGAATAGTTAGAATGAGCTTGGCCAATGAAAGCTATGTTGACATGACACTCCCTGTGGGAGCTGTCTCAGTAAGCATGAATTACAGAAACACTGAAACTGTTCTAATTTATACCATGAAGTAAACCCACCACCTGTGTCTAGGTGGAGGAAAGTTAAGGAAACATTACCGTCCTTCCTTCCTGTCAGACATGCTGAATATTGTTTTCCTACATATGAGAGATTCTTATGTCTAGAGAGAATGTGTATATTCACAAGCAATATACTAAAATATGAGTTACAATGTGCCAGTGGATGCTGCATTAGGAAAAAAAAAAAAAAAAAAAAAAAAGGAAAATGAAAAGGTACTTTCTACAAAAATACCCAAATAATTAGAGGAAATGTTTCTAGACACATCTGTATCTGTAAATTCATAAAACCAAAGTATACCCCAAAATGAAACAACCTTTGGTATGAGTACCTTCTGCAATGTGGTAAAAACAAGTAGGATTTACATATGTTTTAATATAAATGTGTTTCTGTATATCCCCAAAACAAGCCACAGCCAATTCTAAGAAAAGCCTTAGCAACAGGTGTTGAAATGTGTTACATCATCGGGAAGAGAGAATAAGACAGGTTTATGAGGCGCTGCAGAGATTCTCAACAGTACAGTTCTTTAGACAAGAAAAAAAAATCAAAAGGAGAGCTAAAAAGATAGTGGTAGGAGATAGTCAGATTGGTAAGAGAAATTTCCAAAGGAACATCATACATATATATGATGATGTTGTATTTTGCAACAGAACCACCAATCTGTACAATGAGGCTATAGCAGCAAACCCCCAATTCTGAAACTTATTCTGCTTAATTAACATATTAAATAACAAGTTCCTAGAAAGCAGAAGAGGACAAAGATAATATCAAGGATAAACTGATGTGATCTGACTAGACAACTCTAGTGCAAGCAAACTGTCCTTGACCCAAGTAACCTAATTTCCATTTGTTAAACAGAAAAAAAACCCAAAACCCCAGAAAGGACAGCATTGCAGCAGTAGATGGTCTCTTGTGTTTTTTTTATTCCCAGGGGTGTTCTTGAAGCATCAATTCTCAGACTTAATAGTTTGCATACCTACCATACCTGAAATTTTAAGTGGCTTCCCGTGATGCACCCACCTCAGGATATACAGATCAGGCACTTATGACCGTGACCTGCAATCAGCTTTATTGCAAGGATATCAGCGATCCAACCAAAATCCTGTTCTTACCACACTTTTGGTTTAAGGCTGTTAGCAGTACAGCAGCCTTCTTACTCATGGGCAAGCAGCGCAGCCAGAAAAGTGAAAGGAGACAGGGACTGACCTTGGTAAGAGGTTTGCTGTTGATTTCAGTAAAACCAGGACTTCACTTTTAGGGAAGGTATTTCCAGAGATGATGCATGCTCCTGGGGGCAGTGCTCTCTCGCACAAGGGGGAAGATTATTTTGTAAATAGACTAATAGAATTTGATATCCAACTTGTTTGGACTAGCAAAATGAGAGCCAAGAGGTCATGTTTTAATTCCCACTCATTACAAGAATAGATATGTTAAGTAATGTTAAGTAACATTGGTACCATAGCAAAAGCATATCAACTGACAGAAAATACATTTAGGCAGTGATAATACCCTTCTTGAGTTGGAATAAGGAGAAAAAGTTATAACTTAAGGTGAAAGGTGATTCTGAAAGGATTTGTACGAACACCTACTATACCTGGAAATTGGATTTGATGATCGAGGAGGTTTTTTTCAGTCCTTTGTTCTAAGCGAGAACTAATTCAGTAACAGAGATTCAGGGAAGGTTCAGAGATGTAATATGGCATAATGGAAATGTGGGGAGGAACCTAGGTTTTGTGAAATAAATTGCAATTATGTGAACCTGCATGTTAGGTGCAGGCATTACAGTACATTACAATACCCAAATTACAGAAGGCAGACCCCAGAATTACACAGCCAGAGATAATCTGGAGACATACCTTTAATGTACTATAATTAAGACAGAACATATTAATGCAAAATACACATAAACTATTAATAAAAACAGGTGGGTTTTTTTTTTTATTTATAGGCCATTAATTCTTCATCCAAAATGAAATAAAAATGCAACTGAAGTAACTGATTCTTTCGCATTTATGCAAACTTTGATTCTTCATAATAAGTAAGTCCCATATTTTCAACAATATCCAGTCTCAAATAAGTCTGTGGATGCTGTTACTTAAGGGAAAAAGAAAATATCCCAAGAGGGCTGAAGGAGGATAAAAAAGCATTGCAATTCTTCATTTTATGAGTGACTTCACGACGTTTGACTGAAGGGGCAAGTAGTGGCTGTTAATGAGGAAAATTCACAGAAAGAGGTACCTTCCTTTCAATATCTCTAACACAAAAATGTCCATACCCTAACTGTATTGGGCTAAGAATACTCTTTGACCTCTGAAAATGAAACCACTTCTTTTCTCCAAAACACAGACAGGGAGATGAATGTGTCCTTAAAAATCAAGTAAGACTAAGGAGAAATAGAAAACTGCTCATCGCTCAGTCTGGAAAACAGGAACATCAAATGAAATCCATAGCTACTACCAGGGAAAAGAACATTCATGATTCTTCCTCAAAACACACAAGAAGATAGGTACCTGCTGAAACTTCTCTATGGTGTGACTGATCAAGGCCAATCCCTGTACTCATGCCCATTCATCACTTTGGCCAACAGCTACAGAGTTAACCATCTTGTCTGGTTAAATAACAGAGTACTGACAGTTGTACTATAACCATGCTAGGCTAATACTTGGGTGTGGCTGAAATGGCCGACTAACAAAAGCCGTATTACTGATTGACTTCACGCAATATCAGGCACCAAGGGAGCAGCTGACCTCTGTCAGCACAGAGTACCTCTGCTTGGTAACCTCTCCCTGAAGAGCAGTTAGTTTTGCTAATCTTGCATCTGCACTCCAAACGAACAGTGAAGGTGATAGAATATAAATAGACCTTATATTTCAGCATCACATGTAGAATCACACGTACACATCACGTAGAATGGAGTTTCTGTAGGCCTAAATGGAAAAATTACATATCCTGTCTGACTTACACAATAAAGGTAGGTAAAGTCTGTATTTGAATAGAGAATTCCAGTGCTTGGTCACACACAGCAGGGTTTGAAATCAGCTGCTCCTATTCTCTCTTTGTTGTAGAGAGCAAGGGACCTTCGGCGTTAGGGGAGATTAGAGAGTCTGAGTGAAGTGTTGAAGGGCTTTTTCTTAGAGCTCTAGCAATGGAAAAAAAATGAGTCCTCCATGATCAAGAAAACCCAACTGACACCCCCCTCCCCAAAACCAAGACAACCTAATTCAAGTCCCTAACTCAAGTATAGGGCTCTGAGATGATCAAGAGCTGCATTTTTATGCTCATCAGTAAGGTAATAACTATTCTTCAAAAAGCATATCTAACTATATGACCTGGTACTGTATTAGATCATTTATAAAATCAAAAGAATGAGCTGCAAATCTTTTACTTCTGGTGCAAGGTGTTCCTTCAAGGAAGAGGTATAAGTTTGCCTTCTCTATAGATAACAAACTTCATTTAAAAAAAAAAAACAAACAAAACTACAGGGCACAAAACTTTGTAAACTTACTAGTCAGTTATTAGCACAAAACTATTTAAGCTACAGAAGTCACTATCTAAAAGCTGTAAATAGACTTACTGATTATACCTTAGTTTCTGCTCTACTTGAAAAAGAAAAGATTAAGAAGTTTGCAGCACACTTATCTGAATTTAAGGATATTGGTAAAGGGTGTTTTTTTTTTTTTAATATTTTATATATTCTTAAAACTAAGAAAGAAGATAATCAGACCTTTATTCTGTCATGTAAGGTAGGAACCTTGATTATCCCACTGAACGGTAATACCGCCCATCTTTTTGACTTCAGGAGGGCTAGATTTTGAAAGAACACTTCTTCAGTAGCAGCATTGGTATTACAGTTCCAAGCATTACTTAACTACACATGTAAATACAAGTTTATTTGTTTATTAAATAAGCAAACATTAAAACATTGTGTTCTGTTATCTTGAAAAATTCTTAGTAAAACTTGTCCTCCTGAAACAGAGGTTGGTAATTGTTTCTCAGGAGCGGAAAACGTGGAATTTGGGGCAGCTCACGGACGTGAGTAGAAGAAAAACTGCCAACAGCAAGGGTGACAAGGTTCTTGAGGTCGCAAAATTAAACTGTGATGCATAGCATTGAATTGACACTGCAACATTTTTATTGCCCTAGGAAAGCAAGCCTCTTTGTATAAACAGAGAGGACATTGTCATATCAGCACTGGATGCCTATTGTTGGTAGCATTTTCTGTCACTAAAACTAGACTTGCTGATGAAGTCTTATGCTAGAAAGACATGAAGTATCTATGTTATAACAAGACAGAAAAGTGGATAGTGAAAAAGAAATAGAAAAGAGAGAAGAATAGAAGCAGATCAGAAATTGCTAAGGAAAAGGTTAAAGATGAAAAAAACTTCATGAGAAGAGAGAGACCAGAGACAGCAAGTAGCATAGCATATCAGTACCCTTGTCTGCTGGCAGCAGCAAACTAGAAAAAGCAGTGCCTCTATAAACTTCAGAATGCAGAATCTTGCAGAGAGAACACATAGCTGAGTGTGACAGACATATTAGTAAGAATAGAGTATTAATTATTTGAAATACTCATCTCTACCTTTAGTCACTGACAGCACAGTGCCATTTAAACAGGTTTCTGAAGTAAACCTTTGATTCAGTAAAATATTCAATCAAAACCAGTCTGAAGAACAGCTTTATTTAAACTGTATTTTTATGCTCAGTTCTGTTCAACAATTGGCAAAGGTCAGCATCTCCACTAGGTAGTTTCCCTTCTCCCAAACGGCTTACCATTTTTAATACTGGAAGTTATTCATGTCTGAAATAATGTTCATTGCCATCAACATCCCAGTTTTCATCAGAACCCTGAATTTGTGCTACAACTTGATCTTCTACAAGTTATCTCCCTCGAGTCAAATATTTGTCGGGCTACCCATTGTCTCTCGGGGCACAAAAAGAAGTCCAAGGACCACCTGTGACAGAAACAATGATTCCATTAGTCTGAATTCACAACAGGAGTTTCATTTATTAGATAAAACAATCTTTAATAGAGCATTTAACATTACCATTTTAAAACTAAAAAACAAAACATCATCAAGAACAATCATATTCTGAAAAGGCTGATTAGATCTCCAACCTGATTATCAAAAGATAGTTCCATTCTTATATTTAAAATTTATATTCTAGAAAATGCACTAAGAGAGGAACACTCCCCAACTAGATTCTTATACTGCTCAAACCAAAACCCAGGGCCAGTTTAAAAAGCCTCCAAAACAAAATTCTTATTGATAGATCTCATGCCCCAATTCTGCAATGGCTGTACTATTCAACAAAAATTGGATTTAAAAAAAAAAAAGAGAAAATCATAAGTAGCTGTGTTCCCTACTTCTTCCACTTCTTCCATAAGTAACTTCACTGATCTTACAGATTTTGGTCAGAGATTACTCTTGAGTTTTATTCTTTTGAGCACTCACAGAGCTGTCTTTACAGAAGTGTTTGGACCCAATACAGCTGAGGCAGATTTAGCATACAAACATTGTCTTTTTTCCCCTTTTTCATTGCCATCTCATTCAGAAAAGTAGTTAACACGCATACTTAAGTTTAAGCATGTGTGCAGTCCTACTGAAGCAACTATCTTGCTGCTCTAGGGCCTCTGCAGTATCAAACTTACTTTCTGCCTTCTTCACTAGTAACAAAACCAAGAGTTTTAGCAACAAAAGATTTGGGCCAAGGACATGGGAAACCGGGGAAAAAGTACAAAACCCCAAATGCATCTAACAGAACAGAGGTGGGCAAGAAGGGGGTGAACGTAGCTTTCTGCGCTGATGTGGTAGGTGCTAGTTACCAGCCTGGCACCAGTCCCTGTGTTACCCCAGCTCGTGTCAGGTGTTAGCAGACAGGACAGGCACCCAAGAGTGAGGGCGAGACTGCTGGGGCTCTCTTCTTGCCTGCTGGAGGTTCCCCTCCAACACAGGGATCGGTTTGAGGGGTAGCCAGGGCACCTTTGGACCTCAACACACAAAGCACCCAGGAAAAAGCAACCCACCAGGCTAAGAGAACAGTTGCAAAAGGAAGAGAAAGAAGAGCAAGAGGTGTAAAAGAGAGCTTTCTTCATTAACCTTAAGAATGGTCCAGTCCTGCAACCACTGAGTACCCAAATGCCCCTGTCACCAGAATACAGGTGCACATCAACTGACATTTTAATGTAACAAGTGGTAAACTAATCTCCGTAGTCAAAGACTTAGAACTGCTCTCTCACCTTGTTCTTGATGCATTGTTTTTCTTGGCACGGGCAACAACAAAGGCATAAGGATACTAGCAATCACCGAATTTGTGTGTAATATTACATAAATCACTTGTAATGGTCTCTTCAGTTTTCGGAGTTGCTCTAATCCAATATTGATCAAGTAAAAACTCCACTGGTTGCAAAGTTCTAGTAGTTCTTTAATTCGGCTTCCCTAAGGCTAGTTATTTCACCTTTTCAGGGTGGAACAGTTGAATGACCTTATTTCTGATCTACGAATATTAGCCATGGAAAACAAGACACATTAGGATGATTTACACTAAACTTCTTTTCAAAATGAGCTATTATTCTTTTTAAAATTAATTATTAAAGAAAGCACATCCATTTAAAGTTCAAGCTGCATGAATGTGCTATCAAGATATGGCCACTGAAATCCTTATGCCTTGAATGTTTCCCTTGAACTTTGTTTCAAAGTTAAAAGATCACAGACATCATAAACCAAATTCAGTCTTTACATAGGCTAGCATTAAATCACAGCTGTCCCCATCAGGACTGAATTGGTGTCAGGCACCTGTTAGATTACAAAGCCACCATTTAAAAAAAAAAAAAAAAAAAAAGAACAGACCAGAACTATGAAACTTATTACAAGTCAAGTACATTAAATAAAAGAGGATCCTACCAGTTGCATCATCAGCTTCTGTGTCTAGAAGAGCATCTACTGAAGCCATGCTTGTGACTATGAAGGAGTCTGTAGTATCAGACACTCCTCGCTTGCTGAGACAAACTTCTTTGAGATACTGACTTCTCTGCTTTGATCAGTGTCTTTTACTAACCTTCTCACTGTCAGGAAGGTTACACCACTTGTTGAGAAGGTTTTTCTAGGCCTTCCTACTATTTCCCAATGCACTTTTTTAATCATAAATCCATAGGTTCAATTTGTAGTTATCTTCCAAAAATATTTATATAATAGAGAGTGGGACAGAGAGGCAAGACGTTTTCCCCCACCAAATCCACCTTTTTGGTAAAGTGTTAAATACTCCTTATCTCTGTTAGTCCTCTCTTGCAAAGAGGGAAGAAAGTCTTCAATCAGATACATTTTCTTCAGGAGGCATCTTCTGTTCCTCCCTGACCTTTTTTCCAGTAGAATTTTCATCCTGTGTCCTTTTTCCTCAATATATGTGCCAGCAAAAGACTTATTAATAAATATAGGTTGTTGTAAAATCAGAAGTTTCTTTCTTATTACAGATCTGTAAAAAGTTGTAACTGTCTTTATAATTAGCAAGTTGCAAATTAGTTGTATGTATAAATCAGATCATTTTCAATGTAATCTCTTCCTGATTAATCTGAATTAGTGTAAACAAGACTCAGGAAACTTTCTTCTTCATACTCACAAGTATTAGGCCAGGGTATTCTAAATACTTATGCCTCATCATAAATTTAGTCACCTGAGTAACCCTTTCTTAATTCAATGCCAAGTTTAATAGTGGTGCTCACATAAGTAAAGTTATGCCCAGGCATAGGTTTTTTGCAGGATTAATCAAAAACACTTTGCACACCTTTTTTGAATCTTAATTATGTTCTTTCCAAAGTTTCCTTTTATCCATGTACTAAAAAAAAACATTTACTTTGAAAAAAAAAAGACTTTAAAATTTTGAAAAACTTATTTGTTTTTTTCCTAAAACAGACCAAAAACTATTATTTCCCATCTTGTACAAAGCACCTACTTGTTTCAATTAATCCTTAATTTCAGAGGGTAAACCAGTATCTAGTTCATGTTCCAGTCTAAAATAATTTATGTTCAGAAGAATGCTCTGTTCTCCTAGCTGTAGGAGATAACTGTTGCCAGCAGTTTGCTGCAGTTCTTAACAGCCGCTATGACAGAAAAGGCAAGAACAAGAAATGCAGTAAGAGTGAGCAAGTGAGCACATGTTGGGATTCAAGAGGGATTACGTGAGATCTACAGCAGAGAATATGCGCACGCATAGAGCCCAAGGATTCAGTTACGTTTCCAGAAAACAGGCACCACATTTATTTCAGACTTATTACCAGACATGTCTGTATTGCAGACTCCCCGCAGAAGCACTGAAGTATGTATTTAGTAATTAAGGGGGAGGAGAATCTAACCCTTTCCCCTGGAGCAACCCCAGTAATAAGCCTATCTGGACCCCTTCTCCCCCCACCTGAAAATCTCCCAGGGAAGAGGGGTAGTCTGGACTTCTGGAGTAACTGATTCTCCTAATATATAGTATTGCAGTGTGTAACCCTGCCAGCTCCAGTGAATTAAATTTCTGTCAATGAAAGCGAGAAGAGAACATAGCCTTTAGAATTTACATCAGTGGCAACCAGAGGGAGGGAAAAAAAAAATAATCTGTTAGTCTTCATTTTGATCCTGTGTGTTGGCATTCCGCTACGGCTGAATAAAACTGAAACGTGCAACCCATTTGAATTACCTGACTTAACCTTAAAAAGCTAAGCGTGCCACTGTTTGCCAGAGTCCAGTATTAGCTACCTTCATTAGGCTAGCTTACAGCAAAGCCTGGGCTCAAGTTCCCCCTCGGATGAATTTTAAACCCCTAGCTAATGAACTTAGTGGAGTTATAATAAAGAACCTGGCAGCCAGTTGTGAAAAAAATGAAAGCAGCATCTCGCTCATCACGGAGTGAAATTCTGCTTTCATTAACAACGCAGCTCTCTTCACATGCTCCTGTATTTTTTTCAATGAAAGCTGCATAGGGTTTTGAGTGCACAGATTTGGTACACGTGCGCAGCAGCTGGTCTGACATGATAAAGCAGAATGAATGTGAAGAAGTTCCTGCCCGTCTGACCAATAATCCATGAACTAAGAGGGATTTACTCAATCGACCATCACAGATTCTAGCCTGTCAAAATTCGAGATTTTTTTGTTGTTGTTAAGAACGTGCCTAAATCTGTTTTCTGTCAGATGTTTCCCATTCCCCAAAGACCTAGATAGCAAGTAGGAAGTGAACAAAGAAAATGAAACGACTGTCTTGGTTTGTTTTATTGGTGGTTTGTTGTGTTGTTTTTGGTTTTTTTTTTCTGAATCCTGCAACGTCTATAACTTAGTATTTGCTCGCTTTGAAGCTCCAACCGTAGTATTTATTACGGGAGACATTTCTGTAACTCGGCAAAAATCAATCAGAAGACCAGCATCCAGCATGCGCGGGCACACACCGTATGCCACAGCAGCATCCCCAGTACCACGTCTGAATTCCGCTCTTAAGTGAGGCTTCCTTGCCTTTTTCTTTTTTGCTAGGTGGGAACTGTCGAGAGCTAAAAATAGCACCACCACGATTCGGTGGCGGGCGCTAAAAATACCCTTACCCGCTCGATCGCGGACTCGGTAGGGAAGACGAAGCCCTCAGCATGTGTCACAGCCTATAACCGCTGCCTGGGGACGAAGGCAAGGAGCGCCCGGCCCTGGAGTTGCGCGCCCGGGCAAAGTTTTACCGACAGACGGAGAGACCCCGGCGCTGCGCCCCGCAGCCCCCCCTCCCTGAACGACCCCCCCCCGGGCCTCCCCGCCGCCCCTTACCCGCGTTCCGCAGTTTCTTGTTGCGGTAGACGGAGAGGATGACCAGCAGGTTGCCCAGCAGGTCCACCGCGATGGTGAAGATGAGGATGGCGGCCAAGGTGGAGGTCACCCAGGGCGGGCGGCGCGGGGCCACCTCGGCCGGCGGGTCCCGCGGGAGGACGGAGCTGTTCAGCTCGCTCCCGTTCACTCTCATCCTGCCGCCGCCGCCGCCGCCTCCTCCTCCTCCTCCTCCTCCTCCCGGTGCGGAGCCGGGTGCCGGCGGAGCGGGCGCGCCCGCCAGCGCTGCCTCCCGCCCGGGGCAGGTCGGGGCGGGGGTCGCGGCCGCCCTCCGCCGCGGGGCTGCCCGCCCTTAGGGCGGAGAGGGGCTGACGGGACCGGGCGCCCCTCCCATTGCCGCTCCGGCTAGGAAGTTTCCCCCAAGTGTGCATGTGCCGCGGCGGGACGCTTTTATAGCCTCCCCCGCGCCTCCCGCCCCGCCCCGCCCGCCGCCGCCGCCGCCGCCGCCACCGCTGCCGCCAGGTGACACCGAGCCACCCCCGCGCCGGCACGTGCGCGGCCGGGGGGGTTCCAGCTGCCGCGCGGCGGCGGCGGCGGCGGCGGCGGCGGCGGCGCAGCGCCACAGCTCCCCCCCGCGGCGCCCGCCCGCCCGGCGCGGCGGCGGCCCCCATTCACTCCCGCGCTCCGGCTTTCCCCCATTCATCCGCCCGGCCGGCCGCTCCATTCATCCGCCCGGCCGCTCCATTCAGCGGCGGATCGATGGGTTTGGCCGCCTTGCGGTTTATGCGCTTTGCAGCGCTCGGGGCTATTTTTAGCTCCTCCGGTTAACGCCGTCTCTTGGTTAGGCGCGCGCTGAACTCCCTTCCCCTCCTCCCCCGGCTTTATTTAACATCGCACTCGCACGGTAACGTGAGCGCGGCGAGAACCCACCCCCCCCCCCCCCCCCCCATCGGGGAGCGGGTCGGTGCTGCTATAAAAAGCTCCTCGCGAAGCCGCGCTCGCTGCGGGCGGGGGAAGGGAGGGGGCGTCTGAGGACCCGCGTCCCGGGAGCACCACGTGCCGCCGTTGCACGGGGGGAGACACAGCGCCCCTGCAGCCAGCCCTTCCCCCCCCCCCCCACGCCCCCCTCCCTTTCCTTCCCCCGCCCCCTCGGCGGCGCGGGCGAGCCGCACGGCGCGGCTACGAGCCCGGCGGGGTCCGGCTGCGCCGTTCCCCAAAAAGCAGCGCGGAGGGAACAGGGAGCCATTGCCCAACCGGTTGAGTGAGCGGGGTACCCCCTCGTACGGTGGGTGTTGCGGTAAAAAAAAAAAAAAAATTAAAAAGGCACTTTCTTCTGACTGTTACAACGGCACCGAGTCTTCTCGCTCGACCGGTATAAAGCTGTTTAAAATACCGGAGCGAACTGGGCATAGGAATTCCTCTCCCGTGTCACAGGCTACGGAGGGCAAGTACCACGCTAAGCACGGGGCTGTGAGCGGCGCTGGCGCCCACGGGCGACCCCCGCCATCCCACCCGCAACCCTTATCGGGGTACTGCGCGGCTTGGGGGGGGGGGGGTACCCGAAACCACGGGGGGGGCAAACACCGTTACGAGCAACGGTGGCCACGTTACGTAACGGCGGCGGGTGTGACAACAAAACCAGCGGCCGTGCGGGGACCCCGGCCAAAGCGGCAGCCAGTGCTGGTCCCCCGAGGCGCTGCGGATGGCCGCTTTTTAGGCCACCCCCCCACCCCCAGCGCTGAATCCCCTTTTTCGGGCCCGCCGCCACCTCCGGCGCAGCCGTGCGGGATGGGGCTGCGGGGCAGGACGGGGCGGGGGGCTTCGCCCCCCGCCCCGTCCTGCCCCGCAGCCCCATCCCGCACGGCTGCGCCGGGCTGTAAAAGCGGTGGGTGTCGGGGAAACCTCTCCTCTTCCCCGAGGAGAGCAAAGCCCGCACTAGAGGGGAGGTTGCAGTAGGTTCCTCGTGTGTCCCGTCGTCGCCCCCCCCCCCCCCCGCACCGACCAGCGCGGCGCTGGTGAGCACAGCCTGTCCCGTCCCCCGTGTCCCCCACGCCACCCCCCAAAGGTGATGTTGCAGAGAGGGGAAAACGAGCCTGTGTGTCCTTGTAGGTACGTTACAAACAGGTTGTCGAGCTGTGGAAGAAGAATAAAACTTGGGGGGGGGGGGGACGACACATACGACACCCAGTATCGGGGGCCATCAGGTCAAGGGCAGGCACACGTGGAGAGAGGCAGAACTGCCTGGTCCTCAGTAGACCTCATCGGGTGTTTCACTGGGCAGGGAAGGGCTGCCCAGAGACAGTCGTGAAGTTTCGCAAGGTCAAATATTTTTAACCAGAAGGTAGCGTAGTGATGAGTATCAGCCCAGGATTTTGCTTCAAAGAAAGGGAATCTGGTCCATGAGGGGACTGCTGGCATTTGTCTCGTTGCTGGGATGTTAGTTTGTCTCATTGCGGGGATGTTCAGCCACATGTGTGCAATTTAGACCCGCAGGCGAATGGAGGCGTCACTCGGTCTCACTTTAGTCTTGTGACAAGAGCGTACGCTGGGCACAAGGGCTGCTTGTGCTGGTGAGAGCAACGCTTGGGGAAGGGAATGCTCCCTGAGAAAGGAACCGGAGAGGTCCTATCAGAAAGCCCTGTAAGAGCTGAGGGAGACCCAAGCGCTAACAAGGGCCAAGATACCTTGAGAAGCCTCGTGTTGTTGCTCAGTGGGCCGACTTTGCTTCCTGGAGAGTGGGAACTGAGCATCAGCACGTAGGTCAGGCTCCAGCCAGGACTGCCTTCCCATTCCCCCTGGGCTGGCCTTCTCTCGCCTCGACAGACACAACTCGTCCTAGAAAACATGCTGCTCTTTAAGGTTTTACAGATGTTTACTCACATTTTGGAGAGTTAGAAACATTAATATGCCACCCAAATAAGCAGGCTGTGAAAACTGCAGAGGAGCAGCTCTGGCATGATCAGGCTAGTTCACAACGCTCAGCATTCAGAGTCAGACAGTCTTACAGGCAGTTTGTCTGGTACTGTCTGTTACATTGGCTGGGGCTGGTCTCTCTTTCCTCACATTTTCTACGCTTTTTTTCTACATACGCATTTATAAAGAGTGCATTAAGTTAAATTATGCTTTACGTGAAAGCGGCATAGAAGTGATGAAGGCATGAGAACAAGCAAATCATCAGGGCCAGTCACCCCCTATTATAATCGTTTAAATCAGGATTGACTTCACTGTAATCGGCAAAGTTAGCAGAGATCCGAACTGGCTTTTGGTGAATTTACTTTATTACCTGAAGAAACACAGAACTTGTCTGGTCTGTCTTAGAAGAGCCCTGATCTATCTTTGCTTGAGTTGTGTTGGGAATGTGCCTGTTGCCCCTGTCCTATCTCTGGCTTTGCTTCCTGACTGACCTTGGATTCGTGTTGTAGTCTTGATTTTGGTCCTGTCTCCTGTTGGTCCTATCATGGGCTCTGCGGATGGGTGCTGGGCCTGCCTCATCTCTTTGCCCTCTCTAGGGCTGTTGTCAGCCTTGGCTCCTGGCTTGCCTTCTCTTGTGGAGAAGCTCTTAACTGGTACCCAGCAAGGGGACACCAGATGAAGTGTGGGGAGTTAATGGATCCACACCGTCCATTTGAAAAGATAGGTGGAAATGTAGAAAGCACGAGGAGAAATTAGCAGTTCAGCTGGTTCTCTGATTAAGAGAATGGAGGCTGCCTGGCAGGCGGGGCTGGAATACATGGTGGCCAGTAACAGGACCAAGCACTGAGAGTGCTGGTACAGGTGCCTGGCAGAGAATGGAGTGGGAGGGCAAAAGGCGTAACAGTTGTCTCCATCTGAAGAAGTCTTCATCGGGGTACTGCATGTTTTTCATATATGTCCTGGTTTCAGAGGGGACAGCCGGGGAGGCTGATGATCCAGATAGCATACCTGGGCAGGGGCTGACTTGGACACAAATCTGGGAGGAAGCCCTTGGAGGGCTGCACTGGGACAAGAAAGTAGGTAAGCTGTGGTGCCTGTGGCAGTGTAGCAGCAGCGTCTGATACCCTTTATGTTCTGGTGCCTTTCTCTTCTTCAGAGAAGCCCAGGAGCTGCAGGAAATAAAGAAATGCAGGCTCTGTTCTGCTCAGTCCCAACAGGTGTTTCAGTTGTGAAATGTAGAGACTATCTTAGAGTTGAGGGAGAAAGGGATGAGGTAAACAAAGTGGAAGTGTGTTTCTGTGGTAGGCAGTAGGGGAGAGTAGGAGCAGCTGTACATTTGAATGCTCAGCATTAAATTCTTGGGCACGGATTCTGTCTGGTGCTGTTCTTTGCAGTAAAGCTTATTATTTTGAAACCTTCAGAGTTCCCCCGTTATCCTGAAGAACAGTTACAATGCTGATGGTTCTTGGGCATTCTAGGAAGAAAAGAAACTCATAGCTCCTCTTCACTGTGATGCTCTGAGCGCTTTCACCATTACATTTGCCAGCCTCTTGGGCTGCTCTCCCCGAGCACTGGCACTGTCTTTGCATTGGGTTTGCATGGCAAGGTTTTGGTAGCAGGGGGGCTACAAGGGTGGCTTCTGTGAGAAGCCGCTAGAAGCTTCCCCAATGTCCGACAGAGCTAGTGCCAGCCGGCTCCAAGATGGACCCGCCGCTGGCAAAGGCCGAGCCCATCAGCGACAGTGGTAGTGCCTCTGGGATAACACATTTAAGAAGGGGAAAAAACTGCACAATGGCTACTTCAGCCAGAGAGAGGAGTGAGAATATGTGAGCAAAACCAGGCCTGTGGACACCAAGGTCAGTGGAGCAGGAGGGGGAGGAGATGCTCCAGGCACTGGAGCAGAGGTTCCCCTGCAGCCCGTGGTGAAGACCCTGGTGAGGCAGGCTGTCCCCCTGCAGCCCAGGGAGGTCCGTGGCGGAGCAGATCTCCACCTGCAGCCCGGGGAGGACCCCGCACTGGAGCAAGTGGATGCCTGAAGGAGGCTGTGACCCATGGGAAGCCCATGCTGGAGCAGGCTCCTGGCAGGACCTGTGGCCCTGTGGAGAGAGGAGCCCACGTTGGAGCAGGTTTTCTGGCAGGACTTGTGACCCCGCGGGGGACCCACACTGGAGCAGTCTGTGCCTATAGGACTGCAGCCCGTGGAAGGGACCCACGCTGGAGCAGAGGAAGAGTGAGGAGTCCTGCCCCTGAGGAGGAAGGAGTGGCAGAGATAACGTGTGATGAACTGATCATAACCCCCATTCCCCATCCCCCTGCGCTGCTGGGGGGGGGAAGGGGTAGAGAAATTGGGCATGAAGTTAAGCCTGGGAAGAAGTGAGGGGTGGGGGGAAGGTGTTTTAAGATTTGTTTTTTTTATTTCTCATTATCCTACTCTGATTTGATTGGTATTAAATTGAGTTAATTTTCCCCAAGTCGAGTCTGGTTTGCCTGTGACAGTAATTGGGAACGGTCTCTCCCTGTCCTTATCTCTACCCATGAGCCTTTTGCTATATTTTCTCTCCCCTGTCCAGTTGAGGAGGGGAGTGATAGAATGGCTTTGGTGGGCACCTGGCATCCAGCCATGGTCAACCCACCACAGTCCTTTAGTTCTTCCCACAAACTTGGCTTGACAGCTGATGCTCAGTACACAGCTCTTGCTGATATGCCTATGGGTAAACACGAGGGACAATTCCACTTCATCAACAGTAAAACTGGTGTGGCAATAAGTATGTTCCATCTCATCCCGTGGTGGGAGATACCTGCTCTTCATTACATCTGACAATTGGTTGTAATGCTGCACTGCAAATGAACTTGGCTGTTGTTACTTCTGTCTTTTAGAGGAATGATTTTGAGTGCTGAAAGTTCATCATGTTCTATTTTGTGATCTGCAGCTCTCTTTCCCTGCTGCATCTGTGTGACAAGTCTTTTATTTCAGTGGTTTTTTCTCACTTACAATCTGTGGCATCTTCTACCTACATGTTGTAAGTCCTAAAATAGCTGTGGAAATTGCGTCCTGTCTACGAGTACCTTTTTTGGGCAGGTGATGTAAGAGATTGATGGGAAATACACCAGCCCTTTAGTTTTTTATTCAGCACTGTCTTAGGGCACACTTTTTGTTTTCAGAGAGAGCTGTTACAACAGTTCTTGTGCAGCATGAGCTGCTTCTCGTTTCGGGGTGTCTAAGGTGAGATGCCATCCATGGCTAGGACAGGGAGAAATGCTCTGTAGAAATGGAACTATGTCCTAGGACTCTTCTCTGTATTAATACTCTCTCCTCCTGCAATATGAAATTGCCTGAAAAGGAGGCAATGGTAGCTTCTCACTGTAGAATAGTATATTATCTAATTGTTAAAGCATTCTCCAGGATGATTAGAAAATTATCTTTGAAACTTAGCAAGCAGAAAAGAGATTTAATCTTGGCTCATCTGTGGTTTAGGGTAGGAATGTGCAATGTTGCATATTGTAGCTCACTGTTTTAAGCATGCTACCTCTTAATTTTGATTTTAAAGTTTAATTAGGAGCTAACTTTGAACCTGGGGGAATGGGCGTGGTTAAGGTTCAGGGCTATAAATCCTGGCTGGAAACTGATACTTTCTGAAGTCTGCAGTCTGACACCAAAGCTGCTGAGATAAGTGAGTTAATACTCAGCTTTGTCATCAGTGGCTTCATCGCTGTATTAAATCAGTGCTTCTAGTGGTAGATCACGCTAAGGGGCCTAACTTGTTACATGCAAGTATAGCATGAGGTTGCTTACCTCAAACTGCACCTCTTACTACATGACCTGTTTCCTTGCCCTGTCCATTTCTTTGTCCTGTGATTCTTCAGGATATTGGTCCCTAACAACTGCTTTTGAGAGCTGATTGATGTAGATTGTCCCAAAACGTTAGCAGTCCAGTGATTAACAAGCAAAGCTGCTGCTAGACAAGGCAATCTGCATTACTGCATACTTGTGCACTGAGGGGACAGAAATGTTCTATTATTTGCGACTGCCTTCTGTGTCCTCCAAGTCTGCATTTAAAATGTTAAAAATAAGTATTTCCATGGTGCTGGCATTTTATAGTGTCATGATAATGTGTCACTCTGCTGCCCTGCCTTCTGGGCACAGTTCCAGACACTGCCTGGTACATACCATTTACTTGCATTAACTGTAGAAGTTGAAATACTCCTGCAATTAAATTAAAGTTCTGCCAAAAGCCGGAACACACCTGCACGTTCAGATTGTCAACTTCTTGCAAGGCTGCTGCCTGTTTACATATGCTATTACAGCGCTTTGTTATTTAGCAAACTCTGAATTTTGTGCTGCTTCCAGTCCACCCATTTCTCTAGTGTTCTCACTGTGCTGACCAAATGCAGGCTGCCTACTTAATACTTAAATTTGGTTTTTTCTGTACAGGAGTCATACTTCCTATGACAATGAGGGATCAGCATATTCCTTTAACAGACCATGCAAAATGGTTTAAAACAGAAAGAAAATTCTCTTTCTGATTGTATATTTTTTTATGCTCACCTTTGAATATTCTGCTGTTGTGTGATTTATTTTTTCCTTCTTAGCACCAATTTTAACACCTTTCAATATTCCCTTGTATTGTCTTCTATGACTATTTTCTCAGTCCAAGTGAATGTTTTCTTTGGCTTGCCTTTTGTTTAAATATGGGGAAGACAGGGGACATGTTTTGAATTGAAATCACTGAACTGGAAAGGCACTACAAAAAGAATTGACTGCAGTAAAGCTTCGTGTATTAGAATCCAGCCAGTATGGTCCTTACCAAGTGTAGAAAGGCAGAAAAAGACATACAAGCTCGAAGAATGTGTAGAGAAAGTTAACATGGAAATGAGTGAAATGAATGGGAAGAATTAAGATTGAGAGCCTTTGTCATGAAGCTGGATGAGAATGACCCAGGGGTGGGGTAGGGTAGGGTGCTGAGTGTGGGGGAATGGAATAGGTTAAAATGCTTACAGTGGAAAAACATCCGATTATTGTGTGTAGTCAATATTCTAGTTTTAGGCTGTTAATACGCTACTGAAATCAGCAGAATATAACTTGACTGAAATAGCGATGACACAATTCCATGATGTAATGCTAGGGAGTGCTTGGCAATGTGCCCTTTAAGAAATGTGGAAACGTGCAATTAGAATTGATTGAAAAACACCACGACTTAATCTGATTTGAAATCATCAGAGGCTGTACCAAGTATTGAGTGATTTTGATAATACAAAAGCTCACAAAAAAGGAATCAGTAACATAGTTACTTTTAAATTTTATTCAACAAATATGGGCTGAGCCATTTTCTTCATTTAGAGTATTATCAGTAAGGCAAGGAAGAAATCTTTAAACAGTCTCCTCTGTCTGCGGTGTTTCCAAAAACCTTTTCAGTCTTGAGTCTACAAATAACAACTTCTTGGTTCGGGTTTTGTTTGTTTCTGTTTGCCTCCCCTCCCCCCAATAAACCCACAGTAGGCTCAGATATAGTTTGTAGATGAGAATAAGGCTCATGACGTTGATATACCTTTCCCCCTTTGTCCATGAAAATGACAAAACTTCCACTAAATCATCCAGGTGATATGCCACTATGAGCAGTTTGTAAGGAAAGAATGTATATGAAGAAATGGAGGCTAGAAAGGCCAAATGAGTAATTTTGTTTGAGCTGGCAATTGTGTACTGCTGAATGTTTGCTCAGCTTCTCTCTATATTATTTTTTCTTACTGCCTTCAACAGGTTATATCACACTTTATCTAAGTTATTTGTATTTCCTACTCTTTCTGTTTCACTAATAAACAAAAAATGGAGTTGGTAACAATTTCTCCTGTAACCTGTTAATTCCCTCCTCAATATGATGCACCAGACTTCATCCTTATTAGTAACTCCTCAGGTCATTAAGAGTCATGTGTCAATATAAAACCTAGCAACAGAATAAACCGCAAGGTCAGCAAAGGTTTCTCAATCTTCTCAGGGATCTCAAAGTCAACAAATACGATGTTTTCCTCAGATGACTAAACACGTAACACATCGGAGGTCCCTGAGAAAGGATTTGGCACATTTAATATCGTTCAGTAATCAAAACCCACTTTTCTTTTTCAAGCAAACTAACAGATCTGAGAAATGTTTCCTGTAAGTGGAAAAGATGCAATGCGCCCACGGGATAGAAATCCTGTCTTCTATTACTATTGTACCTGAATGCATACTTCAGAGACAATGATGCATGAGAGGGCAATTCTCCCTTCACAGCAAGAGCTTGACATCTTTTCTGAAACTTCCAATCAGGATACCCAGTGTGATGATGGCTATGTTGAGGTAGTTAATATTTTTCTGGTCACATAAGAAAAGACTGTCTCATTTCCCGTGTGTGTTCAGAAAAAAAGCTGGAGTGGTGACGGGAGGCCATAAGAACTTCCCAAAGTCATGGTCAGCACTACATCAACTCTGTCACGCTTGGCCCAGCCTGTTCCAGGTAACACGAACTGCATCTTGTGATTCCTCATGCATCCTCTTCAGGTTGATTGTATTCATTGAATCCGCGGGTTTATGCATCCTCACGGCAAGATATGTGTGTGGGTGTGTGCTTATCTAACAGGTAACATCTTGCAGCTTTATTTAGTGTTTATGTTGTCTCCCTCCACACATCCCCATTTTCTTGCTGAGAAATCCAGTTTGTTTGCCCAACTTTGCCCCAATCCTCGTGCCTAGCCACAGTTCTCTTCAGTTTTGAACCAGTCTCACCCTGCAATGTAATTTCTGCACTTGCAGTTTTTCATTTCACTTCCAAACTTAAATCCTCAGCCTGGGACGATAAGACAGAGGTATTTATTAACCTGTGATCTCTACTTCTTCAGAGCATGCTGTCTCATGGTAATTACTGCCCTTTTCCAACAAACAGCCTCTAACGTCTGTGCAGAAATGACAAAGAAAAATGAGAAGACAGTAAAACAGAAAAAAATAAATCTGGTGATTAATCAGTCAATAAACACCACTCGCGGCACACACGGTCAGTAAGGGGATACCATTTAAATGTATTAGCTTAGAAGTTTGACATCATTAATCCATGATTAATCCTTGTAAAAATATTTCTGGTTTTACTGAAACTGTTTTGCATTCTAAAACAAAAATAAGAAAGTGACAATATGCAAATCAAAACTGCCTGCAAAGGCAACATGCATGGTAATGAAAGTGTCAAAAGTAATCTGAAAATCTTTGCCCCTTGAGAATTGTAATAGTTGCCATAAAGTGTATTTATTCTTACTAGTTTATTAAAAAAAAGAACGTACCCAGTTAGTCTCTAATCATGAAAATGCTAGAGACTATTCACATGAGTATAATTACTTATACGCACAAGGCTTTCAGGCTAAGTTCTTATAAACTGCTTTATTTAACATAACAATTTATAGTATTTGTTACTCAATGTGTGATACAATACTTAATAATCTGACGTGGTGGAATGATTCTTTTTACAGCTATAAAATTGTTTCAGAGCTCTTGAAAACATGCGTGAACAGTTCCTTCACCCTCTGTGGAAAACCTCAAGTCAAAGTTATAAAAAAACTTAAGGAATTACTTAAATTTAGTGATACACATAGACAACTGTTAATGGATATTTTCTTAACCATTTTTGGCTTTCACAGCACATATTAAACCTTTTGTTTTGTTTCAGCAGGATATGAGGTTTTCTCAAATATAGCATTGCACCCCACTCATGCAGCTTCTTCGCTGTATACTACTATCACACAGAAGAAATATTTAGATTAAAATCTCACATAATCTTTGGGCAATTTACTTCACAACCCACTTCTTTTGTCTCTGTCGAATGTTCAGGATATGTGAATAATAAGTTTGGGCTTTGAAACTAAGATTCTGAAGTTTGCACTACTGTACTCCTGTTACCGGACTCATTACACTTTGCTTGCTCTAACATACTTTAAATACAAACTGTTGAGATTTGATGAACTTTAAGGCAATCTTCTTCATTTTCTCTGTAATGCCAGTCCATTTTTGTAGGTTTTCCCTTCCTGTTTTCTCACATTTAGAAAGATAGCTTTTTCTTTCTACATCTATAGCAAGAGAGAGAGAATTATGTTTGGAAGCTATTATAACCAGAAAAAAGGTTCAGAAAGACAAATCCAGAAAGACATTCTTTCTAATCCCTGACGCGCTCCATTAAAAACCGGAGGAACTGTAAGAGAATGCCTACTGAACTGAGCGAAGCAGAAATCATTCTGTTTTCCTGAGGATCCTTTGGGCATTAAATACAAGTTTCGCACTGATTTCCATTCCATATGGCTAGTGACTTTTTTTAGAATTTTTTTTTTTTTAGATTGAATGATGTGCAAACCAGCAAATCTGGATTTTCTTCTAAATTTCAAAGTTGATTGTGTTCCTGTAGAAGCCACTGACTTCAGAAAAACAAGCCTTCAGAAAATGGATAATCTACTACATGCTACACAGTGGGCACATTGTGCCACAAATAGTGGAGAGCAAATGATCTTATCTGCGTATGTAACACGAAAGTTACAGATCTTTATCACTTGCATTAGTGAGGAGATGGAACAACAACAGTGGAAAATTAAAGTCATTAAGAGTGGTAATATGGAGATGTTAGGAATAATTAAACCCAAATTGAAGAATTAAGGCCTACGTTTTGTTTAGAACTTGATATGCTTCCTCAAACCTAATACTCTTTCATGACTCAGCATTTGATTAATCGTAGTTTGATTGATTTGGTTAACTTGTAGTAAGCCCATTTTCTATGGCAGCACTTCTGCTTTTTTTTTTTTTTAAATTAAGCTTTGCTAATTTTTGCTTATTTGGGGTCCTATTGTATGTAATTGTTTTCAGCTTTTGCCGATTACAATTACTACAAATGAGTATTAAAATTACTTTTCAATTAATGTTTTCAATTAAAATAGCCTTAGTTTCTTGGGAGTAGGAATCTTGGTTTGATACCATTGTAAGAAGGAGTGATAACAGACAGAATGCAATATGGATAATGGACAACTGGCATGTAAATTATGCGGTATCACAGTAGATTCTGGCTAGGCACTATGTCATTGAGGAGAATAAACAGGCTTCTTATGGGAAGGATTGAGAAAATTAGTTCAAGGTACAGACATACACTTAGAAATGTCTAAGTATAAGAAGAAAAGCTATGCTACAGTTAGAATTTAAAAAAAAAAAAAAAAAAAAAAAAAGGTAGTAATAGAAGCAAAAGGACAGGATAAATAAAGAACATTTTGCCCAGGTGGAAGTTCCAGAGGCGAGAGAGATGTATTAGGTGGAAATTCTTTTAGAAGTAGAGGCCCACTTGACAGGTATGTAAGAAGTCCCTTGTTATTGCCTGTGAAGTCACAGATGCACCCTCGAGTAAAAACAATACAGTAAAAATTCAGAGAAAACAACTCCATCAAAGTTGTGATTTTTTTTCAGCAACTAACCTGTGCATAAAGCACCTAACTTTGGGCCAGAAGAGTTCTTTTTTCATCATGGATAATAGGCTCAGGAGAAATGCTAAGAAATTATCTGATGTATTCCATTATCCTGTGACAGAGTCAACCAAATTGATTCCTGACTTGTTTTCTAACTTATTCTTCCATCCGGGGATAGATGCCTCATAGTGTCCACAGGACATTGATTATAATATTCAATTATCCCTATAGCTGTGAAGATTTTCCTAATATATCCTTTGGGTTTGTTTGAATTCAAATGCAGACACTATTCAGAGGGAGTATTGAAAAATCAAGCTATTACATGAGCAGTGAAACCAACTGATTTAACTTTCCAAGATTTGTTTTACTTTCCTGTAAGCTGTTCCCATCTTCCTTTTGTGCCCCATGACACTCCAGGCAAGTAAAAAGCACTGGACTTGTAGCTAACTGGAAGCGACGCATACAACTGTAGGAAAACGAGGTATATTACAGTGAGTTGTGTGTCTTTACCTCTGCTGATGTCTTTCTAGTTTCTGTGTTGCTTAAAACTCATAGAAAGTGCCATTTTAATTGAAATTGGTAAATTAGGTAAGGGAGGTAATATCTGAGAGAGATGTCATGCATAGTGCATAAACCTTATTTCGTAAGGAAATAAAGCTTAAAAATTACCTGGAAGATCAGCTTTTTAATTACAGCATCGTATCGGGATACAAAAAAACCCCTTAGCTCGGGTCTTGTTTTAGCCTAAGACACTCTCCATTGCCCAGGACAAGTCATTTAGTCTCTGCAGACCTTAGTTCTCCATCTGTAAAATGGAGATAATTATACATTCTCTCTTACATTTCTAAATCTTATCTATTTTAACTGTCAACTTCTTAGGATAGGCACAGTCTCTTATTAAATGTTTGAATTGTAGTTAAACTGGAATTCTATCTGACCAGATCCTCTAGGCAATTCTTAAATATAACCAATTACTAATGTGTGTTTGACTGTGACACAAACAAGGTCAAATCAGGACATTTAGTTGAGTTTTTGGCCATTCCTTAACCTTATTTAAAAAAACCCACATACCAACAACAAATAAAACACCATCACCCCATCCCCCCAAAAAAGTGCCCAAGCTAAAAAGCACAATAAAGCTTTGATTCAGTAAAATTTTAGCCTCAGTAATGACTAGTAAAAATTTCAGAATTTTGCCTACACTAGGTGAAAAGTAAGATAACTTCACTATTGCATCTATATCCCATGAGGCACTTTTTCCCCCTCACTCAATCCTAACTTGACCTTACTCCTTGCAGAGAAAGGCCATGCTTTCTCTGAGGACCTGAAGCATGAATTTTAAAAAAGAAAAAAAATATCAAACAAATAAAAACCTAAACAAATCAAAATAAAGACAAACTACTTGTATAGATGATGAGAGAAGTGGTTTTAGTTTACAACAAGAACAGTCATAAGTGATCACAGCTGGTACTGATGGAAACTCAATTGCTGTGTGTATTTTCCTCTCCCATCTCTGTTTGGTCTCAAGAGTCTTTGCATAATTTCTCAAGCTATTTTTTTTTTTTTTTTTTTTTTTTTTTAATACTACACTTAATACTGTGCACCTGTCTAGCAGTAAAAGGTTATGAACTATTTTAATTTTGGATTACTGATGAAGACTGAGCAAAGGAAAAACAAGAGAAAAAACATGCATCTGGAAAATATTAAAGACAGGCTTTAAAACATTGTGCTGAGAATAGCTAATCAGCAAATGAAGGTGTGCAGGCTTTGTGCAATTAGCATTGCTTATAGCAGTGTAAAGATGTACTAACACAGGCTAAAGCCTGTGCTGGCAGCCAGAACACAAGCTCTTGAAGTATCTGAGTTGCTTAGCAGGTGCTACAGGCCTTGTTCAGGGCAATTTCACAAAGGGGTGGGCAATTGCTTTCCACACTCACCCTTTTCTTTTGGTCTACGCAAATCAGTCCTACATATCCTACGTTGTTGGATGTTCCTAAGAGCCGTTTCTCAAATGGGCTGAGTGACTGTGACTACTAACACGTTGTTTTGACAAACTATTGATTCAGTACATCTCAAATTGCTGCTTGGTATGGGTTTGAATTTATCAATATCAAAGAGGCTGCAGGCAGAGCAACCTAGTTTGAACCTAGAATTATTTGGCTCTTTGAGGCTGACAGTAGATGAGCTTTGCATGCTTAAATTTTTTTCATTGGAATGAGTGATTTTAAGAAAACTGAGCTGGACATGGTCATTCTTTTAAATAATTCATTTGTATGTTTATTAAATAATTAGCAGGCCAATCATAAGCAGCTTTGAAGGTTCAAGTCCTTAAGGAGAATATGATCAGTATTGATGATATCTACTGACATCAGAAGAATCACGTTATGATACACTTTATGTCTAGTTCCTGATATATGAATTGTATTGGGTTTTAATATTATCAAACCACAGAAGCATCAGGAAAGCCTGCTAAGCTACACAGTCTGAGAAGATTATGACCTCTGGGTTCTCGTATTTCTAAAAGGAATTTGTACTGCTGCCATTTTGTCTAATGAGAGAACTCAACCTGATATGTAGGGCCATATGAACACCCTTCTTCATCGCTGACATGTTTTGATCCCCTTCAGTATTCTTAGAAGAGCAAGCAAAACCAATACATTCAAATTACTTAAGACGACGATGGTAGGAGTGAAACCTGTGGTACAGTGATGATGTAATCACGTGAAGGGAAAGTCCTGCACATTGATCTTATGTAAGCAGACGTTTGTCAGCAAATTTGTCTGGATTTCTCATACCCAGAAAATGAGTCGATCCCCTAGAAGCCGAACTTCTAGAGCAAACTTCTGGTCAAGTCCACTTTGGCAGATGAGTCCATAACACCCTCTGTTTTCTGCCCTATAAGACTTTGCTACAGATGCAGAATCTTAGTCAATCCTTAGCAGCTCCAGTTGATGTAGCAACAAGGATCTGCAAATAAATGTCTTCTTCTCTAGTGGTCGGTCTTCACCTTCCTCAAAAAATTCAGTTTTGTTGGGGCTTTTGATCATACTTTCTTCCACTACTTTCTAATGTTTATTCTACTTCTGGTGCCATGAGTTGAAAATGAGTGAATCTGACAGAGGATTTCCTCACTAATTGATCAGTATCACTAACGTGATTACCCAGCGAGCAGTTTGAACTGATTGATGACAGATCATCTTAAGGCTTCCCGTCTTCAAAAGCCTGTCATTCTTTCTACCCCATTTTGTTAAGATATTTTACAATCAGCCTCTTGGCTGAAGTTAAGGAGGCCCACCTGGTTTGCTCATTAGGGTAAATTGGCCACAGCTGAGTTTTGCAGCCGTATGCAGGCTCCTAACATCTATAACAAAGGTGTGAGCTGTATCCTGGTTTCTTGTGTAGTGTGTGTTAGTGGCTTTATTAGGTTATGTTCAATTGTAATGTATCTCTCTTTAGCTGACAAAGCTAATCAAAGGCTTATTGTACTTAATATTTGTCATCTTTTCAAGGAAGTTGGTGTGATTTGGAGGCTCAAGATTGTTACAGTAGTTTGTATGGGCAACGTATACTGGATGAAGTGTTTGATCAGCTTTATGTTGTCAGTTTCATCCTATCTAAATTTTTACCTTCTGGGACTTCAGCTATGAAAAATTCTGCAGTAATAACCTAAATATGAAAATGCAGAGATAGTGTTCAGAAGTCATCTGTCCTAGCCAAAGTCATATGTTAGCCAGTAATTTTTAGTACCATCAATTTCAATTATGTTGATTATATCTAGTTACTTTGTTGACATGACTGATTAATTTCAGCAGTGATTTGCTTCAAGGTCTGCTGAAGGTATGTTATTCTCTAAAGTTGAAAATTTCTACCATTCTCTACAACTTTCCATATAATTTTGATCTCCTTTATGAAGGGATGTATTGCTTTTAGGCTTATTTTCATATCTAAAGATAGTAAAACATCATATATAGTTGTCATATACTTTTTATATTGTCTGGGATATTGAATAAATGCTGTGGCTGTGGTATTGTGAGCTATGTGCATTGACTTTATGGAATTTACCTGAAGTTGATGCTGTGATCCGTTTCAGAGAAGCTCTTTTGCTTTAGAATTTCGTAACAGATTTTAGCTATATTATATCATGATGATTTCTTAGGTGCACACATCCTTTGGATCTATTTCTTGAACAAGTTTGCAATGTCATGTGTGAAAATGGGTGGCCAACATTTTGACTCTGATTCCTGTGATATCCCCTTATTTATGTGTGAGGAGCTGGTCTGTAGCACTACATTGCAAGAGGTAAATACCAGTGATTGGAAGTTATATTTATTATTTGTGCAAGAGATGAGGAAACAATGGGGCTGTTAACAAGAAAGATTTCTGAAGTTTCATTATGTATGAATTATTATTATTATGTTATTATTATATAATATCATATTATTATATGATTATTATGTTTTAATATTGTAGCATCAATCATAAAGGGGTAAATACATAATAACACTTCAGTGGTACTAAACACTGAAGCTTATTCTAAACTCTGGTAGCTGTGACGTGATAAAAATATGTCATCCCCTAAAAGGACTTATTTTCCTTATGTTTATTCCACCTGAGTTATTTGGTAAGTATTCACTATTCAGTGTTTTACATGAAATAAATTAATGCTTTTCGTCTAGTTAATGGATCAAAGCAATCTTCAAAGAAAAAACCCACCCCTTTTATTAGCATTTTGTAGCAAATTCAGCTGACACAATAAGAAAGTAATGGAGGTGGAAAATGGCTTGCCCTTTCATCTTTGAGTGTAACTTGAGGTTACAGCTAGCATGTGTGATAGTAGTTATTACTATTTTTAATTGGTCTGTAGAGAGATTTTCTTCTATATATCTAGTGACCTAGCAATCTATTTGCAGACTGAATCCACTTAAAATAATCTTTGGTGAACAACTATCTGACTAATGAAGAAGTCAGACATAATAAAATGTTTTGAGACAATTGAATTTGCAGCTATTTCATTATAACTAAAGAACTTTTATGATTTTATAGGAGAAGTCATCTGAAAGCAAAACGCAAAGTTTTTTCACTTTTCAAATGGCGTGGAATAATTTGAGCACATATTACCTTTTTTGGCAAAAATTTGCTTAGTATTATTAGCTAGTTTTGGTCAATTAGATTACCTTTTTTGATGCCATATCTTGAGGAAATTACCTGAAATACAGAAGGTAAAAAGCTGGTTGCTGAATAAAGGAAAACTAAATAAAATAAATGTTGCATAACTTGTCAGTACAAGGCTTGGGGATTTGTATGTTTTTATTTTGGTGTGGGCTTTTTTTCTGGCAGCAGTTTGATAATGGTTATTTTGTTTGAATCTCAATTTTAAAGTCTTTCGTGATATTTCTGTGTGTATTTGTATATAATCTCCAACTTCTTTCAGTGCTTCTGAAAGCAGTCCTCCTATTTTTGTCTGGCAGGTTTCAGCTACTGTGGGTGTTTTTCTGTATGAGAAAATGGATTGACAGGTTGACCTACCATAGAGAAATATATCTGTTGTTGTGCCTGACATACAGATTCATTATTTATGAAGAACCTGCTCTCCTAGCGTACAAGACAGGTTATTTGTTCGTATTTCTTGCTTTGATTCTTTTCAGACTTGGTCATTCAGGCCCTGGTCTCAGTGGTATTACTTGGGATCAGCATGCGCTTTACAACGAGTTTTGTTTGGCTGTCACAAAGTATCCCAGATAAGAAAATGAACAAAAAAGGTAATCTGTTATAATTACCTGTAACTGTCAGTATAGAGAAGAGTAACTGTCAGTAAAGAGACAAGATCCATTGTTAGTAAAAAGATGCTCATTTTTCTCATATTGACTGCCCTGCTGAAATAAGTTATTACCAATTGAAGGTACCCATTTTTTCCGTGTATATTCTTGCTAAGATACAACAACGTTCGCTTAGGGGCTGAGATTTTTGTATTATTTATTAAAATACCTTAATTTGGTATAGCTCTGTGGTGTCCAAATAAAACAAGTGTCAGGCTTAGTTCACTGTGCGTTTGTCTTATGCACTGTTAGTAATCTTCTTGTCAGTGCTACTAATGCCTCAGGAATCACTAAGAAAGTTTGCTATGTAGCACTGAGCTACCTTAGTGTAGGGACTGCCAGATCTTGTGTTATTTAGAAATTTTTAAGAAGGAAAACAAAGAAACAGTGGAAGTAGAATTGTAATTTGAATGAGTGACTCATAAAAGCCTTGGCAAAGTTATGGATACCCTTATTTAGTTGGTGTGTGCCTTTTGCATGATTACAGGTATATTGAGAGCAGCAGAAAATTACGTACAGTTGTCACGGTGTTTATTCTTATTTTGGTGGTTTTCATAATCTATAATGTGATTTGTTCAAATGAAAATCCCTTTCCAAATTTTGCTGTCACCCTTTCAGTGATTACTAGAATCATTTTCAGATGTGTCTCTCCCATTGTCGTGCTTTTTATAGGTAAAACTGTGGGTGGTAGAAGTGGATTGGAAACATCTGTTTCCAATCTAGTGAAGTCTGCACACAAAATGCCAATAAATCTAATGGAATCAATCACTACAGCACAGAACTGGGGCTACACCATGGGTGGCTCTTAAGGGAGGGATCAGAGACTTTTTCCTCCACCACCTTTTTCCCTCACATGGTTTTTGCAGCAGTGGCAGTCACTAAATGTAAGGTGCGCTCCTACTGTGCAGCGCAGAAAGAGCAAATGGAAAACTGTGGTGAGAACAGTCAGGGCAAAATTTCTGTATCTTCCTCATAGACATACCCACTACTGATGAGTCTAGAGATTTTCTGTGCCTTATTTTTCTCTGTGCATAGGAGAGACAACCTAGATTTAGAGGACTGCCTAGGGATGTCATGAGCATATTTTTTCCAGTATTTTTAGGCATGTTCTAATGCTTGTTGATGAAATTCCACACTTGAGAAAGTCAGTTTTTCTCACTGAGTCACCAGCTGTTTAATGTCTTGTCTCTGTGTGACTTTGTTCAGATTAACCTGTATTTGCATGACTATGTCGGGTGTATATGTGTCATTGCCTTTAATGAGCATGCATTGTGTGCTTTAGTTGCACAATTGGCTTATTTCAGAGACAAGTTGGAGGAAGCAGCCCAGAAAATGTTGTCACTGAAGCGCAAGGTGAACTTCAGTGTAGCGGAATCAAAACTTATAATGACGATGATAATATGTATTTCCAGTCTGTTGAAAAAAATAAGGAATGCATACCATACTGTCTGCAGTGGGTATTACAGAAGGCTGGGGGAGGAAGGGATTTTTATTGTTTTGTATATGTTTTCTCCAAATTCCACTCTGAATTTAAGCAAAAAGAATATAGTGTGCTACTGAGTTTTGGATGTATATGTAGACTAGCAAGCCAATGGGAACCCCAGGTTTATGCAGAGCAGGGTGTGGAGCCTGGTGTTTGTGGGAGACCTGGGTAAGAGGAGTTATTGTGGGAAAGGAGTTGACAAGAGGAGAGATTGTGCAGGCTGAGCTTCTTACTCTAGAAATGCACTATAAATGGATTAAACAATAGTAGCTAGGGACTAGCTTTTCAAAGCAAAGGGTAGCACCTACTGCTATTTTTCCTGTGCTGTCTTTCCTAAGAGTACATTTCATTCCATTGTGTATATGCTGCTTTTTTTTTTTCCTGCCAGTGACTTCTGAACCTATTCTTCTGGTCTTCTACTATATGTACTTTGTTTGATTTCTGACTTTTTTCCTACTTTTTCCTGTCCTCATCTGCTTCTTGTCATTGATGTTCTCATGGTGATTTAATTTGGTTTTAAAAAGTGGATATATTTACTTTTCCTTTTTTCTTAAATACATCCCCTTATTCAGGATTTACCCATTTCTCCTCTACAACAGGTGAATTTACCCACTTTTTTTTATTTACTGCTATATTGCTCTTTACTTCCAAACCTTGAAACTGTTCACGCTTCCTTTTCTTCCTTTCCCAGCTTCTTGAAAACATTGTTATGAAGATACTTTTCCAGGGTGACTCGTGGGTTTTTCTTCCCCCTGTATAATCCTCCAAGGGCAGCCATGGCTTCAGAACTGTCCTTTTGATCCAACACAACATGCACAGCATCTACTTTGAGTGTGACATTGGAGATGAGAAGCGAGTACAGTATACTGAGTGTAATATAGCGAATAGAGAATAGTAAATGAGATTTGAAAACACATTTTGGATATTAGACTCTAAATCTTATTATGGGGGAAAAGGGAAAATTGCACATACATGGAGCGAAGAGTTTATTGTTCTCCAGATCAAAATCTTAACAATCTAGTCAAAATACAACAAGGATATTATTAATCCAGTAATAATAGTGTTACCAGAATAATGGTGAAGTCTGATTACGTTAAGTCAGAGATCTCACTAATTAGTAGGTTTTCTAGCATAACATTATTATATCAGCTCCTTTTTCTCTGGTGGTGTGTTCATCCTTCCGATGACCCTCTGTGGCACCAGCAGCTCTGAAGTAGAGAGGTCAGTGATGTCAAAGCAAACCATCTTTGTCTCAAGTTCATTGTCTCGAGGAAAAGTTTGCCATGGGATGTGAGGAATTGCTTCCTTCTGGGTCTTGGAGCCTGCTGGGGCTGTCGGGCCTTCACCATACAGGGTATTTCTGGTTCTCAAGCCAAAACGGGTCAGGCAGCAGTTGCTGACCATGGCACACCTGTTAAACCAAGATACAACCAGCTTGGGTCAAGGCACAGACAGCCCTGAGACCCTGCACTGCCAGGTCAGTGTAAAGCCTGGTGCCTCCCCCTGGTAATGGGGAAAATTTTGTTTATGGGGCTGCACAGGGGAGTTGTGGGATTACCTGGGGGCTCTGTGAGACCCTCAACTCCACAACCATATCCTCGCTATGGTGGGTGGCTCAGAGCCCACACTGAAGCAGAACTTAGTGTCCCCATTCTAGGTAAGGACGTCCGGATTCAGTGTCAAGATTTTGTGAGCAGTGCATGTTTTGCTCTTAAGAGAAAAGTGAAATCTTGGGTGAAAGCAGAGAACCTATGTTTTCAGATGCTTTGCTTGTTGTACTTCTGGGGAAGGCCTGTTCCTGTGCTTGAGTCTTCTCATTTTGCTGTATGGAGTTGATGGACAGAAGTAGCCCAAGTGAGGCAAGTTCTCCTTTTAAGATCCTTTCTGCTTGTCTGGAGTCTGTCTGGAGTGGCAGGATGAAAAACCTGGAAAAGCATTCTTCTCGCATGTGTTCTGTCTCTTTATGCTATGTCTTTTGTTTCCATTTGAAATCACTTTGACATATGGTAATTTTCTTTTGAGAGATAAATACTCTTTTCAAATGAGTATGGAAAAGACTCGATAACATAAAAACTTTTGTTGCTGGATGGAGAAGGTCCAGCTCTTTCTTCTTTTTCTCTTTTACTCATTTCCGATTATTACATCTTCAGACTTGCCAGCTGTGGTATATGTTCCTGCTGTGTTTGAACAAGCCGCTTCACATACCTGTATAAAGCTATGCTCAATAAAAGCTGGTACAAAAAAACCCCCAGAGTAAGATGACTTAGGTGACTGGACTTTAAGGTGACTGTTCTGTGGACACTGCTGCTGGGAAGACCTAGTCTAGAGGGAAAGGAGGCAGATCTTCTCTCAGAAAGGTGCGATTCCTGTCACGCTGCAAGGGGTAGGATTTGCTTGGGCGAAAGAGGTCTTGGAGACCCTGGCACACCTCCATCAGGAGGTCAGTTGTACTGATGTCAATATTGTAAGGGAAGTAGTGCAGTGAGGTAGAAGAGGAGGGATAAGCGCTGGATAGGCGTCGTATCCTCTGTCATCTCTCTGCCTTTTCTATCGTATTATTCCTAACACCTATCCTGTCGCTTTTGCTAATAGTAAATGAAGTAATGGCACAGTTAATAGTTAATCTTCTTTGTGAAGATTCATGGCTTTAATAGCAATAAAATGTTCTTGTTACCGGTGTGAGAGCCTTGTTATGGCCCTTCCTCAGTAGTCTAGTTATGCCCTGGTTTTGACTAGAATGAAGGATTTTTCAAATGGAACTTAGGTGTATGGCATATGGACACACTGGGACCATACATCTTGCAATCCTCTCTTCTAAAGCCCCTCTTGCACCCCGGGAACTGAAAAACAAAGAGGCGGGTAGCTGAATTGGAAAAGAAAATCCTATGCTGTGTGAGAAACAGTTTAAATGCCAGAGACATTTATGCATCTAACGCTGGACAGCTATTGTATTCGGACATTTCTTAAGTCCTAGGGGCTTGTGAGGGTGGGAATAAGTGGATGAATCAAGGAAAAAGACTTACGTGCTTAAACTCAAGTAAACAGCAAAATTGGTGAGATGAGCCTAGCATAAATATGTATTTAATCGATAAGACAGGCATTTTCCATCTGTTATTACCCTGTATGTTATCAGCCTTGTATTTTCCTCCAGGGCTCTGGAGGAAACTTTAAAATCTACCAGATGAACCTTAAAGCTTAGATCAATATGCACAACAGAATGCCTACAAAAATTTTTTAAACTAAGCCTTAACATTATTGTGACATGTACTAGAAGAAACACCATTTCTGATGGAAAGGTTGTTTGTATGCTTCTCTTAAATTGCTTTTTGTGTAATGTGGTGTATGCTGTTATAGGCTACCTGTTAACATGAATACTCTGAGGTCATATGTATATTATTAAATGGACTAGACCAGTACACTTTTATTTTCAGTGTGCTTGCAGAAGAAATGCAGTCTTAACATTTATGAATGGCAGCTTGTAGTTATAAGAGTTCATAAAGACAAATAACTTGTATCACCTTATTTTTTTTCAATCCTGTTATCAAGGAAATAAGGTTTTGTCCTCTGGTGAACACACTTGCCACATAATGATTAGCTCTCAAAAAACCCCATCATAAATATTTATAAAACATTGTACCATTTAATTTATCTTGTAAAACACAGCATTCCTTTTGATACATTCCAGAATTCGTAGCTGTCTGCAAAGCAGACATAAGCCAGTGCGAATTCACAATAGAGGTGTTAATGTCCAGGTAGCAGAGTGGTAGTGAGACTTAGGAGGGAAGGGTATCCAGGTCAGGTGCTCCTCTGTGAGAAGTGTCAAATGCAGCAAACACACACCTGAATCCTGTAGGGTTGATGTTGTTATTGTAGCTGCTGCCCAGGTGGAGGATCTGCATGGCTAAAAAGATGGGCTAAGCAGGCAGCAGTAGTAGTGGAAGGAGCCTGGTGAGGAAGGAAAAGGTGTGGATGGACATGCCTGTGTGCTGGAAGGAATAAAGCCTGTGGGAGGCATCCAGGCTATTTGTCTAGAGTGCCCGAATGTCTTACGGTAGTTAAGTTTCTGCATTAATGGATCCTCATGTCACAGGACAGGCAGCTATTAGCTTGCAAAAAGAGTGCAGGTAAAGTTGGATTTGACTATGGTGGAGCAATTGATGATTTGCAGATGTTACGTTCAAGGACGAAGAGGGTATCTGCTTCCACAGTAGAAGAATGTGACAAAGACCTCTCATTAATTACAAGTTAGAAGGAGGAAGGAGTGCTTGAAATAAGGTAGATGTAGGGTGGAGAAAAGTGTATCTTTTCTGATCGGATACCTGTGAAAGGTAGGAAAACACTTACAAAGTCTTTGTGGGTCACAGGATGATAGCAATGCCTCACATGTTTAGAGAGTGCCACAAAGATAATGATGTTCTTCATAAAGAAAAATGGGAATTCACTTTTTTGCCCTCCAAACGCTATTGTTCATTCAGCCCTTTCTGCCACTCTGCAGGTAAGTAGCAAACTGGCTTGGGAAATGGAATACTTCTTGTTGGTAAGTTCAGCTGCTGTCTCACATGAACTCCTTGGTTTCGTTTGTTGCAATGCCGAAGGCTGTACAAGCACAAGGTAGTGGAGAGGCGGGGAGTTGGATTTAGCAGTAGGAGGTGAGGGGAAGGGCAGCGGAGTCAGTTTGTGGTGGCTGGGTCTGAGTGTGGTACTCTAGCGTAGTGCTCTGAGGATGTCTGGTGGCGGGAGGTCCCATGTGTTCTTGATTGTACCTTCTGGCTGTGTCCAGAGCTGTATTTGTCTTCTGGTTGTTTTTGTCAGTTATGGGATTTTCTTAGTGTCTTTAAGGTGTCCCTGAAAATGTAGCATCCATGTATCTTGCAAGACTGTCTCAAGATGCTCTCGTAGCATAGCTCTTTATCCTTTCTTACAGACAAAGCCTGTTGGGCACAGTTTAACTGTAAAGAAGTTACATAATAGCCAAAAGTTTAAGAAAAGGATGTTCTTCCCTACTTGATGTAGTTGTCCCTTGCAACTACATGCTATGAGGGGTTGGTCCTCTAGAAATGTTGCCCCATTTTTCTGTCTTTATTGATTTGACTTTCTTCTTAGTGGACCTCCTCTTATTACCGTAACCTTTCTTCTACCTCCATCTTTGTATTTTCTTTTCAAGGTAATTTTCTCTCTCTAAATATGTATTCTCTGTGCACCCCTAAGGATGTTATTACAATACAGTAAAGAGATATCCTTCATGATGGTACTTGATGAGAGTATTAGCAATTCCAGCAAAGAGCCAATAAAACCCCGAGATGCCATTCACCTCTCACTGAGCAATGCAGCATGTTTAAAAACCAAAATGGACAAAGAAGCTATTACAGACCAAAGAAATGGCATCATACACAAAAAATATATACTTATGTGGAGAGAAAAAAAAAAAAACCCAGAAATACCTCATGTAATATTTTGTCTTTTAAATGAAGCAACCACTTCAGAGCACATACTATACAAATACTATGTTGTTTACAACTACTAGATTGCTCTTTGAAGAAAACTCTTCTGCATTTGGTGTCATGTGGAACTGTACAACATATCTGGTGTGAAAGAAAATGTGTTGTTAAAACCAATGAACTGTATGTTTTAGAAGCTGAATCAGTCACAAGAGAGTTGATGCTAAGATTTCCGAGACTTATTTGCTGGCTGAGAGAACTGGAAAATAGTGAACTTTCAACCTGATTCTAAAAGTCAGTATATATGGTGATGTGTAAACAAGGACAAAAGTGAACAATTTAAGAAGGGGAACTCCAAGTAAACAAATGTGTACATTGAAAAATGTTGTTATTGTTGACCTAAATTAATCTGAAGTAGGTATAGGAAGAGAATTTCTTTAACAAGCTAGATGAGCCTAACAAGGGGCTCTACTGGAGGGAGGGAAGGATGAATCTTCAAGGATAATATGGTGCTGCTTATTGTTCTGTGAAGACTGCAAATCACAGACTTATAGAATTGTTTAGGTTCAAAAAGACCTTTAAGATTGAGTCCAACCATCAACCCAATGCCACCATGGCCAATAAACCATGTCCTGAAGTGCCTTGTCTATGATAGAATCATAGAATCCTTAAGGTTGGAAAAGACCTTTAAGATCGAGTCAAATACACAGTGGCAAGAAGAATGTTTTCAACCTGGAGACTAGCTAAGGCGGGAATTCAAACAGTGAGATCGTGGTTAAAGGAAATGCATAGGAGCTTTAGGCAAACTGCAGCACATGTGTTTGGAAGGGAATTAATCTGTCCCATTCTGACATCAACTTCTGTCTGTTTAGATGACTAATAAAGCAGAGGGCTACACTTTCAGCTTACAGTTGCTTCTGGGCTTGTCAGCTGCTTGTGCGCAATCCTCATAGTAAAAGGCTTGTTACCTCTTCCCTTTTAAGCCTTTGTAATTGAAGCTGCAAAACCCCGAGATGCTGATTGCCTTTTCCCTGCCCCCCCCATCCATGTTGTCATGTGAACTTTCTTCAGGTCCCTGCTGAAAACTTACTTCTGTGAAGCCTCGTATGAGAGACTGCATGCTGGTACGAGGGGGTTAATAAGAGTGGGTGACCTCAGTGCCCTGGGCTGCAGCTGAGGGTTGGGTAGGATTAAGGCCATGAGACACAGGTGTGGGGAAGGTTGGCAGCATTCATTTGGAAACAGGCAGAGGGGAGAAGGTCTGCTGGGGGTAGCTCCTCCAGCAGAGGTGAGCTGCAAAAGGGCTGCTTGTCTTGCCAGAGTTGTGTGGGAAGTGGGAACCCTGCAAGGAGCTGAGTGGTTTGGGGACTGACCTGAAGAAGGGAGATGAGCCAGCAGCTACATGGCAGCATGAGAGTTCCGGACTGACTGAGGGGTAAAATCTCTGTATTTTCTAATTCAGTTTTCTGAAAAGGAGGTGGAGAAGGAGATGTGTGTAAGCATGAAGAAGGAAGGGATGTCAGTCCAGGTCTCACTGTGACTTGCTTCTGTTGGTCTTATTACTGTCCTGGAAAAGATACATCATAATGTTTTTTGATACTGTTTAATGAAGTAGAATCTGGACTGGCTACTCTTCCTTCTAATGCCCACCTCCAACCGGTTTGTGTGTGGCAATTTTATGACAAGCCTTTATTAATTTGCTTTCCTGTTTAAAACCTTGTTTTCCCTCAAAGGGGTAAGTGGCCACTGTTTCATCCTTACTGATGCCCCCGATTCTCTAAAATGGGAGGAGGGACCCCTCTGTGCAGCTGCACCAACATTTTATTGGTATGTTAACAGCAACGTGCACTGAAGTTCAAACAGGACAATATTCTGTAACTCTATTAGCGTGTTGGGTATTTCTCCTACCCAAGCAACACTGAGCACAACCAGACATGTAGACCACAAGGCTGGGTGCAGCTCCTTCAGCTTGAGAGTCGATAGTAAAACAGAATAGTAGAGACACCTTTCAATGGATGCTTTAAGCACAAGGAACCAGTCTGGTGGTGTGATCACAAGATGAAGGAGAAATTGCAGTCCTTTTGAAATACATTTATATTTTAATTCTAGCTAGGACTAAATACCTTTTAGATGCCTCGGGGAATATTTACGAATCGGCTTCAGACTGCAGTTCCCTTACTGTCGTGGTGCTTTGATAATATAGATAACCATAAAGGTGGTATTGCTCTAGGTGTGTCAGACCAGATATATGCAGTGCTGGCTGATGAGCTCTCAGCGGTGTGGTCTGATGTCATCCTAAGGTCTGAAACGCAGCGGTGCCTTGGGTGTCTTTCGTCTGTCCGGTGTCACTCGGCGTCAGATCTTGTGTTTTGGCTGTGACTGCAGCTCGCGCGCGCGTTACTTTCGTTTTATGTCTTTCTGTGTTTGTTTCCTCCAGGGAAGAGTTTTCCTTGCCAATTTGTATACCAGGCAACCATGCCAATCTTGCTGTATAATGTCCAGTTTCGCTAATTCAGGCTGGCGTGCCATCCGCACTATCTAAAGGTCAGTTCAAGTGTTACTTTTAATTCTGTGGCTTCCTAATAAGCAGCATAGCGGTGGTACGCTGTTTCTCGTTCCCTGACAACAGCAGCAGTAATCCAAATCCTGTACCAAAAAAACCCCCGACACCATCTCTCACCTGGAAGAAACCTCTGTGTCTTACAACTCGGGAGCCGCTTCTGCCTGCCCGAAAGCTCCGTTTCATTGCTCCGATACCGTGAATTTTGCTCGGACGTCGCCGCACGCCCTGCTTTCCAAACCTTTCCAAACCCTCTCGCCCGCATTCTGCCGGTTAACAGCGGCCCCTTGCGATCGCAAGAAGGGCTTTCGGCGTCCGGGCTTTCCGTGCGGGCAGCGCTGGTTAAACGGGCTGCCGGGGAAGGGAGGGAGGTGGCAAGGCCGGGAGATGGCCCTGCTGGCCCCCCCCCCCCCCCCCCCCCCCCCGGGCTCTGCAGCTGCCTCGGGGGCAGAGCGTTAGTCGGAGTGAGCAGCAGATGGAGATAAAGACGGGGGGAATCTCCGAAATCTGTCCGGCTGCAGGGCCAGGCCACCGGCTTCGCCCCCACATGCCGAGGTCCTGCCGGGACGGGCTCTGGAACAGGGCCTACAGGTAGAGGGTTAGGGCGGTGCAGCACCGAAATGAGAGACGGATCTGGACTTTTAGGGGGGAGAAATGTGAGCGGAGGTATTGGCTCGTCTCAGAAATGGTTGGGAAGGAGGCGACTGGCCGGCAGCGAGTGCCGCTTTTGGGGGCGCCGGCCCCTCCAGGAGTGTGCGCCGTAGGTGTTGCAACTGGAACTGAGCGCCTGAAAAATCCCCGAGGTTCCTGTTGGGTATTTTTTTGGTTGTCGTCGGTTTTACGGGTCAAGTAGTGCACTTTGAAGGAGGGGCGCTTTGTAGCGGTGAGGTCTCGCTTGCCAAAGGAAGATGACGTTGGAGAAACGTTCCGTCTTGCCGGGCATAATAAATATTTCTCCACGCGCTGCGGGTGCGCTTGTGTGTTTTGAGCTGTACAAGGTGCTCCTGAAATTCTCAGGAGGAAGCACCAGCAATAGGTCATGAAAGAACTGGAACGTGAGAAGGCAGGAAGGTCTTTGGGCTTGAGTGCCGGTGTTACGGCTGCCAGTGTTTTCCAAACCTGTGGTGTCAGTACGGTTGCATTGCCCTGTGTTGCTGTTGAGTGCTGATCTGGATTTGCCACATATTTCCTTTGAATAAATGTGGACCTGAAATATGAAAACACTTGTGGATAAAGTCTCACCGAGTCACAAGTGTGTCTAACATAATATTTATTATTTGTTGAATAGAATGTACGTTTGGCTTTGTAAATCCTAATGAAAAGATACTTCACTGAGTTGGATTAATTTCTACTGTATAGTAATCGGGTGCTTAGAAGGAATATTGGGAGAAAGCAAATTCTTCCTCTAACCTATGTTGTTCCCTGAAAGGGAAAACGACTGTAACTCAGTTTTATTTTATGCATTCTAATAGTCTATATACTTTGAGATGCTGCATTACCAACTTCAGGCTGTAGAGTCTGATATCACCTTTACCTGTTTTATTGGCTTTTGTAATGATTTATAGTTAGAGTTAGTTGAAGAAGGGATAGAAAGGATGATTAGAGCAACATCTGAAGTAGTAACAGAGGTTTTAAATTACAACTAATACTCTGTTGCCCATGACTTTATAGATTTGAAACTGCAAATGAACATACTGACAAAACTATGTAAGAGTATTCCTGTAGCAGTGATTTCTGCAAAGCTTTGTTTCTAGTGCAGGAAATGACATTTCTTCAGTGTTGCCTTAGAAAAGTGCAGAACGAACTTCATTGTAGGACATAGCTGACAGTATTGGTGTATAGTAACAGAGATGAAAAGCAATTTAAGAAACAGGGCAGTAAAAATAACTTCTCACTGGTTCAGGCACCAAACTGAAAACTTCATTCAGTACAGCTGTATGAAAGCTCCTATATCTTACTGAAATGAACACTGAAAAAAGCAACCCCAGAACACCCTTGGGTCGAGCGAACCTTTAGTTCACCTTGAAAGGAAAGCATTGTGTTTCTTTTATTTAACAAAACGGTGAAGGAACAGAACTGAAATAATTCACAAAAAAGAGGAGAGGCACTAGTACAACTCCTCAACACCTTTATTCAGTGCTCCAAACTGCTAAAACAGTTGTCCTTTTTGTGGGAAACTTTGGTAAAAACTGCTTTACATAAAGGACTCTGGGGTTTTTTTGTTTCCATTTCACTTTCAAAGTCAGAGCTGGCTGCTGTGTAAATCTGTCTTTCGGGAAATACTCATCTGTTATCTTTGGGAAGTGATTCTAACCTAATATTTTTATCTGAACCTGAATTTCTGTCCCTGTTCCATAACTATCGGAATGAAAGCAGAAATGTGCAGCTTTTGTCCCCTGATGTTGACTGCGCTCCTAATGTCACAGGCCCCATGTGAGATCTGCTTTTTCGTTAGATAAGACTGAGCTGTTTGGACAAACATTTCTGATAACGGTCATGTTGGCAGGTGCTCTTTTGTCTCTTATGTGTAGGAACAAAGAAGACATGAAAGGATTGTATGGAGAACCCATAAATGCCCAAAGGTGATTCGATTCAGTTCTCAGTTTACGAGCAGCAGTCCAGATTGTCTGGTTTGACAATCTCAATTTACCCCTTTGCTGCTGCTTCTGCTATCAGTAGGTGCATTCTTTCTTAAATGCTGCGTCCGTGGGAAGCTGGTACTTGGTTCATCCTGTTCAGTACCTTGTCTGTCAGTGGCCAGTCTTGTGGTCCTGAGGCAGTTTTAGTTGGCTGTGTCCTAGATAACGTGGGCCTCTGAGTGCTTGTGCCATATTGTCTTTGACACTGGTTATTCTCATGCATTAATATCCTTTTATTGTGTGAATTTTCACGTTAAGATGCTGGAAAGCAGGGAAACATCTCAACTTTTCCCCACAGTGGACATAGATGCAGTGGGGAAAACATCTGCTAGTCTTGAATTCTCCGAGGTTCCTGTTACAGCTTGATCTTTCACTAGTTTTATATTTATAGATTTTCTGGAAGAACTGTCTGCTATTAATGTGTTTATTTTAAAACTTTAATTTTTGATGTCTGCAAATTTTCCTCAAACATTTCTGGATAATCTCCCTCTGCACTGCACTTGTCAGAGTTTGTTTCTTCTTATTTTCCTCACTTTTGTACAACTTCAACTTCCTTCAACAAGTTCAGCATCTTCCTTGCTTTACTGTTGTACCATGCGAGTCTCCCTTTTATCTTTCAACTCTTGTTGATATAAATGGTACAAGCTTGCCAATATGACATCTTTGTACAGTCTGTGCTCCATGCTAAGAATTGCCTTTTAGCTGCCTCTCTTAGCTCTCTTTAAAAAGCTTGCTCACTTTTGTGGTGTTTGGATGTTTTTGATCATGGCAGTAAGAAGTTTTGGCTTTTGATGCTCCTATAAGGTTTTAAAATTAAACTCCTTTGTTAAATACCGTGTCTTCAACAGTATTATTAGTCATCAGGTACTGTGTACCACAGAGGACAAGTTCAAGAGCTGCTTTTGCTCTCAGGGGCTCATGGTATGTTTTGTGCAGTGAAGGAGTCACTGACAGGACTGAGGCTGAAAGATGTACATGTGCGTGAAATACCAACACAAACAGGAATCGGAGAGGTTAAGGTACGCTGCCTATCTTGAGGCAAGGTACTATAGCGTTAACCTTGTGCTAAATGACCAATACATTGGAAACATGGAGCAACTAAGATATTAATTGTGAATTACTCTGAAAAGCTCTGTTCACGAGAGGATTCCTTCTTAAATTTTCTCATCTTCTTTGAGAATCTGTAAGCGTTTGGCTATTAATGGATGTTGATGTGTCTAGCTATTCTTAATGGGAAGGCCTACTTAAGCACAGTATAGAAATTGGATATTTCCACCCTTGTACACCAGTCCCTGGACATGGACTGAACCGTTCAATATACCCTCTGTACTTAGAGCATCCTTTTCTCTCTCTCTATGGAGTTAGTAAAAAACGTGTTTGTTACAAGCTGCCCTTAAGACTAACCCTGTTGTGAGAGATCAGCCAAGCTGGACACTTGTGGGTTTTTTGTTTGGTGGTGGTTTTTTTCAATTGAAGACCATTCTTTTCTGTATAGGGTCCTAAAATAGATTGACTTAAACAAGTTTCTGGCAGAGTGGTTAAATCAAATATGAATATGGAGGAAGATATTTCTGCCTTTTCCCAAGGAAATTGACTAGTTATAGCTGAAAGTAAAAAAAAAAAAACAACAACAAAAAAAAACCAACAAAACGCCTAAAGATCAGGGGTGCTTAAAATAACATGTTTCACTCCAGATATGGGGAAATAATCTCTGGCATTTAAACTACAGCATAACTGTACATTTTCCTTGTTTGAGGGGTGATTCAGTAATATGTGAATCAAGGTACAGTCTGAATGGAATGTCAGCTCCTTAATGCAAGACCTTTTCTCCGCTTCAACAGTAAGTGTGAATACCATTGCCTTCTGGGAATATAAATTCAGCCCTCCCTCCTGTGTACTTGTGCTGCAGGGTTAAGAGGGGAGGGACTTTTGCTGATCTGCGAAGTGGCTGTAGGCATTGGCAACAGGATTTATTAACCTTAACTAGAACTGAGGAAGTGGAGGGGAAATGAACTGCTGTCCCCATGAGACCGAGAAGGCTTAATCTTGAGTCTGCCTCACTTGCTCACACCGCTAAAATACTGTTTGAGGGGTTTTTAGGGTGGCCAACAGGGAAGTCATGGCACCAATACAGCAATACATGTGGATTCTAGTAGCCCTGTTAAGAGGAAATTCTTTTTCTTAGGAAGGCTATTGAGAGCAGTCCCAAAAGGGTTGCTATCTCTAAAGTAAGATTTAACTTGAGGGACACAGCTTGTACACTCAGCAAGAATTAGCCCACACAAAATCAGAGGAAGCCTCTAGGCTTTAAGTGTCCAAAATACTTAACGACATGGCCTACTAAAAGACTTGGAAACTGTTATTAGGATATACTTTCTTAGACTTAAAGCAAAACCTCTGTCTGCCTCAGCTGCTCTCTACTTGCAGTAGATTTCCTCTGATTTTCAAAATTTTGCTTCTGTGCATGCCTGGCTCTGAGCTTACAAGTTGTTTTTGTGGTTGTGGGTTTGTGTGGTGGTTTTTATTTTTGGTTGGTGTGTCTCTGTCTTCCCCCCCACCCCCCCTCGTTTTGTTGCTTCTGTTTTCTTGGGAGACAAGGTGCATCTTCTTTCTTTAACTTTTCCTATTGCCCAGGTTAGATGCTTAGATGCCTTTCTGGCTTCCTCAGCAGGAGCTCTTGAGGTGGGTGATCAGTGACAGATGTGGGTTTAAACACTTTAAGTGTCTAATCTAACTCGGGCAAAGTAAGCTTTGTTCTCCTGTGTTCTAGGTGTTTCTGAACAGCTTCATTGAGGCAAGTTCTGTGAAATTTCAGTGAGACAGAACAGTGGCTTTAAAACAAAAAAAGCTCACTGCATACAATCAAGCTCCAGTTATCAGGCTAATTATATTTTTAGCCTTTTCCGAAGAGTTGAGGTCTTCCCCCCCCCCCCCCCCCCCCCCCCCAGTGAAACTCGAAGAAGTTCCTATTATCTGTATGGCCATCGTAAAGTATGAATTGTTTAAACAGGGGGCATTTGAACTTTTATTCTATAAATAACTGTCAGTGCTTCAAGTTCTCTAGAAAAAAGATACGAAATTAGAAACCAGAAACTTTGTGATGCAGCAGCACATTCTCTCCCTATGTATTCCTTCAAAGTGAAATGCAAACTCTGAAAGCAATTCATCCTGCTTAGCATGTTTTTCAATTGGTACCCTGGGGATTAATGATAGTATGACTCATTCACATAATTGGGCTTCTCGGTGCTTTTCCTCACACTGAAGGTTTCTACTCCAAACATAAGAAAATAAGAAACTGAGACATGATCATCTGCAGCAAAAGGTTTAGAAAGGCATATGGCTCAGGTTTGATAACTCAAAATGAAATTGTTTGCTCTTGTTATAATGGTCACGCCATGTTCTTACTGATAGCCTTGACTCCTGTGGGACTGCTGCAAATATGTAACTTTTTTGTCTGTGAAGTTTTAAATTTGTGTTATGATTGAAATACTTCTGTGGATCAGATTTAGCAACGGATGTTAGGCATTGGTAATCAATAAGATTTTGATTATCAGCGATTCAGAAATTTATTTACCTTACATGAGGGGAAAATAATGCTAATAATCTTTCCCTTAAACTCTTATCTCTAAGATCAAAGAGCTCATTTTCCTGCTTTGCAGCTCTACTGGATGTTGTGCTGTGCTTCTCTGATTTCTTCCCCCTGCTAGCTGTGGAAGAATGAGTAATGCTGCCACAATTTATGTCTGCTTCAGTGTGCTTGGCTTAATGGGGACTTCATCTTTTTAAATATTTTTATGAAGGCTTGTGTGGGCTTGAAAGCCATTTAATGCTAAAAATTGGCAAGAGCTATGAAAAACTGAGGCACTCACCTCTTGGCTGTCTGACTTTTGTGTGTGGAGTGTGTGCAGATGTTTGCTGTGAAGTGCGTAGACTCCTTGTGTGGAATCTTTGGGTACCTTGGTGTGGCAGTCAGCAACTACTGTTCTGTGTGCGGAGCTGTGACCTGGACAGATGCTGCGAATATGAAAATCAGGAGTCATCCTGGGCACCTTGAACTGCATCTCTTCAGCACTGGTCTCTGCAGACAGGTGTCAGCTGTGACCCCTGATGGAGCATGGGCTAATCCCTGCAACTGCCTTCAAGGGCTTTACGGATAGATTTAAGGTGGAGGTGGTGCATTCATTCTCCCCCTCTACCCCAGTAAAAGGGTGGATCTTGTGTCTTGCAGTTAAGAGACTGATTTAATACCTTCTTTGGCTTGAGTGGATTCAGGTTTGTATCCCTTGGGCAGCGCAGGAACTCTCCTTAGACTTGGGTGCTTGGGATGGTACTTGTTTCATGGAGGCAAGGGGTAGAGGTAGAGCAGGGAACGTTGGAAAAACAATCTGAGTAAATATCCTTGGAGGAGGGGCCAAAACATGGTATTCTCTAGTCATGTTCCCTCTTTTAAGTGTGTGCCTCTATCCTGGAGTCCTCAGACCAGGTGTGAGTGTTAAATATTGACTCAAGGAAGCCTTACAGGATTGTTGTTATTTCTACCTCAAATACTGTTAATCAGGTAGAACTGTCGTTTGTTCTCTGCTCCAAGGCAAAATGACATTTCATAAACTCCAGATAAAATGTAGATTTTGTTATGTAGAACAGCAATGAGTTTGACTCAAATCTGCTCAGTAAGACTTTAACTTCTACTAGCTCATAAGTATTTTAAAGTAGAAAAAAAAATCACTTTCACATTCTCCTGTACAAGAAAGATGGGAAGTTTACTAGAGCCCAGCAAAGGGCCAGTAAGATGATTAAGGGACTGGAGCCTCTTTCATATGAGAGGCTGAGAGAACTGAGACTGTTCAGTCTGGAAATGAAAAGGCTCAGTGGGGAACTTAATGTTTATGAATACTTGATGTGATGATGTAAAGAAGACAGAGACAGGCTCTCTCAGTGGTGCCCTATAGCAGGACAAGAAGCAATGGGCACAAATTGAAACACATGAAACTACATCTGAACGTAAAACTCTTACTGTGAGTCTGCACACTGGAATAGGTTGCCCAGAGAGGCTTTAGTCTCCATCCTTGGAGAGAACAGAGAGATCCCTTCCAACCTCAACTGTTCTGTGATTCCGGGTATTGCTTTAAGACCTTTTAACAGAGATATGCCTACTATTCAATAGCTAAGAGGTGAAATTTGTCTTTATCTTTAGCCACTTAAAAATCCGCATAAGGAGTTAGTTAAAATGTATTAACTATGAGGAATTGAATGTTTGACTACTGAAATTTCCTATTTTAAAATGTTTGGCTCATAAAATAAATCATCTGGACAATGCTTTTGAATGTCTTGGACTACTATTGAGTCAAACAGCAACGCTCTGCGGCATCAGCGTTTTGTGTTAAAAATGTCACCAGCGTGGTCTTGTGTATTGTTGTAGCTCTGTGTGGGAAAACAGGTTTAGTTGCACTTACTGGACTTGAATTAGGTGACAATAGCTCCTGGTACTTCTACACAGGGAGCATTTGTTTAACATGGTCTTGCTTTACTTGCCAACTGCAAAGCTGTTGTGGAGTTGAAACTGTTATTTCCCTGACTGCTATGATGCCCTCTTGTCTTCTGCTGTGAAGTAGGATCTGGGTGTTGCATGTTGCCTAGCAGCACAGTTCTTGTGCTTTTTAAGTCAAGATGGACCTTAAGCAGTGATCCTAACTACTGTCAAGTGCATGATACCCTTTACTCACAGTTCTGTAAGTCTTAAAGAAGAAAATGCTAACACTGGGCCCAATGTAAGAAAAGCTCTTTGTTATCAGGGTGAATATTGCACTGAACAGCCAGAACATGGTTTTAAATCCATTGATTTTAGCCTTTTTCTGTATGTTGTGAGATTCTTACTGGCATATGGGCAGGTTAACACTGAGGAATGCCTGTGCCTGGCTATTGGCTCTGTCCTGTAATCTATCCATTTCCGTTGTACAGCTGCTAGGCTAGGAGTTGTTCCATTTTGTGCATAAATAGCACTCCAAATACAACCCAGCACTCTGTTATCCCAGCTGGTGGAAGGCCTAGGCTTAGCTCTCATGCCCAAGGGAATCTAATATTTTACCTTTCCAGGCTACACAATTTTATGAGACAGCAGGAAAAAAAAAAAAAGGAGGTGGAGCTGAAAGGATTCCAGGCTGTATTAAAAATTCACTAATATGCTAGGAAATCTCTTCTGAACTTAAGAACCATGCAAGGAGGTAGAAGACAATTATCTTATTCCTTTAGCTTACCATCCAGTCAAATTTATGCTAGAGAACTTTGTTAGAGGCTTTGTTCTCTTCTAGTCAGAAAAGCAGCTGGACAGTATGTGGGCAAACTGTATCCTGTCTTGACTTCTTCAAGGTAAAGTTCTAGTGTGAACCTAAAGCAAGAAACTGCCATTGAAATATAAGTGCATAAAACCTCCCATGTATTTGTCACAAACTTCAGCATGCAAGTGCACAATCAAGGGACAGCTATTCATGAAAATAACTATTCAGGTGATTAAGAAAGGAAGAAACTGTTTAAAGAGCTGCTTTTTTCTGTATATATTTTTGGGACTTCAGAAAAAAATACTCAGTAATTTACATAGCTGATATTATATGTTTAAAGAAAAATGCAAACTACCGAGAAGGCTACTTAAGGTTGATACCCATCAATCTTTATTCATACTGGCCCAATTACTTTTTAAACACCATTAAGTAGACACACACTGCCATCTAGTGAGCATCTCTAACATAGCTGCAGTTTGATTTCTGAGGAGAGGAAAATGTGTTGCTTGGAGCAAGTAACTTAATACAGTACAAAACATATACAGACTTAAAAATGCTGCACTGAATGCTTTGTCAATTGTATATTATATAATAGAGATACACAGAGCAAAGCTAAAGTGTTTTATTAATAATTTATTGTCAGTAAGAAAGACTGGCTAATGGTAACTTTCAGTAAAAACCTTTACAAGACCATTGGATCACAAATATACAGACACTATAAAAACTGTGTCATGGTGGTTTTGGTTCTAAACTGGTATGTAGAGGGTCCCCAACACACTTTCCAAGAAGGGAAAAAATGTTTACAGTTCTAAAATACAGCAACCCATTTAAGACATTTTCATGTAGCTGACCCAGAAAAATATCAGACCTATGTACAACGGGAATTGTGTGAATATGTTGACTTTTTTATAATGAAATGTCAAACCATAGTTTTTGAGGGAATACATAGAGCGATGCCCTGATTATAAGAAGTCAGGGTGCTAGTTTTTAATGGCACACTAACACCACTAGTTTCAGTGGAAAACAAATTCACAAAATATCTACAAAATCTAGTTAAAACTATTAAAATCAAAACTGTACATAAAATTTACAAAAAATAGGAGAAAATTAATTGCATTAGAACTATATAAATATATGCATCATGCTAACATGGAGAAGTGGTATGTGATTTTTTTAACATAGACAATGTAAGTACAAAAGATGTTCCGAAATGGCACAGCCAATGGAAGTCTTGGAACTGTCCAATTACAGTAGGTCAGGAAATGGAAAAAGAGGCTGATTTAGTGAAAAGAACTGCATGATCCAATGCTGCCATGCCAGTTTAGCTCACTGAAACAAAAGCATTCACTGTGGCTGGGAAAGAGAAAAAAATAAAAAAGCTCTTGAAAGTTGTTCTAGGATTGATAAAGTTTAAGAGTCCAGGCACTTTTGTTGAGTGTGTCAGACTTCTGTATGTTGCTGGGAATCAAGTGGAGGAATTTTCACATCTTCAAAATGACCATCATCTCCACTCTCATAGTCACTCATCATGACTTCAGACTCCATTTCACAGCATGCTGACACATCAGAGCATGAAGCTGTGGAAGCATACACAGACATGGACATATTGTCTACAGTGGGTGCTTCAAAGTCTCTATTGTACCCTAATGTGTAAGGAGCATAAGGTTCTCTGTAACTGCTGTTGACACCACTGGTTGTGGTCTGAGGTTCTGACATGTCTGCGGGATAGTGATGGGGAAGGTACTGATTAAGGTTAAATCTCTGCCTGCTTCTTGTAGAAGAACCCAAGCTACCTACGGCTGGCATGTCTCTGGGTGGCTGTATTGACTCAAACTGGTCGCTGTATTCTGGTGGTAATGGTGGAAGCTCATCAGGTGCAGGGAAGTCATCAGGTGGAGGTGGAAAATCACTTTCTATGTCATAACCACCAGGGTAATAGTCTGTATCGATGGCATTTGGATCCGTGTAGAGGGGAGCTGACTCCTCGACCACTTCGTAATTTGGATACTCTTGGATACCTGGCAACTGAACGCTTGGCATCCAGTCTGATGTATCCCAGTGATAACCTGAAAAGTTAATTTAAAAAAAAAGTAGTATTAGTATCTTGTCTTCAAGTCAGTCTGAACTAGAAGTCAACACATGTATTAAGATGATGCAGTCACTGTGATTAGGACATTACTTGTTAATTAGAGAGCAGTTTGCCCCAGTTCCACAAAAGACATTCAACACAATACAGCTTTACATTATGCCATGCATTAGATACTGCATCATTCACACTTGAACTTTCTCAGACATCTCACCTAACATGGGAAGAGCTGTAGGTCACCTATGGAATGTGCTATCACAATACACAATGGTATAGAATTGTTCACTGGATAGCGAAAAGAACCAACAGCCTCCCTGGTGCAGCTAAATTCTTAGTCAGTTGTTGAGTAATTACAAATTAGGGTGACAACAGCTGCCTGTTTTTCTTAAGAATAGATTTAGCATATATAAACCCTGCTTTTCTTACATAAAAGAAGTAATTTCTAATTGGTAAAGTATCCAGACCATTTAAAGCAACTTTACCCCTTAACTGAATTGTACAAGTTAATTTCACCAAATGCTGTTACCTCTACAGTAACTGCCACACCTCTGACAAAAATCTTTGACTATTAGTAAAGACATTGTACATTCAAAAAGAACAAACCAGGAAAATCAAGCTTAATCATGCATAAATGACCAAACTTGATTCTCTCTTGCAAATTCCCCTTGAATAAGTTTGTATTCATCTGCTGGAAAGTAGATGTAAGCCTAATCTCATTAAAAAATAATTTTCTCATCTGAATACCAAAAAGGAAAATAATAAAGAATTGTAATAAGGTATAAATCTAGTAAAAAGTAATCACTGCAGACAAATGCACAGCAAGCAACTGATAGTAAGTCTGTGTTAAAACCAAGTATTAACAGAAATATTTTGGTGAACATCAATGAACTGCATGCAGAAGTCACCTCTTGAATTGCTGAGGTCAGGAACAGCAAAAGATTCTTTAGGTGGCAGAATGAGAAGAAAAAGGAAAAAAAACATCTGTAGTTAGGAATCAAATAGTAGAACCAATGTGAAGACAAAGAATGACTGTCACTATGACGTTCATGCTGCTTTTGTCCAGTTTACTTAGCGGTACTAAAGTTGGTATTTTTTTTTTCTCCTGAGCTCCTTCTTTCTTAGACTTGAACTGTAGAATAGCTACTGAGTTAATGTACAGCCCACTTGGGACACTGCTCTGTAGTGGCAAAATATGCAATCTGTAGTTTGCTGAAATCCTCCTAGCAGTAGATTTAGGACTTCTTTTTACCCTTTTTAGCAGACTTGGTCTGATTTTTTTCTTTCCTTATATTCCCCCTTGTTTTTCAATACAGGGCTGCATCTATTAGGACTTATACTTTTAAGTATCTCATTCAAAGATGGGAACTCTCCCTTTAGTATCTCGCTTCCCTACACTGTGCACTAGGAGACCTACCTCCCTTTGCACAGCAATCCCAACAACTCATGCTCAGCAGAGAACTGTCCTGCGTTATCTGACAAATTTTAAAAGTTTCTCTCTTCAGGAATCTATATTCCCTATTCAGGTCTGTAAGGATGGGCAATGCCTATCTTAATACCAGAATCTTCTCCTAAGAATTGATATTTTTAGCCATTCTTGGGACTGGAGGGACAGAGGTTCACTCTTGGCAGGGGTTCTTTTTTGGGGGGGGGTTTCTTTTGTTTAAGCTTGCCTAGCCCAGACAAGAAAAAGACCGTCCACACTAAAGGAGGTATCAGTCCAAGATCTGAGACTCTTCAAACATCTCTGGCCTCATCTCCAAGAGAAGGTTCTGACCACTAGTCTACTCAGAAGACTACATTCATTTTTCTAGGGAAACTGGATGCAAAACCTAACGCCAAGAGGCAGACTGTGGCCTTATGGTTTAGAGCACTTTTACCAAGGAGTGGGGAGATCTCGGTCCTGTCTTCTTCTTCTGAGGCAAAGACCCTTTAACATCAAATACAGAAACACAGACTAGAACCTGATGTGCCCATCTTCCTAGGTGGCAATCTGCTAGACTGGAGCTATATTTCCTCTTGCACTCAGCATTGTTGATTTGCACAGAACTACGCCTTTCCTTGAGGAGCAGAACACAGGCCTACAATGGTCCTAGCATGAGACTAGCTATAGTTCATGCTTCCAGGATACCTGTTGGACAAAACCACTTGGGGAGACTAAAGGAAAAGACCATGTGTCCTTTGACCTTGCTGAAAGCTTGAGCAAGGATCTCTGCTGCTCGAACTGGCACCCTCCTGAGGGTGTTCAAAAGCAGAACTCTTTACCTGAGATGCTTTGAAAGAAGGAATACTTATTAAGAGTAGAAACTTCCAAGTATTAAGAAGTAGCTGAGCAGGACATCTTTAATCTCTCTACAAATATTCTGCAATGCATAAAACATTTGTATTTATCTTAGTGATACTAAACCACCAAGCAATACTTCCAACTTTGACTTGAGAACTACATCCATCCTTTTTAGTTTCTACCAATTAAAATCTCAGAAAATCTGAGTAACTTAGTTATTAAATATTTCCCCAATAGATTTTGCCTTTTCTAGTCTTGTAATTCTTCCTTTCATAACTACTGTGCATTACAGTTTTTTAGCACTGAGGACTATGGTCTATAGGTACATATTAATTTAATACTTGCATGTAATTAGAAGTCTTTGCACTTGTCTGCTGTTTTGGGAGTCTGCATACATTAGACAGGATGTACTTCTAATAACAAACGAAGGAGAAGCTTTAGCTACTATAATTAATTTTATGTTCTTAAAATGGCTTCATTTTAAGTAGGACTTAATAAAAAAGTAGGGTTTCCTAGTCTGTATTAAGAAAACACTGTGGATGTTATTTCAGAAGTAACCTCTGCAGACTGATGGTCATGGAGTGAATTATTTGCATATTACTGGAACTTTAAAGATTTTTTTTAGGTCAATTAAAACAATAGTTAGCGTTTATGTATAGACTCACTAGCACCTTTATTACTACTATTATTTTGTAAAGAGTGTGTTTTCCAGAGTGGTCAGTTCTTACATGTCAGCAAGAAAGGAATAAAATTCCATTGAAAATGTCTACTACACACACACACACAAATATATGCATGTATACATATATACACCCAGACATACCTTTTAGATACTGATGTAAGGCTGGGTAATAAGTAACTACTTAAACTAATAGGGATGTTTATGCCTATATTCCTCAACCGCATACTAGAAATCAGTTTTTTCTGCTAGAGACAGATTGATCTGAAGACCAAGGAAGTGAGTACTACTATCAAACTCCCATTCTGCTCAGCTGGACAAGGTGCCAACAGATGTGGGTGGGGGAAGAAAAGGAAGCAGGGGCTGCTGCTTTTTCATCTACAGCAGTGTATGTAATTGCCTTTGATGCTGTCTCAATTCTGCTGGGAGCTTTAGTGTAAGTATTTTCAGAAGAGAGTGAGCACCAAGAGCTTTTCATGCCAAGACTTTTTCTTCCAAGAAATCATACTTTGAAACCTGTCCACAGGGTAGCTACAGCATACACATGAAAATATGAACAGATATACAATATAAATATATTCTTTGCTAAAACTTATCAGAAAGTCTAAGTAAATAATATAACTCCCATCTACTAGGGCTACGTTACTAGAAGACAAACGTGCATTATTCTGCCAAAGCAGTAAATAAGTATGAAAACATGTATATACCTTCTTTTTCCACCGAGTCAACAACAGCATTGACAAGGTGTATTACAGTCACTATGGAAGCTTGTAAGGGGTATAAAAGGAGCAAATTAAAACAAACCTATAGTTAGTATCACTTTAAACAGCATACAGATATACAAAAACAACACTTTAACATTGCAGTTCATTACTATTTCATAGAGCAAGTTTATTGGTGTACATATACATTTACTCTCTATCTAGAAAGCAGTTGAATATAATACATAAAATACATCCCTAAACCTGAATTTTATCCTTGATGAACATGGAAAAGTACTTGTAAGTACTCCTGAAGCAAATTCTGCACAAGCACAAAGTTGCTTTAGTTGTGTTAGAATTTCTGAAATGTTGCCTAAACATACCATTTGCATAATACTTCATCTAGATAGCAATAAACTAGGCTTTTCTAAAGGCGTGTGTTGGGTGAATTAAGGAGTATTGCATTAGGCTTCCCCTTTTAGACTGCAAACTACGTTTCCCCCACCCCCCAATGGTAGACCAGGGAAAGAAATTTTCACTGCAATGAACTAAAATGCTAGAATATGAAAAATAAATACTGAAATCTTCTGTTGCTGACCTACTTAAGTTGTATGTGAACAGTGGTATCACAGTAGGATTACCGAATTCACGTTGTAACATTCTTATTTAAAAACAGCCAAAATGAATGTATTTTTTATGTCTTTCCTTTCCCAAGATACTTGGAAGGGAGAATGATTTACTCTTGCAGGGTAGGATGAGGTAAGCACATGAAATTTGTTTGTATGGCTCAGGAATTAGATTTCAAACTAATAAATTCAGTATCTACCAAAAAGGAAGGAAGGAGCAATATTTAGGGTGCTACAGCTGTTTCTCTTAAAATGATGTATTAATGAGTAATCAATACATGACAAGAAACGTGAGTAAGAATATATGAAATATATGGGATGGAGAGGAGGGGAGAACAACATGTACCACACAACACTTAATACCACAGGAAAAAAGTTGAAAGTTGGTGTCAGGTCTACTGATAAAATGATGAGTACTGTATGCATACCATTTTACTTTCACCAATCATTAACACAGATGTTTCTTTTCATGCTATTAAGAACAAATCACTCTACTTCTTCCAGAAGCAGAATGTTCTTTATTCCTAAGCTAAAGGAATTTCAAATTTTTTACCATACAAAGACAAAAGCAGAAATTGGAATAAAGTGTCAAAACACCTTATCTTAATGAATTAAGTTATGAGACAACTGTGGCTTTGTCCAATCAGTCTGAAATGTTTCTCAATACGTAGATGCATTCATACCAACTGTAAAAGCATCTGTTATCACAATGGAAAAGTAAAAGCCTTCCAATTAATAATAATAAAACCCACAAATACACATGCTGATTATATTTTGATGGACTGGAGTTATCAAAATATTTGTATTTTTATATTGGCTTTTTTCAATGTATGAAATTTTTTAATGAATTCATTTTAATCATGGTGAAAGCCAAATATAGTGTTCTACTGTAACAAAATTCCTTTTTGTGCAGCTTCCTTCATTACTAAAGTAGTCAAACTTACAAGCAGTCCCTTAAACTCTGCTCTCACTCAGAACTGATCTGATCCATATGGGAGCTGAGGTCGCAGCAAGAAAAAGAGAAGGAAACAAATGAAACTGTAACACCAGAAAGCTTTTTACTCAGAGCTGAACGTCAAAGTGAAAGTTATATTTGTGCAGAGGCCATTTTTCAAATTCACTGTAGTTTTGTATAAGGCAGTAACTAATGATTACCTAGAAGAGTTTCTCAAATTTGAACACGCTTTTAACACCTCTTAAACGCAAGGCTCTGAACACCTTGTGCTGCATTTTCACCATTAATATTCTAACAGCACAATGATTATATGTAATTTTAAGGTAATTAACACGAAGTGTAAGATAGGCAGAATACTTTAAAAAAATTAACATATCTGGGTATTAACATAAGTAAATACAAATATATATTAAATAAGCTATTATTTAATATATATTCCATATATGTAAGTCCTACTGATACTAAGAGATACAGATGCAAAGACAGAACAAATGAATGTAAGTGGCAGCACAGAATGATTGTATTTTACGTACCATTGTCATCACACGATTCAGACTGGAAGGAGCTGAGAGACTGGACCTCAGACATGCTTTCTCTAGCACTGTAAGGATGGGAGTTCTTTTCATCCAGAGGCTTTTTTGAAAGGCAAGGGTCAAGATCTACTACTTTAGCTGAAAGAATAAGTTTCAAGTGAGACAACAGATTTTAGATTAAAGAGTCAATAAAATTTAAGGCTGAGATCTACACATTTTTTTACAAAACTTAATAGAGTATGAAGCCCAATCAGGCTCAAAACCCAGTAAAGTCATAATGCCTTTTGTATTCTAACAGGCATAGACACAGACTTTGCACTCACATTAAAATTGTACCAGCATACACCTTTAACAGAAAAGTAATAAAACAAGAACATTTCTTACTGTCATAGTCAAAATCCCAGCTGGGTTTCTGTATTGAATCGCTGTCTGAAGGAGAGTTGGAGGGAGGTGGAGGTGGCAAATTTGGTGCTACACTGCAAACAGCTACAGCTTTGCGGTGACCGTGTACAGAATCTGGGTTAAAAGTACTAAACTCTGGGTGCTCTGGGATAGCGGACCCCTCAAAAGAATTCCTGTCAAGATTATTCCTGGAGTCGCTTGGAATGCTTGGAGTGTACGAAATGGGACGAACAGGAACCTGTGGTGGGATGTCAGAGTAAATGTTCTTATTCAATTTTGCATCAAAATAAGGTCTTTGCAAGAAAGCTGTTGTAGCTCCAAGTTGCTTGTCTTCAGGTTCTGGCTGGTGCTTCTTCTTTCTACTAATCACTTTGCGGCAAACAACAAAAATCACAACTAGCAAGAATATTCCTGCAATGAAAACAATAATCCCAATCACTTCGGCTAAGCTAATGTTCCAAGATGTTGAAACGTATTTGTTAAGAACAATGTCTGTGCAGTGTTTTCCTCCAAATCCTCGGCTACAATTGCAGTGATATGAACCGTAAGTATTCTCACAGAGGGCACCATTAAGACATGGGTTTTCTATGCATTCGTCGACATCAGTCAGGCACCTAGCAGAAACAGAACAGAGCAACGATGGTTAGTTTACATCAGTAGTCTTTGTTGTAGTCTCCTTGTTCTCAACAATTCTAGATATATTTAATATACAGTACTGTACACTACCAGACAATTTGTTGTTTTATCAACAGTCCAGATTTCAACCAGTTTGAACTGTTAAGTAATACTGTTAAAAATTCAATATATGTGGAACACTACCTACCTTTCTCCACGAAAGCCTGCTTCACACTCACAAACAGGTCCATCCAAACTGTCAATACACTTGCCACTGTTTTTACAAGGATTGTCTTTGCAATACGGACCCAGCTGGCACCTGCAAAGGCCAAACAAAGAAAAAAAGGCGGGGAGCATGAACGAACCATTACCTTACTGCAAGTGAGTATATAGTGTGGGATTCAGGGCTGTAACATAGGGGCTGGCATTAACTTCAACTAACTCCAGTGGGTTTCAAAGGCTGAGCTTCAAGTAGGAAACAGATAAAAAAAGAAAACAGAGCCTATTCTCTAAGGGTTTCATTGGTACAACAAACCATACAAACATACCTTTGGCCTGTATATTGTCCTCGGCACTGGCAGATAAAATCATCGCTGACTGGGATGCAAGTACCACCATAAAGGCAGGGGTTGGAAGCACATGGGTTGACACTTACATCGCAGTGAGTTCCCATAAACAAAGGTGCACACTTGCAATAGTAACCTGAAATCAAATACAGTCTTTTTGAAAGACACATATGGCTTTACTGGATTTAAGATAAAATCCTCCCTACCCACCTACCTGTTTGAAGAGAGAGAGGATGGGAAGAAACACATATTTTTATTGAAAGATGAAGGAAAGTCTAACAGTAAGGTTTTTCTTGAATATGAATGAAGGATAACTTCCAATTCTCTCACAAAGCTCAAGCTTGTCACAATGATTTCAGAATTTTTAAAGGAAGACTAAAGTAGGCAGTTAAGAGGATGGACCTCAGGTGTTCACACTGAAGATTAAATCCCCACTTTGTCTGATGGACTTTGTCTACTTCATACCCCAAGGAATTGCGTCTAGAACACAGGCAGACACAGCCTTCCCACTGCTCAACAACCAGCCTTCTACAACTGTAATTCTTGCTTTCCCAGAGAAAGTTTTGTCCTTCAAGGCAGGGCAGTGGAAAAGCAGTTCTGAAAACTAATAGCAGAAGATTGCACAGCTTACCTCCATTTGACAGTGCATTGCAGATGCCTCCATTCTGACATGGGCTGCTTGAACAACCTTCTGTGGTAGTCAGTAAGCATCCAGGAGTCACATCTACAGATTCTTCCATGTGTGCATAATTTCGTGGCTTACTGTTTAGGGGCAGCTCTTGTCCATTAAGTACAACAGAATCCATACATCCTCTGAAACCATTGCTAACCTGAGGACTTCTACCGTGTCTTGTACCTTGCTGCCGAATGTGACCACCAAAAAACACATGATTATCTAGGTTTAGTGTCCTAAGTGTACCAGGAGCAGTACCAGATGCAGTATGCACCCTATCCAGAACAAGTCGTGCGTAATTTCCATCCACTTCAAGAGATACTGAATGCCACTGGCCATCGTTAATCTGAATGCTCTGAACAGAGACAATCCCAGGTCCACTGCCACAATCAAATTTATATTGCAGCCTTCCATGGTGAATCTACAGGGGAAAGCCACAACATCAACAAACAGTCTGCACACTTAAAGAGTATAAAATATTGATGCCTATAAGTTTATGTTTTCTGGAGAGACAGGATGATGGTGGTGTTCATAAAAGGCAGTTTAATAACATTGTATTCCAAACAGTCACAGTGATTGTGATTCATTCTATACAGTTCTTTTAATTAAAATGTATACTTTGTACATTTTTTCCACTAGTAAAGAAGTCACAGATCATCAAAAGATTACAATACTTCAAGACGACCTTTCATCTTGTGCTTTAAGTGTATGGACTTAATGTGCTTTCTGTATGGACTTAATGAGTACTATAAGCAAATAAATTTAAATTTGTTATTTAAAATAGGTAATTCAGGGGGGTTTTTTTGTTTGTTTTATTTTTAAAACATTAAAGAAAACTAATTCCTTTTACATATTAAAAAAATCTGTACAAGTTTGTCACCTGGTTGTGTAACACGCTTTACCTTGAAGGCAATTCTCAATTATAACAATTCTACAGAGAAGTTATGATTCAATCTTTTAATTTAGCACAAAAATAGTAAGAAGATGGCAAGAAGAGGAAGAGATATGCACTAGGAGATTTTAATATACCTCTAAGATACTGTAGTCTGTTCCTCGAGCATACATAACAACTGCATGAGCAGAGTAAGTTCTAAGTCTCATTGTCAGCTTCATTTCCTCTTTGTTCTCATTTTCCATGAGACGGTATTTCACATAGCTGCTCCCAGTAAACGTCACAGCAGAGCCAGCTGATGCTTAGGAATACAGAAAAACATAAAATGTGTTAACACAGGATTGGAATCAGATTTATATTTGAAAGTAATATGGTTTTACGTAGAGATTTTGAGAGTTAATTTCTTACCAGGACACTGTCCAGCTTTGCTGTCTTGGCAAACACAGGTGTATTTTCCTTCCTTTGGATCTCCTAAACATTCAGTACCTTCAGGGCATGGGTTTCCTTCACACACGCTATTCACCTGGGGGCATTTCCCTTCTGTAAAATGAAATACATTATTTCTCTCCTGTTGGTGGTAATGGTATTTTGTGAAAAGGGACACTTAAGTACAGTAGCTGAAAGCAACCCAAATGACATTCCTATCAGACAAGGAAGTGAAGTAACAGTTGTGGGATATGACTGGCACAATCACAGACTAGACAAATGGCATATACAGTGGCTGATGTTCATAGTTATCTTGATTACTGAAACAATTCAATGGATAAAATTTGGAAACTGGTGTTGTGTTTTAGAGGTTTACCATTACTATCATACACCACAAAAAACAACATGTAGATATTAAACATGGACAGAGTGGGTTGGGGACAGCAGAAGAGTGTGTCTGTATTTGGGACAGAAAAGGAATGGACTTTAAATATTTACTTATGATGTGCAAATTCACCCAGCAACGTTAAGTCATGATTTTAAAAAGCAATGATTTTAAAAAGCAATGCTATTCTCCTCAGAGCTAAAGACAAATTTCTGTTATAAATCTGTACACTTATATGTATCTTAAATGATATTCCTTTCCCAGTTCACCCTGTCATTCCCAGCCCAGTTTGGAAGCTGTGTGGGCTACTTCTCTAACTAGAAACCAGGAAGTATTCAGGTACTTTGCAAGAACTTACCTTTGTGTATACAAGACTGAAAATGGCTGGCAATTTAGAATAGGCAACAAAAAAAGGAACTTCTTTCATAAAATGGAAAATGAAGGTGTAACTATAAGAAAAAAACCCCTCCCATAAGCTTATATTATGTAAACTCTTAAAATGCTGTAATGAGGCAAGAAAGAATTACCCCCTACTCTGAGTAAAATTAGGCAAATGTTGCAGTGTGGGTGACAGGATATTCTTAATCTTGTCCTGTAATATAAATTTTGCCCTGTGGATTATGGCTATTCAAAACCAGAACTATCTTTTCAAGGATACATTTTTCCTTACTGCTTTTCTTACCTTTACAAAGACAAACTGCTGTTCTGTGATGACGGGGAGTGACAAAACTCAACCTGGCTGTGCTGTGGGTTGACATGATGTTCTCATCCACTGTTACCTTTTCTTCACAAAATTTCAAAGGACAATCTAGGCCTGCGCAAAGCTTATGGAAAACATCAATTATCCGGACACCTAAAATCTCCTCTAGGTCAGGCACAGAAGAGTTTATCTTGTGGAGCAAAATTCTCATTGGGTGCTGATAGCTACCAGACTTTTCAATATTCAGGAGGACATCAAGATTTGAAGGAGGATCAGAAGGCTGCAAACTAACAATCTGGATGTCATTTCTCCTTACGCCCAAGATGTTTCTTAATGCTCTCTGGAAATTGCGCCAGTAATCACCGATGAATTCTTCAGGGGCGAGGTTTGCAAAGCGTATTGCAATGCTGTGATTTAGTAAATCTTGTGTGATTTGTCTGATGTGTACAGTAATATCAGCTGAAGTTGTAAATTTTCCATCTGTAACAGTGACATTTAGGAGGTACTGTCCTATGTCTAACCTTTTATGTGCTATTAGTTTGCCACCAGTACTGGAAACAGAGAACAAAGATTCCATTTTGGGGTCCAGACTGTATGTCAAAGTGTCATAAACATCTTGATCAGTTGCATGAATTTTCCCAATGACACCACCTGAATATTCTTCCCCAAAGGCTGTGATAAAGATTTCTAGAGGCAGAATTGCTGGAGAATAAATGCTCTCCTCAATAACTCTAATATCAATGTAAGTCAAAGATGACAATGGTGGTTTTCCATTATCTGCCACCTAAAGGAAGACGAGGATAGAGTTAGGTTTTTGCTTTATCTCAAATTCTACTATAGATATTTGTACTGTATACCATGGATTGTATTTTTCTACCAAAAAAAAAAAAAAGTTCCTACAGGAAAATGCTTTATGTAACCTTTGTAACACGGGTCCTGACACAAAAGTTAATATTGAAAATTTAAAAAGCTTATATATGCAGGCACACACAAACATGTTTTCACTTCTTCCAAGATTAAAAGTCTACAGTGCTCTTAATACCTGGAAATGCCAAGAAGCTACTAACATTTGTAGCAAATACAGAGGAAATGTACAGTAGCTCATTTCAGACAGCAGATGGTGTCTGAAGCTTTTTTATTTCAAGCATGGAAACACATTACAAATGAGTCATGCACTAGGAATTTACAACGTGCTTCACCACAGTTATTAGGAGGTGGTCAAAGACAATCTGAATGCAGTATGCCAAACAGTACTTCAAAAGAAAAACAATACATGTAGAAAGGTACAATTAATTATGTTGTCTTTCATGATTTGTGATCACGGAGAGGAAAAAAACCCCACCTGTAGTGCTATTTGCTTCAGACAATTAAAGTAATTAACAGAATCAGGCTAATTCAATTTTAAAGCCTTTTTAAACATCACATTCCCTGTCATCCACCCCTTTTTGACAAAAGCATATGCTGCTGTTGTATGAAGAGGGGACAAAAAAAGAGAGTAGAAAAATGAGAAAAGAGCATTCCCTTGGGTTCACTTCCTTTCTATTTCTCAGTTCTCTTTTCCCCATCTACCTTTTTCGCAGAGCTCTTTCCCAGTTACTGAAAGTGAGAGTGAAGGAATGGGCAAAGAACAATTAGAGGGATGTGAAAGGACAGAGGCGATGCACATGGCTCGGAAGGTAGAAGATACCCTGCATTGTTCAAAAGATTTTACAATAATTTAACAATGACTACAGGTAGTTGCTACACTTTGACGATCTATGCAGATAAGCCACTTTTGATTTTTCATACAAATTTAAGCAAAAGAGGAAAAACTCCAGGCACAAGATTATCTGTGGATGTGCACATAATTGTAGCATTTTTAAAAGGTAATGCATGTCTCAGAACTACATGTCTTCATCTGTTAACTCCAAAAGAAAGGCATGGCTAGAAATTTGCCCTCTAGTTACCCAAACATAAATAACGAGAGAAAGAGAGAGAGAGAGCTCAAGTTGGCAAAGTTCTGTTTTGCCTAGTTTTCTGCCTGGAAACAAGACAAGGCAGGCAGTTTAGCTACAGGAGAAATGCCCAAAGGAAACAAGGGCTTAAAACAAATAGGCAAGCAAAATTATAACAAATGAACAGCAAGTAGGAAAGAAGAGCCCCAGGAGAAATGATTTTTTCAATAGTGCAGATATTTTAAAAATCTGCTGTGGTTTTAAACTAAAGACTTCAGAGTGTGGCACAAAGGACTGTATGACTCATAGCTGAAGATTTCACACACTAATGCTGTGAGACATTTGTTAATGGATAATCTATTTCCTTTGGAGAGAGGGAAAGCAAATGTGAGTGGCATGCACATGTAGGTGGCTGTAGGGAAAAAAAATATCCTTATTTCTATTAAAATCATAAAGGTAAAGTAAAAGAAAGGCTCATGTTAAGTAAAGTTTTTTGGTGGTAGTGGGTATGTGGGGGGTGTATGCGAGAGGTTGCTTGTGAGTTTTGGTAGGGATTTTTTTTTGTTTGTTGTGGTGTGGTTTTTTTTTCCAATTAAAGTATACTTGTAACATAAGACGACCTCTGCCTCAGCAATCCATTCAGAAAGCAACTAAGGTGAAAGCTGTCAATACTGAAAAGCACACCAGCGAAGGTCAGTTAAAAAATGAAAATGAGTATCAAGAGATCATATACAGCCATTAAGTTGTGAGCTATAAGATGGAAGTACAGAAATTAAAGATAGGGTAAACTTGAGAAGATGCCTTCCTACAGCCTTTGAAAAAAAAAATATCTTTCTTTTAAATGTACAGGGGAAGAATATTTTTCCACAAAAGTCATGTATCTATTTTTGTGTGCACCACTGGAACTGAAGTCTTGTGATATGGAAACGCTAGTTTTAGTCTTAGATGCCTTCATACTAATGTATAGTGACTCACTAAGGAGAAGATAATAGCAAATTATAGCACTGTGTCTATTTAAAAAAGCTATCATAGTATAAGATGACAAATGGCAATTAAAAGACAGTGACATATTTCCAGAATTCAGACAGCGAACTTTTCAATCAAGGGATTAGACAGGTCCAAAATACTGAGATTGGATAGTACAGCACACAAAAAATGCACATTAGTATAGTCTAATGATTTACAGTCTCTGAGAAGCCTTTGTTCTAAATGAGTACATTTGTTTTAAGACACTTGTTTAGCTACTGGATGCCATTAAAATAGCCCTTATTCATTCCCTAGAAAAAAGGCACTTTGCAAGTGCTGTGCTAACGAGAAGATAGCTGAAGTACTGACAGGCTGTTTACAAGCATCCTACAGTCTAGGAAGTGGCTTGGAAATGAAAGAATTGCATGATTTCACCCAGAGGAAGGTGTTAGATAGGCGCCTCATACTTAAGAAAAGGCAGGCACATTAGGAAGGGCCAAAGGTGGAGCTAAATCATGAAATGTGATGCTAACTCATGAAATGTGATGAAGACAGTCTAACAATCTACACAGAACAGACATAACTGCCTGTGCATGCATTCATAGGAATAGGTTTTAGAAGCAAAATAAATAGAAATTAGTTACTGCTTAGAGCAAATATAAAATAAAACATATGAATCTTGTATTACACTGATTGCATATGCAGGAAAAACATTGCTGGTTCTTCTTCCCTAAACAAAAAGATGACTTTGGGGAATCGGTATAGAACTTGGAAAACCTATTAGGCAAGTGTGTGGCAAAGCCCACCTCTACTGCTGTTTCTGACTCATGCAGCCTAGGAAGGCAAACAGAGCCATCGCTCAGGTACCTTGAAGGCTAATCTGTCCCACCACTAATTAGCAGATAACTATTAAGAAAAAAAATGGCTAACAGATGAATGATATACCTCCCTGCCCCCCTTTTTAATCTCAGTTCTTAAACCCTAAACTAAACTACATTTAAATGGACCCTTTATCTATGCTGGTTCTTATACTGATGGCTCCTGATAACATGTTTTAGTGACTCAACCAGAAAACAAAAGTACCTGCAGGAATATTTTTTCCTTCCCCAAAGAAAAGAGATAGACTTTGTGTAAATACATCACGGTTATTATCCCAATGTGGACAGAATTCAGTATACACTGATGCAGACACTACTGCTCTAAAACTCTGCAAGTCCATGTTTACTCAGAAATTGTCTGCAATATTATATATGAGAATAACTTGGAGATTGAAAGAAATTCCTCATGTAAAGGTAAGAATTTTTCTTGAAACACAAATCTGGAAATGAAGTTTTAAGAATTAAGGCCAGCTATTTTTAGCCTACCAATTTTAAGTCCCCTGTTCACAGCTGCTTAATTTATAACTGAATTTAAAAGGACTGGATAAGATTTAAAAAAAAAAATCGGTTTGAAGTTTTCTTACAAAAGGTTACAAAAAAGTATTTTAGAGAACTTAGCTATGTTAATGTAACCTGGATTTTTGGACATTGTCTGGTCTTTTGCACAACAATGGCAAACGTTGGCATATATTATAGCATTTCATGGTCATTTTTGAATTTTATGCCGTGTTTTCCACTGCAAGATTCTGACTTCTCCAAGTACTACGCTGCAAGTTTCAATGCTATGGACAAAGATCCACTGCCTTGGTTTTCCAAACTTAAAAAAAGATGTTTTCAATTGCCACTGCAAAAAGAATGTGGCACTATAGAAAAATACTTCAGTACTGCCATGATGTGGAACTTTCAATATCCCTGTTTCCATCGTATCAGTGCAGTCCAGCTCACAGCGTCAAGGGTCAAAGCAACAGTGGCAAGAGGAAGTCTGCAGCCAATAGCAGGTGGCTCAAGGGACCTGTCCCCTGATGGCTTTTCCAGCATCCCACATGAAAGGCAAAGGGCTTATCAAGACCACTCAACCCAGTTAACATTTCACTTACACCTTACCCTTACTGTGATTTTAATTAATCTTACTGTTACACCTGTGTAGATTTCCATTTAAACCAACAGACTTTGTCTCTGAAGACGTCACCTCAAGGGACGTGCCTCAAATGACTACTTAGCATTTCAGGATCTTGTAACAGAAAGACAAGGGGTAGGCAGGTGGACTGGCCATGAGTGGGGAAAGTTAACTAAATACTTATACTAATAATGCAAACCAGCTAGAGGTAGCGCATCCTACCTTAACATGAAGTAAATAGTGCTCCCTCACTTTGCGATTCAGTGCAGCAGTTGTTGTCAGGACTCCCTGCTGGTTAATCTGAAAAGTGTTCTCTTCATTTCCACTCAGGATGGTGAAGAGAAAAGGAGGGCCATTGTGAGAAGAGTCCTTGTCTGTCACCACTAGCTGTAGCACACTAAATCCAATAGGCTTATTTTCCTACAAATGCATAATACAATTACATTGGTTTTATTATAATAGAGGATATAGCCTGACATTGATTTCTTTTTCACAACAACAAACAAATAAATAAATAAATAAATGAAATCAAATTACTGTCAAACCAGTTAATCAGTGTAAGAGAAATCAGAATGACAATATTGTTTAAGAAAAGATACTACCCTCTGAGAATAATGACAAAAACAGTAGAAGGAGAAAGGCAGTACATGTTTAAACTTTGTCTTATATTTTTAAAAGTAGCTCAGCCTTGACACTTTACATTTTCCAGTTTTGGTCTGAATTAAGGTTACTGTAGATTAATTACCAAGTCATCAAGGATTTAAAATTTAGCTAAAACACCTGTTAAGAATAATCCAATGCCTTTGTTGGGAAGACTAGAAAAAACACACTCCTCCATCTGATCCCTTGTGTCCCTAATAAGCGTTCTGACTACAGTTGTGGCTGCTACAGCCGCAGTCTGGTTAAAATATGAAATCCAGGTTGTAAAATTTCATCATAAAATCCCTTCAGGTTTGCATCATGTGGATGCCTGAGGTTTCAGAGACACTTCACCCACTTTGGTTTATCACGTATTTTATACACACACACACAACCTTATATAACACTTGTAACACTTCTCCCAGAATACTTATGCTATACTGTATTGACCAGATTTTTTATATATATGTACCTATTTTAAATGCAAAAAAAAGTAGAAGCCTTATTGTGAAGTACTACAGTAACAAAATGCTATGCCTTTCACAGCTGCAAAACCTCCTAATAACAAGCATACTTTTTGTTCTTGAAACAGCAAGTCAAGTTAATTATCAGATATTGCAGCTGAAGCTTTTTTTTTTCCCCTTCAGCAAAACAGACAAGGACCATCATTTTAAAATACAAATATTTACATTTGGACATATAAAGTAATTTGATTTTCATAATAGCTAAGCACATTTCCAACTGTGTCCAAATATGTCCAACTCAAATACATCAAGAAATGCACACCAGCATTCTTGGGTAACTCCTCCAGCTTTTTCTCTGCTATCCTCACACTGGGACAGGCTGATAAGAATGAACTACAAAACACAAGGTCTTCCTTTTTAATTAAGGGAAACATTACAGACATTGCTTATATAGTCTACAGTTTTAGGGGATACATTAATTAACATTCATTTCAAGGAAGATTGTAACTGGGGAAAGCAAAATACGTTTGACAGCACACAAACATGCAAGGCTGCTGTTTTTGTAAAAAAGCATAAGATCCAGGACATCTTACTTCCATACTCTGTATATGTTGGGTAGAGATGAATCATTTTGTCTTCTTTTGGAAAGCTACCTTTACAAATCACGTACACAGTCTCAAACAGAAGTGGTATGTTAGGATGGCACAGTGCACCAGATAACATTGCTTGATCTCCACTTATCTATTGTACAAGGCCAGGCACCAGCAACAGCAAAAGGACCCAAGGGACTGAGCTCACTTACTTTACTACTATAAAGGTCTTAATGCAATTCCTTTGTTCCCTTCCATTTATTCTCTGTTGGATTCAAGAAGAGAAGTAGTACAGACACTGCCTCTGTATCTTTGCTTTAGTAGAGAGTTTTCTGAATCAGGCAAGTACATGCCAGCCATTTGAGAATCTGGCCCACCACTACCATCCTAAAGTGCAAAATTAGTCAAATGTAGCAATATGAAATACTACTCCTGTTTTAACTGCTTCTGATCCCAGAGGAGGCCAACAGGAATTAAGTCTTGACCTATGTGTCACGGCACACAACACCTGCTTCACAGTAACAGGTACCTAAAGTATCTTTTTCTAAGCAGTAACTCTGAGATTAAAAAGAAATAGGAAAATTATTATGTATTTTAACCTACCTGTATAATGCTAAGAATGTTATAAACATAAATGCAATGTATAATATACATATACATGTACACACATGAAGTACCTGAAAAAAGAACATGCTCAACTTGCAACATAAGTTTCTAAATAGACTGTACAATATTAATTTTGTAACCCTTAACACTTATTCAGGTAATCAGTCTCACTGACAACCTTAAAGAATTAAAAAATAGAGAAAAATTGAATTGAAGCATTAGGTTTATTGTATCTTGCAGAATTTTTCAAGTCACAAATTACCACTCCAATAATATTATTGATTTGACTACTTCACTATCTGTATTTACCTGGATGATAACACTATAGTTTCCTTTTGAGAATAGTGGAGGATTGTCATTTACATCAGAAACATCAATATTAACTGTGGTTGTGTTAAGTCTAGGTGGGTTTCCATTATCTGAAGCTTGAACTGTCAAGGTATATCCTGAAATCTAAGAAATAATAAAAAAATTTCACACATCCACTAAGAAGCAAAGAGTAACAAATTCAGCTTTTAAGGAAGAAATATTTCAGTGCAAACCCCCAGTAAAGCTTGCCTTCATATATTTAATCCTTTCTCTTCCTCCCCGCTCCCCAAAAGCACTGACATGAATAGACGCTTTCACTTTACAATGGCTATATTAATTTTTGTAGGGTTCGGCGTCCGGAAGATCTCGCGATGTTACGGAAAGACGGAGTGTTAGTCGCAACCCTATGACGTATCTGTAACCCCGCCTACCCTTGTTAATATAAAAGGAATCAACTGCGCAATAAAAGGCGGAAGTTGGCGCTCACACTGCGTGTGTTATCTCTTTCCCTGGTCCGGGCCGACCAGTGATCTAATCACGGCACCTTGATATGTAGCGAACGCTACAAATTTTGAAACATTAAATGGTAATTTACAAATATAATTTAAAAAATGGTGGTCATCAATTATGTATAGCTAAATTTATCCCAACAGCTCAAAGAGTGTCAAAACCTTACCTTTTCTCTGTCTAGAAGTTTAGTCACTTTTATTTCACCCCTAGTAGGGTCAATTGTAAAAGGATTTCCCTGATTGCCATCTATAATTGCGTAGTGAACACGGTTGTTTGAAGGTCCATCGGCATCATCTGCCATAACCTAAGGGACATTGCAGTCTTATTTAAAACAGGTTGAAATAGACTCTATCACCTTTCAGATAAACTCATCCTGAAGATGAGCACAGCTGTTTTGGTCTACCACATTTCATAGTTCTGAGGAGAAAAGCCATCTGAATAGAACATACCAACATCACTTAATTTCCTGAATTTCTTCTGAAAATTAAGTCATGTTCTCATGAGGAGAACATAAATATATCACAAAACATCACCTGCTTTCCCATAGCATCTCACGTCTCTGGTTCTGAAACTTTTTCAAAATAAATTTTCAATTCACTCAGTGGCAAACTTATCTATTAATTTATGTCCATCTTCAAATCAGTATTTATTCCTTCAAGACTGAAAGCATGATTGTCATGACAGAGTATTTCAAAGGAAAAAAAAACAGCAATACATACTGTAATGACTGACTGTTCAAGTATAGCATCTTCACTGATTACTGCAGTGTAAGTGTCTTGGCTAAAAACTGGAGTATTGTCATTGATATCTGTTACATTAATATTCACTGTTACAACATCACTTAATGAAGGTGTGCCTCCATCTGTGGCTTCCACTGTCAAGTAGTACTCATGAGAACTTTCATAATCCAAGCTCTCAATGATAAAAATGGCTCCTAGGGAAGAAAAAACACACAAAACAAACCTCACTCAAACTCTGCTATTACTGTAGTATTATATATTGCAACTTTTGATTTTGATCTGACAAATACTCAGCTTCTTCAGGGCTTGATTTTTCACTGTAAAGCTGGAGCCACACAGTGAAATGATCAGGCTTTACACAGAAAAGTAAAAAGATGAGAAGTTTCTGCCATTACCACAAGACTCACACTTTAAAATCACCTGGCTCACATTTTGTAATGAAAAAGTGAAGAAAAATTAAAAAAATGTGCTTAGAAAATGTCCTTTTCTTAACTTTCCATTAAAAGTAAGCAGAAATATGAAATTACCTCTAACTTCACTTTCCTTGTAACCAGCACTAATGTCAGGCATGGAGTATGCAGAGATAGTAAGAGAAGTGTCTGACCATGACTTTTAATTGATAGGTATTCTGAGTTAAAGTGTGAATTTTTAACTGACTAGTTAAGTTAGTGCAGTCCTTAACATAGATGCTGATCTGCTGCTGGAAGAGCATTTTCCTGGAACCTTTTTCCACCTTTCAAATATGTGAAGAAGTTAAACTGGCAAGGTACTTCTATACCACAGTACCAGCACGCACACTGGAAAAAGCAGCTGGAAGAATTACAATTTCAATTACACTTGTATAATTACTATTAACTTTTGGGTAGAAGTCTTATTTAAAAAAAATAAAACTTTACCATAAATTAGCTCTAGAAAAAGAACTATATAAGAAAACAAAACTACCATTGAGGTGTACATTGATTTTTAACAAAGAATTGTCAATAATAGGGAAAATTCTCCAGAGAACCTAAATGCTTCCTGAAAGTAAATCCGACTAACATGCAAGCCTTAAATCTCCACTGTCACACTGGATAAATGATTGAACAGAATATTCCAACCTCTCTTTAATGCCATATCAAACTGGTTCTCCTAGGATTACTATCTTTGGGGACCAATGACTAGTTTTCTCAATCAATTTAATTTTTGATCTTTCTTTTACCAAGTCTGGCCACTCATTCTGATTATATAGCTTTTTTGAAAAGACTATTATGTTTCTATAATTACAGATCTCTGACTTTCCACCTCCTCTGCCCCCAGAGCAGGGAATATTCCAGCTAGGAAACCCTTACTCTGGCCAGCTTAATGAATCTAACCCAAGTAACAATAAATAGCAACAAATAAAGCTCCTCTTCTACATTCTACTGCACTCTTCTAGTAAGCATGCTGGCAAAATAGGTGAACAGACAGTAGCACTGGCTTTACAGCCAGAATGATGCACACAGATTATGCATAACCTATTTGGTTCAATTACTGTAGCACACAGTATGGCACTGTGCTTCGTTAGCCTCAAGTATTTTCACAGTTGTAATCTTACCTGTCGTTGAATCGATGCTGAATTTTCCATGTTCATTCCCACTGACTATTGAGTATGTGATTTCAGCATTGGCTTCAATGTCCCTGCTTGCAGCATAGATCTGGAGAACTTCAGTTCCAACCAAAATGTCCTCTGATACACTTGCACTATACTCCCTATGCTCAAATACAGGTGGATTATCATTTATATCCAAAACAGAAACTATAAGACTGCTTGTTGAAGACAGTCTTCTAGGTAAACCTTCATCTGTAGCCTTCAAAGTTAGAGTGTACACAGCTTGTAATTCCCGATCCAAAGGCTTCTCCAGACGAATGATTCCAGAGAATTCATCAATAGAGAACTGGCCCTCTGCAGAGTTCACCAGTGAATAATGGATTTTACGGTTCATCCCTGCATTTTGAAAACAATTGCAGAGTGTGAAGCAGCCATTAAAATACACCAACATAATAACAGATCTGATAGCTACAGAAATAAAACATGCATTCTAAATATTTTCATTCATGTTAAACTACATTTCAGCAAGAGTTAGTGGCTCTTGTGAAGGGCAGAATGATTTCCAAAAAGATGTAATCTGCTTTAAAAAATTAAGCTAACACTTCATTGCACCAATTTTCTGCCACACAAAAAACATGAAGCATGGTTCTGCTTCAGTCACAGTACTAGCTAATATGAAACGATTAGTAATATAAATCTAATTATAACTTCAGAACAATAGCATCTGCTTAGCAGGCTTATAAATAACATGGGAGGATATGGGAGAGTTAGGCTGCATCAAATACCTAGACTCAATACCAGTAAGATTATTTAAGAACCATATCCTCAAATTATCAGGAACATAATTTCTGGTAACCTTTCTGTATAAAACAAACAAAAAAAACCATAGGTTTTTGGGCCAAGTATTTTGCTCCTCCTGAGCCTCAAAGACTAGTGAAGTGTGAAAACATCTCTCTCTTACCTTCCAATTCAGCAACTTAGCTTTATCATAGCACAAAGTGGCTTGGTTGTTTCAGAAGACTGACGCAACTATTAATTGTTTGATTAATAAACTGATGATATATGGAAATCATACACCTTTTTTAAAGACTTGATGCTGTTATATTCCTTACAACAAAGCCTAAGAACAAACTCTTTCTAGTGTAATTTTCAGTTCATGTTCACTTCAATGCTTGTAACTAAACTCTGAAGATAGAGAGACAGCAAAAATCTTAATGGGCAGCATATACAGAAAGCTACAAATGACCAGGGTTCTCTTTATGGTATGATCATGGATGGCTAGCCTAAGAAGCACACATTCAAAAATCTATGAATGCACGTTTACATGAACATACATGGCTTGATATCCCTTTTACTTATACCAGGAGTAAAAAGATGGACCTAAGGCATCATAACATTAATAGCTTATCACACTAAAAATATCCTACATTTTGTCTTGCTCCCCCCTCTTCTTTTTTGCAGAGACACAAAAGGAATGTCTTCCAAGCTACTCGCACATAGAAGTCAGGTGTTGTATGATTTAGTAGACCTAAATGTATCTTTCAAGAGTCTAATCCTGAGCGGTATTGAACATCTGTCAGTTCTACTGAAAGACTTAACACCTCTCAGGTTAAGACTAAATAAACATTACTGTAACTTTGAGAACATGACAAAAGTATCGGTCAAAGAATGCATACCTGCATCTGCATCTGTTGCCTGCACTCTTGTCAAAAGGGTTCTAGGCTCTGTGTTTTCAAATACTGTAATGGAGTAAGGATCAGCTGTAAACTCTGGGGCATTATCATTCACGTCTTCCAGAGTCAGAATAATATTAGCTTGGCAGAATCTTCCTCCTTCATCTGTGGCTTTCACTAGAAGATAATAGACTGCTTGCTGCTCACGATCAAGTGGCATTAATGTTTTCAGTTCACCTATAACAGAATAACATACATCAGTTGACGCGAATTGCAAGACTTAAGTGTCCCTAACATGTCTTCCTCTAAAATCTTTGTACTCAGAAAAACTAAACAACAATTTTCTTTTTGACGGTAATTTCATCAGTGGCTAAGTCAACAGCTGTACTGCACTAATGAGCTCCACTTTGGGCAAAGCACATCAGTGGCCTGCCTTTTCAGCTTTAAAATATTAAATACTAAAATCCTCTGCCTTTTTTTCAAATGCCTCTGAAACAGAAATTAGCTTAAGTAAAACTACCTGAAGGTGCAGAAAGAGAGAACATATATACATGCACAAATCCATGTATTTTTGTGTAAAGAAAATTAAAATATTAGAGCTTTGTCTTTAACAAAATGGAAGGTAAAATCCACATATGTTTTTTCTGGGCCATTTAGTTTTGTTCCTTCCACAGCTATTGAGCTGACTCTCCTCCTCTAACATTCTGTGAATAAACAGAACTGTTCACACTATCAAATATAACTTGCTACTGCAGACAAACCTCTAGAAGTCTAACATACTTTCTTTCCAGTGTGACAGAAAACATGATGACAGCCACAATGTGTAGCCATTGTGTCCTTTTAACAAATTCAAAAAAGTATTCTGAAATATTGTTTATGAATATTCTAGCCCCACCAATTCTGACTTTATGTAACAACATGCTAACACAGCACACAGGTGACATTCAAAGTAAAAAAAAACAACCCCATGAAGTAAGATCTTCTCATTTATTTTGCCACTGAAGTATTCTAATCTCCTTCTCCGTACTTCCACTACATCTTTGTATTTATCTTATTTAAATTCTTCTACATTGTTTACTACTCCCTTCCTACTGCTTGTCTACCGCAGCCTGAAGAGCACAGGATTTTGGCATTAGCTTTGACCTATATTACAATCCAGAAGACATGAATGACAAGAAAACTAAAGTCAGGCAAATTACAAGTTAATCTCATTTATATAATGCTTCCTATAAAACTGGAGGCACTTTTGGCATTTACTACGGAAAGAAAATTTGTTGTTCCATCTAACCTCATCCCATTTAATATGCCAAACCAAATGATGGCAAAGAGAATCTGAATGAAGATATTTTTAGTTATGAACCATTATTGCTGCTACTATAATCAATATAAAAAGTACAAAATTTATAGCATACTTTTACTCCAATCACTTCAGTGTGGAAGTTTCTGGCTTCGGGGCAATTACTCTATTTACTCTTTTGTTCCTAATATATTAAAATACTTGCCTTTTCCCTGACTTCTATTCGATATATTATTAGTATTTGTGTAGTAGAAACTCACATTTTAAACAGTTATATAATAAACTAACCCTTAATGGAACTGAAAGTTCCATCTTAAAGTACTGACATTTATGTATGTCTTAATGTAACAGTAAAACATTTTATAAAATAAGGTGATGATTGGGATTTTGTATAGTGTATAAAGTATTATTACCTGTGTCTGGAGTGAGTCTGAATTTTTCTGCTCCTGTGCCATGCAGTGTATAAGTAATTTCTGCATTGGAACGAATATCTGCATCTGTAGCAGATACCTGCATTATCAGTTTGCCAGGAAGGGCATCCTCAGGAACAGAATCAGTGTATAAAGCCTGCAAAATTTTAAAGTCACACTGAAAGATTAAACATATGAAATAAGTAGAGCTTGGAAAGGGGAGGGAAAGAAGGAATGACAGAGGAGATAATATCCTGTTTGAATGCTTGGTGACATATGAAATGAACCAGAGGATGAAATACCTGATAATGAAGAGAACTTATGATTTTCTAATTAATTTATTAGATTATTCAGAAAGGTAATTAATACAGCAACCATAAAGACTCTTGAGTATCACTGCATAGCTAAGAACTCTAAACACTTGTAACTAATTAACTGATAATTAAATACATTTTCAAAATAGGAGTTATATGTTTTTCATAATTTCATTTTTTCCTCTTTTGGCAAATCATCTTTTCTAGGTCTGACTCAATCTAGAAGAAAGTGGTACCTGCCTTTTTTGTAATGTCATGAAATAAAAGGTTCCAGTTTAAATAAAAACTAAGAAAAAACCCACCTAGAATTTAAAGGCACTAAGCATTCTTACAGCTCATCCATGTCAGGGATGTGCATTAAATTTGAAGGACTGAGCCTTATAACACCAATATTAACAAAGGTAAAAAGCTAAAACCACCGACTAACCGGTCTGTATATAACTGCAGTCATTTATATAGAAATAACCAACATAAACATTGACTAAGAATAAGAATCAAGTGCTCACTGTATGCTTGATCTTTCCCAGAACAAGAAAAGACTTCCACCTGGTAACATCAAATCTGTGTTCAACAAGATGGCTATGAAAAGTCCAAATGTGCAAAAGTTAAGGGTCGGGGGGGGGGGAAAGCTGACTATGAAAACCAAGGGCTTTCTTGTAAGGCAATTATACATCTTGCAGGGTCCACCTTTCTGGTTTTTTTCCATTCTTTATTTTTCATGCCCATTTTTGCAGACTATCAGATCTGGTAAGGTAGATAGCTTTGTAACTAGAAAACATTTATGGATTACAGATTTTTGGTGCTGCTGAGTGCAACTGCAGGATAATATTCCAGTCTTTTCAACTCTTATCACAGGAAATGCACAAATACATCAACTAAGTGATGGTATACAGCCGCCTTTGAGACTTTGCTTCCTTCAGAAAATAGAGCACATAAACTATCATGGCTGCAGCTTAAAAGAATTCCTTTTGGAAAAGTATGCATTAACACAGGAGAAATGTACTGCAATTCTCCTTATATTCTTCAAATACCCATTGAGTGTTAAAATTACATCAATGAATTGTCTTTGGATTTTTATTTAAGAAACCTGTCCATGAAATAACTTTTCTTTGACAGCATTCTATCTTAACAGTCCAAATTTCTGTTACCAACATAAAAGGAATGCCTATTTGTCAGTCTCCTGAGAAGCAATTTCAGAGAAAATTTAGATTTTATGTATGGAAGCAGCAGGACACGGAAGATACAAGGTTGTGCCTACCTTTTCGCAGACAGGGCTATTATCATTAGCATCAAGGACTTTAACCTCCACCACAGCTTTAGTTGCAAAGGTCCCATCAGTAGCTGTAATATTTAGAAGGTAATTATCCTTTTCTTCCCTGTCCAGAGGCTTCTTGACATAGACCTTCCATTCATTCTGTATATTTTCAATAGCAAACTGTCCCAAGGGATCACCTCCTGAAATACAAAAAGAAACATTTAATTAAAGACCAGAGAAAGATTACTATTATTACTTTATCAACATGAAATTATAGCTAAAGAGAAAAAAATGTAAATGCAAATAAACAGACACTCTCTGTGGCTTTATAGTGAAATAGCTTCATTTTCCAGATATAAGTAATCAGTAGATGCTCATACAACAAATTTAACTGCAGCCCACAGAATCTATAAAAATCAATGCAGAAATTCATGTAGCATTATAGATAACATCATATCAAGACATATGCTAAATAACAAAACTAATGAAATAATACTCCACTGGAAATTAATAGTCTATTATTTTGTGAAATTTCTGTTGTTTGTTCTTTAACTATATCACTAATTTAAGTGCAAATATATTTTTAAAATAAAATTCGATATCAAAGTAAACAACAAATGTAAGAAAGCATTTTAAGCAAGGCACACATGAAACAGAAAACCAAAGACCTGTTTTCTAAAACTTTTTTTTCCCCTTAAGTTTTTAATACCCTTATTAAGATGCACACATTCTTTCTTTGCAGCGATATGGTTTCAAATATTTTTCAATAATCTGAAAGATTAAGTTATATCTCACATCACTGCAGGACCACTCCAATGATTAGTCTGACATTACTCAAATATATTTACCTGTAATGTAATAAAAGACTTGTCTATTGGCTTCTTCTGTATCAGCATCAGTTGTACTCAAGATGGCAATTACCCCACCAGGAGGGTCATCCTCACTGACTGTTCCTTTATATATCTCTGCAGTAAAGCGTGGAGGATTGTCATTCACATCTGTAACAGTAACTTCAACCACAGCCATAGAAGACAGCTGAATTTTTTCACCCCGATCAGACGCAACCACTGTGATTTTGTATTTGTCTCGTTTCTCATGATCGAGTTCTTTGAGAGTGGTAATCCAACCAGTTTCCATGTTTATGGCAAAAGACTCTACAATGTCTAGTTCTTGAGAAGGATCCAGGCTGTAAGTAACCTGCCCATTGAGTCCTGAATCTAAGTCAGTTCCTTTAACCTGGATAACTCTTGTTCCAGCTGGCATGTTTTCTACAATGAATGCTTCATATGGATTGGACTCCAAAACTGGTTTGTTATCATTTGCATCTTTTACCTGAATGCTTACCTCCACTGAGGAAACAACATTATAATCTTCATTTGCATACTGTGCTCGAACTGAGAACTGGTACCATTTAGTTGTTTCATGATCAAGATTCTTCTCAAGTTTCAACTCTCCAGTCTGTCGGTCAATCACAAAAAAGTCATCTCTGTTGCTTTCAGGAGTGTGCCCTTTAATCAGACTATATACTAAAGTCTGATTATGCTCTGCTTTAATAACGTCTATCTCAGTCCCAATTGGAATGTCCTCAGAAACTGTATAAGAATAAAACGGCTCTGAAAATTTTGGAAGAGGCACTTCTGGTGGGAGTATTCTAGCATAGACAGGAACAACTGACTCTTTTTGGGGGGTTCCACCATCAACTGCTCTAACAAAGAAGGTCAGAAATTCATTTTCTAAACCGATTAAGCTTTCTTTTGTAGTAATTACACCAGACAATGAATCAATTTCTAAATTCTCTTTAACATTTTCAGACTCTGCTTCAATAGCATATGTGATGTCTGCATTTGTACCCTCATCAGCATCAGATGCCCACACTTTAACGACAGAAGTACCCCGTGGAACATCAGATCCAATGTTTACTTCGTACTCTGTTGCTCGGAATTGAGGAGCGTTATCATTGTCATCTGTAAGTATTACATTAACAGTACAGAAAGCAACTTTTCCTCCTGAATCTTTGGCCATTATACTAATGGCAATTACTTTTTCTGCTTGTGTTTCACGGTCAAGCTTTTCGGAGGTAAATATCTGCCCTCTCTCATTTGTATAAAATCTGTCTTTGGCAAAGTCATTCACAATGTGGTAAGTGATGTGGCCATATGTACCAGAATCTTCATCTGTTGCTTTAACTTCAGTCACCAAAGTATGTAACGGAGCATTTTCAGCAAGTTCAACCTCATATTCATTCTGACTGAAAAGAGGACTGTGCATATTGGCACTGGTTACAGCTATGTGGACTTGGGCTGAGCTTCTGAAGACCCCATCGGAAACAGACACGTTAAGATTATAATGTGACTTTAGCGTCTGTCTGCGTAGGTTTGAGATGGTGATAATGCCAGTTTTACTATTAATTACAAAATTATTTTGGTCATTGCCTGTCAGAATGGAGTACTCCAGCTTGTCAACATCCGAACTATCTGCATCTGAGGCTTGCACACAAGTCACAAAATGTCCTCGGGGAGCCAGTTCACTAATTTTAGCTTCATAAAGCAATTGGTTAAAAAGGGGCGGGTTATCATTGAGATCGGTTACATCAACAGTTACAATAGTATCACTGCTTAAGGGCAGCATGCCACCGTCTATGGCCCTTATTAGTAACTTGTGTTGTCTAATTTGTTCATAGTCCAAAGTTCTTGCTGTAAGAATGAGTCCAGTGCTGCTATCTATGTGGAAGTAGTTATGACTGTCACTATTATCCTCAACCAAGTGATAGGAAATCCCTCTGTTTGTTCCAGAATCGGCGTCCGTAGCGCTCACTTGTACAACAGATGTTCCAACAACAGATGCCTCAGAAAGCGTTGCAGCGTAAGACTGCTCCGTAAACACAGGAGGATTATCATTGATGTCTTCCACTATTATGTCTACGAACACATCAGCATGCGCCCCAGTTAAGGAGTCTGTTGCTCGAATACTCAGTTTGTAGGCTGGATGAGACTCAAAGTCAAGAGGGGCAACAACATTTATAACTCCAGTGTTGAAGTTGATAGTGAACTGATTGAAAGGATCTCCATCTGTGATGCTGTAGAACACCTTAAGTCCTTCTGGGCTGTTTGCTTGTACATGTACCACAGGACTATGGAGCTGAATGTTTTCTGGTATCTCTGCACTGTAGAAGGGCTTTTCGAAAACTGGCATAGCTTTACTCATAACTGTAATCGGGACTACAACTTCAGCAGAAAAAGCAGGGTCTCCTCCATCTTTTGCCACTACTGTGACCAGATACTCTTTATTTAGTGTGTCTGGTTCAAACTTCTTCTTCAGTGAGATTTCACCAGTGGGATCAATCTGGAAGTGTTCATGATGTTCTTTGAGATAGTAATGCACCTCTCCATTCCTGCCTGTATCTTTATCTACTGCAGTGACATGTCGAATAACATGGCCTACTTCAGAGTCTACTTTAACAACAGCATAATATGGAAGATTGACAAAAAATGGAGCATTATCATTTACATCTTCCACTGTGACTTTAACTACAACGTGTGCAACAACTGATGGTTTATATTCCTCTGTCACTTCTATGACCACATCAAAAGATTCTTGCTGTTCACGATCAAATGGTATTCCTGTTGTTGAAAGGACTCCTGAAGTTGGGCTTATTTTAAATCTGCTGTCTGGATTTAGAATATGGTAAAACAAAGGCTCATTTATTTGATTCCCTATAGCAGTAATAACAGCTATTGTTTTTGCCTCTGTGGAATTCTCCTGCACTGTTGCAGAGTAAGAACTCTGTGTGAACTTCAGCTGGCTTGCTTTGCTTTCTTTCACATTAATTTTTACAGATGCAGTGCTTGCAAATCTGCCATCAGATGCTCTCACTGTTAATTCGTATCTGCTTCTTAACTGAGTTGTATTTTGTACTGTTATATCTCCAGTCTTATGGTTTATTGAAAACTTTTCTCCAATGTTGCCTTCAATAATGGAATAAATTAATTGTGAAAAAATGCCTGAATCAGCATCAGTGGCATTTACACTGATGACTTTCACACCTTTATAGGTTGGAACCAAAATGGATGTCTCATACAACTCTCTTGAAAACACAGGAGGGCAATCATTGATGTCAATTACATAAATAGTAACATTAGCTGCATATTCTGCATATAAACGTGGTATCCCCATATCATGTACTTGCACTGAAAAGTGGAAAATGTTTGTCTCTTCATAGTCCAGACTCATTACTGTCCGAATGGCACCAGTGCTAGAATCAATGGCAAAATACTTGCGGACAGATGGTTCAACAATTTGATAAACAAGCAAAGCATTAGATTCTTTATCAGCATCTGTAGCTCGAATTACTAATGGGATATTCTTGTCAGTCAGAACCACACTGTTAATTGAAGCTGATTCACTGATGAGTCCTGTATATTCAGCCTGCATAAAAATTGGTGTATTGTCATTCTCATCCCGAAGATGTACCAAAACGGTTGCATTAGTGGACAAGCCAGCCATGTTTGTTCCTTGCACAGTTAGAGTGTAAATAGGCAAAGTTTCAAAATCAAGTAACTTCTGAGAAACAATGACACCTGAGTTCGGGTTGATAGCAAAGGCATCATCTATATTACCATCTTTTATTTCATAAACTACAGAAGACTGACTGTATGCTGTAACCATTCCAACAAAACTGCCAATGCTGGCACTTTCACTGATTTCTGTAGAATATTCTCTGGCTGTGAATTTTGGTGAGGCGTTATCAGAAACTGTAACAAATATATGAACAGAGGTGACTTCACACATTGGAGGATCCCCTTTGTCTGTAGCCTTTACCATCAGGTTGTATTCTTCCTGGTTACTACGATCTAATTCCTTTGCAACTTTAATCATACCCAAAATGGGATCTATAAAGAAGGAATTTCCAATATTCCCTGTGAAGAAAAAGAAAAGTAAGCAACTAAGAAAGAGGTATAAATAACTTAAAGAATGATTGCTTATTTAGCTATATACTAAAAGAGATCACATAGCGAGAACACAGAGAATATTAAAGTTTCTTAGTTTTGTTTAACAACGATTAGCCCCTCCGGAAAGTTTTCTGTAATAAGAGTTAGTACTAATTCTAAGTTTACTTGTGGAAACATTGCATAAAACATAGTTAGCAAAGCCATCCAAGCCTTGAAAACAAATGCAAAAAATTTGTTTCATTTTCCATTAAAAAAAAAACCTTAAAAAGATAACAATTATTTTGTAAGTTTCAACATTATAAATTATGTATTTTCTTCAAATTATCTTTGTCATTGAGTTCATGTTTAAGCCAATTTAAGTATGTACTGAAGCTGAAAGAAAATTATATTCAGAAGTTAACATTAGTGGAATACAAGTTATATTTTATGATCTAAAGTAAGGCGACTGCTTTGAAAAAAAAGAACTGTTTTAACTAATTCACACTTGTTAATCTTAATTACTCAGGCAAGTATTGTTTAAATCACTGCGTCAAAATTAATCTTTCTGAATTGGACCAATAGTGATCTCTGTCCTAACTTCCTGTTAATACATATGCAAGTTATTCCTTGTGATAGTATTAGGAAAAAAATACTACCTGCTGAGGATTACCAGCTGTCATTTGATAAACCCTTGTCATCTTTATATTTTCAAATATATAGATGAACTACATTGCATACAGTATTCAGCTCATGTGCTAAATATGTCAAGATTTAACATTTTACTTCCTTAAAAAATTACATTACTAAAGCAATGTTCTCAGCATGGAAAAAATTCATTAAGAACTTCTGAGTTATGCACACAAGTAGGCAAAAGGTTTTTTTTTTTTGTTTGGGTTTTTTTTAGTGGAGGCTCTAAACACAGTGGCATTCTTAGAATATCCCATTACAAATCTAAGCAGCCATTACAAACATTTAAGGAATGTTCCTTCCATATGCTTAGAACATCAATTATAATGCTTTAACCTCCCAATAGATCACAACCCTGTAAAACAGACCTAAGGAAGTCTTACATTTACTCCTACAAAAAGCTAGAAGAAAGGAAGAGAACAGGGTGTAACTTCATTCTAGACAGCATGCACACACTTTTTTTTTTTTTTCTTGCCATGGTTTGGTATTCGTAAATCAAGCACTACTGAAACAGAAAAGGCAAGAAAAAAGTTTCAGGACATTAGCGTCCTGCTTAGTAAAAAGGTCATCTCTCTACAAATAGAAGAAAACAAACATATTTTAAGCAACTTATGAGACACTTAAATACGTTCTTACTCTTCAGAGTATCATAATCAAAGCTTTTTTTAAATACAGCGTTATGTTTTCGTATCACAACAACACTTTGGGGGAAGAAAATGAAAGTATTTACAGTAAATAATTCTTATGTTTTACAAAGCAACTTGTGCAATTTTTTTTTTTTTATTTGAGATATGTCACCTTGTATGCAACAGTAACTGAATAACTTTTTACCTACTGTTCTCTTTAATATACAGCTTCTTATGATTGCTACTGGGATTTTTATTTTAAATTACTTTCTACCTTGAAAGTAGTACTTCACATAGGTGATGATATTTAAATAACTTCTTTTTTTTTATTTAGTGCCTAAATAGTTCAGGACCTTGGTAATGGCAGGGTTCTATCTAGATTTAATGGATTGAACCAAAATTCACTTCCATCCCGTAAGTGAACTCAGTCAATGTCATCCTGTTTTCGTATTATTCAAAACTGCAAACATTTGAATTGCATTGTCTTAGGCAAGCTCAGAAAGATACTCTGACATTAAAAATAAGCAGCAGCACCCAATGTTCTTCCCTGGCCTGAAAGGAGCCTTAATGCCAAATTGGTCAGCTATTAAAGACTTTCTTATATATTTTTTTGAGCTAGAATAGCAGTCCCACTATCTAAAATCAGCCAGAGGGAAACATGCAAAGCAACCCCTTCCTTGCTACATCTATCAGAAAGTTTAACTTAAAAACTAGGACTATTTAGTGGTTAAGTATATGGATATTTATAAGTTATTTTTGAGCTCCTTTCTTTCACATTGTGCTAAACACGAAAGCACTTGTCTCAAGCTCTTACTCTTTTCTTCAAATCCTTGCTCTGCCTATGCCACCAAATACCACTTACATTACCAAAAAAGAATGCTTTTTTTTTTTTAAGATGTCAATTTAATGCTTCTGTAATTTCTAAAGGACACACCCCCCATTAAGGGTTTAAAGGTAGCTTTTTCTTCTAGTACTACTAAAATGTTCCAAATGTATCTAAAGGTTAACACAAATAGCTAAGGGAGGGAGATGACTATTTGTCATTGTAGTTTTCTTTTAAATGCCCTGACGCTGTATCTTAAATACATCTCACAGAATATGCCACATACACCTGTACAGCCCTCTTTTTTATAGCTATTTGTTTACATGTCTACAGCTGAAACAAAGTATCAGCAAACATTGTTTCAAAATTAACTGACGATGCAATTAAGTCAATATACCTGATTCAATAGAGTACACGATTTCTGCATTTTTTCCTTTGTCCTTATCTAATGCTGTAACCTGGAGTACTGCTGATCCAACAGCTGCTGACTCATACACCCGTCCTTCATAGGAAGAGCTGGTGAACCATGGAGCATGATCATTTGTGTCACTAACATTAATGATGATTCTAGCGTAGTTGCGCTTTACAGGAACATCTTGATCTCGAACCTGAAACAGTAAGCATATTACTAGTAATTAGCTCTGTTATTTCAGTAGTTCATCAAATATTAGTAATAATTCAAGGTTCAATCTGTACCAGCCACAGAGACAAAGACTGTGCACAAATTAAGCATATAAATAAATGTTTGAATTAAGGGGACAAATTAAAAAGACATCAAAAAAGATCTCTTTGTTTTTGACTACAGAATAAATTTTGTGTTTATTTACCATTACTGTGAGAATATGCTGGTTCATGGTCTCATGATCCAGTTTTTCTGAAGTATAAAGAGAGCCAGTTCCAGGGTCCAGACGAAATTTTTTAAGACTGATAGGATCAGTGCTGCCCTGCATAGTATAAATCAGTTTATTCTTCTCATCTCTGTCTGTGGCACTGACTTGCAGAATTTCTGTCTCTGGTATGGTGTCTTCAGGTATAACAACTTCATATTTTGAAGCAGAAAACTGAGGCCTGTGATTATTTGTGTCTATAACTTTGATGTAGACCTGAAATGATATAATGGAAAGGGAAAAGTGTTGACGGTATTTGGGAAGCAGAGGTGAGAAGAGGATACTTCATTAAAAATCAGACAATAATACTGAATTAATTCCACCCCAAGACATATTTTTTTTTTAGGGAGGGGGAGAGATCTAAGAGGTGTAGGGAAGAAGAATCTCACTAAACCCAAATCTGCCTCACCTTCCCCAAAGTCAAACCAGAAACGTATATGATCAGAAATGCCTTAGGCAAGATAACTTAAAGGGAATGATACCTGTCTAAAGCAAGATGAAGAAGAATTCCTTAGTAATTTTGGAATTAAAAAAAGAAAAAAATCAATATGGATCCCAGGATGAGTAAAAACCGTATTTGTACAAATCTGGAATTTTAAGCAATGTTTTCCAAGAAAGCAGATGCACTGTACTCCTCCGTGCCCTCACATGGGAACAATCCTCTTTCAACTCCTTACACTTCCAAGCCTAGGCAAGAATGGAAAAGTAGTGGAATTCCCACAAATGTATATTATTTCAGAGACCCACAGGTATTGTTTGCTCTTCTTCAGCAATGTAGCACAATCTCAGCACAGGTAACTGGTCACCAACACAGTTTCTCTGTAGTTACAGTTATATTAACTTTGATGCTTCAAATTGCATTGTCCTACAGAAGTTCAGCTGGGTTCACCTAAATGCTATGTAGGCAATGCTCTCTATGTCTGAATAACAGTAATGTTCACTGGAACAACGGAAGATCCCTGCACACTCACTTGCCTTCAACAGCATCAAACTCTTGTATAAAAAGGCTAAGACACTCAGCCACCATCCTGTTCCTTCAGTAGTGGTAACATCAGACAAGTAACAGTAATGCAGAGGAGTTGGCAGGTGGACAGCAAAGCTCTAATAACACATGGCTAAATTCAAGTTCTTTGTGCTGCACATATAGCCGTGCTTTTAGCCACCCAAAGGTTAGCTGCTCTGTATAAATTAGTTAAGTGCCATCAATAGGTGTTTAAAATAAGTACTTATGATATCATAACTGGGTTAAATTGTTCTTTGAAGATACTTATTGCTTTCCATTGATAACTGGTGGAGTCTAGAGATACGATTTAGATAGGGTACCAAACCGCATAGAGTAGACACTAGATGAGTTGAAACCTGATGGTGCCAAATAATAAGGAAATGCCATACATCTCACTACAGGAAGAGAAAAGTTCCTCAACTTCAACCTTGCAAAACTAGCACCTTATGTTAAAACTTGTACCAAGGAAAAACAGGTATTAAGTGTATCAACAGGAGTCATACTAATTCCTAAAATATTTATTTCAGATACAGGTATATTATCCCAGGTTGCAACTACTCCCTAAGCTCCAATAGAACAAGTTCTTTCTAATGGTAATTTTGAAAAAAGGCTGAAAACATTTAAATAACTTGCAGACAGACATAGGCAGTCCTTGGATATACTCTACAAATGCTACCAAGAGTTTAGGAGACTGTTAGAAGGGGTTTATTCTAAGTAACAACAGAAAGACTTCTGCATCTATGTAATGAAGTCCTGCACCAACCACGGATTAATGGAAGTGAGAATCCGGGATCACAAAGAAGTGGGTGTGGAACTCTTGGGATAACTTTGTATTATAACATAGGAATGTTGTCCCAAAAACTGGGATATTGCCCACTCTGGTAGCTGAAATAACTGTCACCAGAAAGACTATTTTCACTGAGAATTTCACTCGGATAATAAAAAAGAACAGACATGCACATAAGAGGGAATATAGGAACAGAGTTGAAGTTAGCAAATGTGGAATCTCAGGAGTTAGAAGCCAGATACAGAATAAAAAGCCAGGTAAGGCATAAAAAGGGTTTTAAGTTTATTTGGAACTGTGAAACAGTAAGCAAGACTACCAGGAAATATAAAGCACAATTAAGGAGGAGGAAAGCCCATCCCATATTACAATTTTCCCTCAGTCTTTTCCACGAAGAACAATAGGGAGTATGACCCTGCACAAAACAAAATAAAAATGAGACACTGGCAAAGCAGTGGTGCTGCAATAAGCCGCTCAATGGAAACAAGTCACCAAGAGAAGATGGCAGCCACCTGCAGGTTCTGCCAGACTGCAGAGGGGGTCAGGGGAAAGATGCTAATCCTCCTAATGTAACACACCCTGTTAATACTGCTGAGCTCCACCTCCAGACCACCAGTCAGGGCGGGGAGCGGGGCATGCGTGTGTATGTGTGTACACAGTAGCGTCCACAGCCACACACACAAGCCTCCAACTTTTTTAGCAGATGTAGTCCTAGGCATTGCAGGTCACTGAGCTATAGTCCAATGTATAGTACACCTAGGGAAATATTCATAAACATAGGTAGTTTTTTCAGTGTTTTAAACAATCTGTTAGGATATATACAAACTATCACTGCAGAGGAAAATGCCGCCTCCCACAATTTATTAGAGTTCTCAGAAAATGGAAGAAATAGGAAATAAACTAATCGTTTGGCACATTGATAAAATCCCTTGCAAGATATTGCTATGGAAACTAAGGAGTTTGGTTTTGTCATGGTTTAAAAACTGATTAAAGAAAGGAAACAATGGGTTGGAATAAATATTGATTTTCAGTGGGAAGAAAAATTCATGGTAAGTGACCCAGGATACGTATTAGGTTGAGTTTTTAAATATATTCACTAACAAATTCAACTGGAAAATGAACAGCAAGAATGAATAGAATATGACTTAAATATGTGATTTTTTTAGATTGTCATGATTAGAGACGATGTAATAAAGCAACACAAGCACTGTTGTTGGTTTCTTTTTAAATTCTGGATAAATAAAATACATTTTAAGGCATCTTAGAAGAAGAAATATGGAAGGGTCCAACACAGTCACTTACACAGCATTTTAGTAACAACACCTGCTCACTGAACACTGGTGGTCAGGAAAATTAAAAATGAAACCAAATGAAGATGGCCAGCAAATTAAAAAAAAAAAAAAGGCAGAAAACCCCAACCCTCAATGCAAATCAAACTATACAAATATTTTTGTATGAATAAAAGGTTAAAAGACAATACACAACTACAACAATTAATGGACACTATGCTTTCAAAACGAACACATCAACAATTTTTTTTATTCCATTCCCACCCTCAAGAGATTATTAGATCACTCAGAACAGCAGTAAGTGAAAAGATAAAGTGTCAAATTTGATGAATTTAATCAAAACGCCTATTTAAGTGCATGCCTATTTCCCCCCCTCAAATGAGGAAAATACAAAAGCTTAAGTCAAAACCGGAGGCGAGAGGGAATGCAACTCCAGAGCAACCGTGTTAGATGAATCTTCAGAGCAGAAGACGTAGCTACCTGTGCTGCTGGTACTACACCAAATGAATACAGTAAAACAGCATTTCTAGAATGGAACACCACAAAAAACTGTGCAAAGTACTAAGTTAAATGCCAGGAACGTAGTGACTGTGAAACCGACATTGGTACCTGCAAGCCTAAACCACATAGTCCAATGAACCAGCTTAACTGAGAAGTGATCTGTTGATCATACCATCAGAAGGACTTACCATCAGCTTCCTCTGGTATTAGCTACTGAAGCAGTTAGAATGACCTTACCCCTAAACACATAAGGAGACATCCTCCAAAAAGGTACTGTTGGAGGCTAAGCAGATAAGGAAATAGCTCCTCAAAGTGTACAGCACTATTAAATATGAATTATTAACAAAAATATTGCTAAGGAATAAGCATAATGACTCAGCCACTATGAGTGCCTTGCTCAGGTATTCCATTACTTGTCAAGTTACTTGCTCAGGCATGCAGTTTTTCTCCACACTGGTAAACACAACTACAAATACACAATTTGATCTATTAGTGCAATCATTTTAAATGTACCTAAAATCCAAAGTTTATCTTAGACTCAACTGAAAGGTGTTTTAACTACATACTTTGGGATTCATTTCTCACTCACCGATGTTGTTAAATTTACGCCCCTCCACAGATTCTGTTGGACAAGCATAATGTGAATTGATGGGCACACTTTTGGTAACTTGGCTGAGCTGCTCTAATAAGGGGAGCCGCAGACAGGGCAAAAGGAATTACTCCCCTCTATTTGACACTCACCGGTAGGACTGTAGATCCACTACAGTTTTGGGCCCTGCAGTCTGAGAGAGTATCTCGAACCCAGTGAAAGGCCATTAAAATCAATGGGGAGCTATAAGCTCTCAATGCACTGTGTGAAGGGAGGACTGCAGGAGAGCCAGACTCTTCTCAGAGATGCCACAGTAAAAGGACAAGAGGCGACACTCACAAGCTCCAATAAGGGAAACTACAATTAGACATAAGAAAAAATTATTTTCAAGGAGGGCTGTTAATCACTAGCATAAAAATATGTCCAAGGAAGAGGTGTCATGCCCTGTCATCTGAGGCACTTAGAACCTGACAAGCCCCTGAACAACTTGATCCAACTTTGCAGTTTGATCTGCATTGAGCAGGAGTTTTAACTAGATGAAATCCCGGGGCTCCTTACAATCTAAACTATTAAATAAATGCACTAAGGAAGCCCTACTTTTAAGACAGGGATTCTTACTGATGCTAAGTGACAGGTGCTAGCGGTGCAATTTCCTTTTAAATGGAAATGGACCAAATTTTCATGTAAAGTGTTAAGGCCTTCAAATTAAATGAAAGGCACCTGAAGTAATAATTTTGAGTGCAATTTTAAAGACCCACACAGAAAAATATGGGTTTGTGCGCCTGAGACAAAATACACGAAGAGCTTGTTGTATTCTAAAGTAACGTGTAATTCGATAAAAACAGCTACTGAGCATTTATCAATTAAATTATTAAGATTAAATTTAAATGAAATAAACTAATATTATCTCTTAAGAAAGAAGTTGCATATTTAGAGGCACACTACAGAAAAGTTTGACATTAACCGACCATAATGTGATCTCTGAAACAAAACAGTCTGATACTAAAGAATCTTGACTCATTTTGCAAGGCCGTGCAAGGGCTGTGTTGCACAAATGCCCTCTACTCACAGATCTCACTGAGAGCGATGCAACTTGGTTACACAGACAGAGAACAAAGCAGCCTAGGATTATTTAGGGGAAGGACTTGAAATCTATTAGTTATGTGACAGGTGAAACCTAAATTTGCACAGGAATACACTGATTACTAGTAAGTTATAAAGAAGATACGTGCCATTGACAAAACATGCTCAGTGCATAATATTTAATATTGGATTGCTTTAATCCAATCTTTCATTTGCTGATTCTACGTGGAGTTTCAGATCTACTCCTCTCTCCATTCATAATTACATTATGGTTACATTGATGTGTTCAGAATCATTTTTGTAAACAAAAAGTTGTACTATCCAGAGATAATATAACTGCATTCCAGTTCTAAAATGTCTCTGTGGAGCAGTGTGGTGATCTCAAGGAAAAATACACATTTAATCAATGAAGAATACTCTATCCTTCCTTCCCAAAGCATAATATCCATACAAATTTTGCATAAAACAACATTAAATATTCTGCAACAGCACATCAATAGGTAAAATGCTGCAATTAGCTTTAAACCATCTTAAGTATTACTTCCAGTGCAAAAAAATTGATAGACATAGCAATGACTGGAAGTGGCTAGAGCTAGAAAAGGGATTTTTTTTTTCTTTTCTTTCTGTTTGTTTTCCCCAAAAAAGCAACTCAGTAGTTCATATATTGATACTTACAGCCTGTGAATAACCTTTTCTATTTCAGGCCAAAACATTATAAAACTAAACCATAAGTACATTGATTTGGTTTTTTTTTTAATGATATTCTTTCCTACTGTGACACTAGTCATCTCTAACATCATCTGTCAAACACCACTACTGTAGGCCTGGAATTTGTTTGTCCTTGTTTGCATCATGCATTTGGCATTTAGATGCATGCAAAATTCTAATAGCCTCCACGCCTACTGCTGCTGTATTTTTCAAAAAGCTATTTAACTGAAGTCCTGAAAGAGGCAAATGCTCTACAGATGTTAATGGCCTGAGGCCAGCAAATGCCTTCTAGTTTAAAGTCAGATTCAATACACTGCTTTTACACAATAAGAATTTCATTTCTTATCCCCCTCCCCAATGTCCTGAAAATGTAATTTCCTTTTTCAAATTAAATGTAAAATTACTTAATCTGCTGTTAATCAAGGTCTGTTAAATTGTTTACTGTATTTCCAATGTTTACAGCAATTACTTTGTAAGCTGAAAGCTGCGTATGGCATATTGTTGTTCCTAATGTATGCACTCAGTATTCAGAATTTCTCTTGCCTGTCACTCCATTTTAACTGTTTATCAGCTCTTAGAAGAATCCAACACCACATCAACACTCAAACTTTAATCATCATTATTTCAGCAGTGAGTGAGGGAATTTACAGACTGGCAGCCATAAATCACACCTTCAACTTTGATTTCATATCAACATTTTTAATTCCCCTGAAGTTAAGTCTCATCTGAAATGCATCTTCTTAATGATAGTCCTGAGGGCTTAACAGATTAGTCCATTTGGGTGGGCCAGGAGTTACAGAGGATGTAAGAGAATCAGTTAAAATCAGGAGTCTGTTCATGCACCCACAGTTGCAGTTTGAACTAATCCATGCTCCTCAATCTATATACCACAGTAAGGCGGGACTCAAACTGCAACAGCATAACTTGTGCTTTCCCACAAGCAGGGGAAAAAGGAAGACAATGCAAAGGAAGTCTTTGTGCTCGCTTGTAACAGAAACCACAGCCCTCTGCTCCTGCCAAAACTCTAGCTAAGAGGAAAGGAAAGACGCAAAAGAAAATCATACAAAAAGCAAATCACAGAAATAAGAGACAATAAATTTGAGATTACTACCCCAATTCTTCTGCAGAACACTGCTGTGGTAAATGTTTATAATGTTCACTCAGCTTTACAAAATACTAAAATAACAAATTCATTTAAAGAAATTGGACAAAAGCTACACTGTACACTTCCAAAAGAACTAATGAATCACATAACCCAGAAGAAAAGAAGGGGTGAGGGTTAAAGTATTTTTGTGACTTTCCAATTCTTGGTTGTTTCAGAAGACAAAGCAGATTATGGTTCAAATGTGACAACCCATGTGATGTCTGCATAAATTCAGCTATATAAGCAGCAGCACTGGATTGAATATCTGCACTCATCAGGACCACATACTCAGCCTTTACTAGTTCCCAGGCTACCCCAACACACTCTGCCTGGTGGCATTTTTGACTGCATTCTTGGGAGGGAGGGCAATTCTGTGTGGAAAGCCTCTTGCTGTCTTTCTGACTTTCCTGGCAAAAGGAATTCTCTTTTAGCTGGATGTGAGTTTCTTCTAATTTTTTTTCCAAACTAATTCATGCCTTATATCCAGCATTCTGTAATCGGCAGAAATGAATCTGCTCAATATTTTTACTACAACTAGGCAATAAATTTACAGCAGGATTGTCCAGACCTTTTATGGTGGTTATCAGCACCAAAAGCAATGGTACCATGGCTATGATAGTGACAAGTTCTTACTGGGGGACATGTTGTTGTGTTTGGAGATTCATGGCCTAGAATATCACCACAATTGTCACCATTAAAGGAAAAGGAAATTGCTAACCTTGCAATCTTCTACTATCCAATTTAGTCTATTTGACCTATCAAGCCTCCAGACATGCATTCAGCTCCATAAAGATTCTGTTTTAAATCCTAAATATTGACAAGAAACATCTTTCCCTCTGACCAAAAGGAGAAAGACAACATATAAGTCATTAGAAAAGACAACATAAAAACATACATACTGCACAGAAGTTGAACATCAAGAAATTGCGTTCATAACACAGATTTTCCATGTACAGAAAAGACAGCAGCAACTCACTTATTGCTCTTTGAGCTCCTCAGGGGTAGGTCAATGACAGACATAGATAACACAGACACATCAGTGTCCCAATTCAACAGTCTTAAATCAGTAAATACATCTTTCCTTTCTATTTGGAAGAAAAGCCTAGCTCCTCTATGCTCATGGCTCCATTCACACCAACCTCAGCGAAACCCTACTTCCAAATATATTCAGGTTCTGGGCTGGGGAAATAAACTAGATGGCGATAACAGGAGGGGTATATATTCATAACCTACTTGACTATTGAGTTACTTCCAGCAGTGTCACAAAAGGCTTCTGCCTAAAAGTGAACTTATTAGTCCAAGTGCAAAGAACTGCCACCACCATGGAGCCTTAGAAAAGAGCTAAATTGAAAAAATTTGGTTTGTCTGAGATAGCTGCTTTTTGGAGAGTGTTTGGCAATCTCTACCTCCACTGAAGCTAAAAGAAAGTACTCGGGAAGATACACAGAGATGCTACGAACTAAACCTTTTTTCTGTACGTACACCACGCAGAAGGAGCAGCTCAGTTTCATAAAACTGTACTTCGATATTGTACAATTTGTCATTCACAGATCTTGGTGGGGGGGATGATACCAAACAACCTTACAATAGTCTTTTAAATTTCAAGTGAAGTAATCATATTATTTGGTGATTTGGGGGAGCTGGATAAAGAGGGGTAATTCAGATAGTAAGTATTGATCCTTTTCTTGTGAGTACATCATGCATGGAAAGGCTTAGTTTCTGTTTTCATTTACTCAGCTAATGTAGGAACATGATATAGCTTAAAAGCTGCTGATTCAGACTACAGCATAGTAACACACAGCCTTCCACCTGGACCACCAAACAACATGACTCTACAAATATCAGAATCCACTTCTATTTTAGACAGAGTCCCTTATTTATATAAACCATATTCGTTGTCCAGGATAAAAAAAAATGGCAAGGAGAAAATGCAACACCCTTCCCACCCCCCAGCTACAAATTCCTTCTTCCATAGCGCTTTATTAGAAAGTCTATTACCTGTGTGCTGATAGATCTGGTTCCATCTGTTGCCTCTACTGTCAAGTTGTAATTTGATTTCTGTTCTGCATCAAGAGGTCTAGCGACAATGATAGTTCCAGTGCCCTTGTCCACATCAAATCGACTGTCATAGTTGCCACCTTGTTCAGGAAATTGGGAGAGGGAGAAGTTCATAAAACACAGCACTGTTTCATTGTTTTGATGTATGATCGTGTTCTATCTTCAGATGCTTAATGGAGGTGGAACTACATACACATATACTTATATATACACACTTATTTTAAACCCTTTGTTTGTTTGTTTTTTCTGGTAATGTGATATGCTGCTACTTACAGATATTTAAAAATGATCAGTTTTGGACAAAGCTGATTTGTCTGGCTCATGGAAAGTTAGCAGGTAGATTCTTAGCAAGATTCTCTACTTTTTTTTAAAAAAAACCCAGAATTTGAAGATTCCAAATAGCAGGAAACTGAGAATTACTAGGTAAACTGTGATTATTTTGTGCAGACTGTCAGGCTAATTAGTGAAGAACATACTTTGTATCAAAATAAATGAAAATCCCAAATCAGACACATAGTCAAAGAGTACAAATTACTATACTCATACATGACTACAGATAAGGTTGAAAAAGCTACAGTACCTCCAAAGGATTGTTATCTCAATGATGAGTATCTAAAGAACTCACTATCTAACTCCTACTGAGATAAGCTGGACTCAGATGAGTGCTAAATGTTTAAATGCTCAATGTTTAAGTATGGCCAAGCTCCTTTCCTGAAGCAAATTATCTTAACTTCCCTTGTGAAACTTTCAAATTACCCTTTGAAATATAGTTAAATAACGTGTAGATCAATAGCTACACTTAGTCGTTTAAACATTTAATTGATCATCATCATGCCACACCGAGCAGACTGTCATGAGAACAGTGTCCATTAAGTCCAAATATTGTTAGCAATGATAAATACTACCATTTAACTAGAATTGCTTTAGACCTCTCAATAAACTGCCTAAAATGGAGGAATCAATTTTTATTTTGGTCAAGCCAGTGTTAAGATATGGCAAACCAATTTCTCCTAATTATATGCATGTGTTTTTCTAATTATATTTTACAAGGATAGCATTCAGATATCATCTGAGTGCCTTTTATTTTTTTTTTTAAGTTTTTACATGCTGTGTTTGTAAATCACTAAATGCCTTTTATGAAAAGCCAAGGCTAGATGTGAGAGGGTGAAGTTCCAAAGGTTGCAAATTTATACTTAATCCAAGAAAGAACAATAAATACTGAAATGGGCCCCCATTCACATGTTAAAAGGATTTCACCTTTAGATGGTTCCATTGCATGACAGACATATCAGTTTTGGAACGATGGGGTTGATTCTGCTTCACTGGATTCTTAAGATATTTGATAATGACAAAGATAATGTAATTTTTCAGTTTCACTGAAAGCCAACTCCTCTTACTGGCCCAGCAGCAGTTTCTGAACCACATGAATGGACACCATGAAATGCAGCAGCTTTTTTAAAAAAATTTAACAGGTGTACATTAGATGTTTTAAATGGGCTTTGTGCAAGATGTCAGATTCAAAAAGTGAGTCTCTAGCTTTTCTTTTATGACTGGCATGAGATATCATTTTCTCAGATGTCTCAATGAAGTAATCTCCATTTTAAGGGAAGAATAGGGTGAATGGGTACGAATCTGTTCTTTCCGTTTCCCTGATACAAGGACAAACTCTCTAACCAACTTTTTCTTCTTCCTTATCAAGGACATCACAAAGGCCTTGCCTAATTTTTGTAGTAGTATGATATCTGGTAATCCGCTGAAGCAGAACTCAACCCAAACTTCTGCATCTGGTACACTAAAAGTGCAACAGCAACAGTTTTGGCCAAAGCCAAAACTGGATGCTCTGAATTGATGCTGTATAAATGTAATGATGACAAAACAAAACAAAAACGAACCTGTCACAAATGCAACTGTGAGCACTTTGATTTCCGAAGGGTTAATAAAATAAATATTTTATAAATGTACGCTTTCATTTCAGATCTCATAATCTGGTAATAAATTATGTGATCTCAGCAGATACCTTCTGCTGTACAGTTCAGGTCACAAGCCATCTGAAAGATGTAAAATACTTCACTAGCAAGCTTGTCTCCTGGCTCAGCCAAAAAGAAAGAAGCATGGAAAGCAAGCACAGAACACAAAGGAAAGCTGTCAATCAAATTAATTCATGCTATTAGATACAGTAAAAGAGGGCAGTAAAGTGACCACCTGTAAAAGTAGCTGATAACTTCACAACATGATCACATATCAAATTTTCCAAAACACTGTTACTAAGAAAACAGTCAAAATAAATTAATTTATTTTACAGTGCATGGACAAGTTCTGCTCTTTCCCCTTGGAGTTTTCTGTACATGTCTTTCTAAAAATAGCAGGAAAATATCATCTATTTTCTGTGTTAAGCATACAATAAAAATTCTGTAAGTGTCCAAACTGTGCTGCATGCTTAGAAGGAGCAAATTATAATACTATCATCAGAATTCTATTCAGATGTACACACTGTTCAGAGTGCACAGCAGTTGAAGCAAACGGAAAAGAACAATAGAAAAGCACACCCCCAATCTAATTAACAAATTTTGCTAATAAAAGACCCCAGGAAACACCATTGCTGTACTCTGACGTCTGAGGACTCTTCTATCTACTCTCTTTCATCTCCACGAACCACTCACCTTTTTCTGACAATATCTCTTTCTTAACTTTTCCTTTAATAGACTCCTTCTGGTCTACAGATGTTTCTGTTTGCTGTTGACTGGATAACCCAGTTTGAATTGGAGTACACGGAACCTTCTCCTCTCTCCTGCTCACTTAAGTCATCTTAATATTTTTCTGCTTTCTACTCCCATGTCTATCTGTGTGTGTATGTTTGGGAGAATAGTAAAAGGAGCAGCAACTGTTCCAAAATACCTCTAATGCAGAGAGTTTTGCCCCTATGAGAATGCAAGAAGGCATATTGAACACTTTACTCCCTCTACATAGTTGTACAGATCTCTTATCCCTCGGTTTGTCTAAAAGCAAAAGCTTTTTTTCAACTGTGATCTATTTGGACAGAAACTAATGTTTTTTCCAGAATATATTAGAAAGAACCATTAAAAAAAATTCCATGTAAATATTTAATACCTTAGCAATGTTTATCAATATCATCACAAGTTGTTCACACACGAAATGTGCATTTAGGGAAGAGTTGTGTCTGTTCTCAGGTGCTTGAAAGTTTTCGGAGAACACCCTCAAGTATTTGGCGCTTACATATTCCTGCTAAATGTATCAGTTTTACAAACTTTGTTTTTAACTGTTGCTGTTCTCAGCATCCCATAGGAAATACATACCAGCAAAACAGACCTTTAAAGTAACTAAATTTTTAAGAAATAATAAAAAAAATGCTCTCCCCAACAACTTACCACCATAATCGTGGCTAAAATTTTCAGTACTAACCAAGGTGAAAAAGATCCTTCTCTCTTGTGAATGTGGTGGAAAAATCCCAATCTGATAGGGTTATCTTAAGCCCAGAAACAGTTAACTACAAGATACCTCTCCTGAAACAAGGCTCTGCTGTTCTCCTCGATTCTAAAGCACGTAACACATGACAGAATGTGTTTTAGTATCAGCTATACAGTGAACACTGTGTATTCCTGGTGCTCATAGGTCTAGTGAGTAAGCCTAAAATTAAAAAGAACTATTCATTTTGTCACCACAGCATCAACATATAGTCATATTACTGAGTAGGATTCCCCTTTCAATGGTAGAGGCTAAGGTATGATATAGTAGTAAGAATAAGTACAGGAAGAAGTTTGCTGTGGTGAGGAACATTGCAAGCTTTCCTTTTAGTACTGAATCAAGGGACAGCAAACTGAGAAGCAACCCAGAGGACAAGAAACCAATGTGAACAGTGTAATCTCTCTTTGGGTGTGCTATCCCGATTTGCACAAAACTGGCATTTGATTTCTTTCCCCATTCGACAGTCTATGAGATTGATTTGATTAGTTTTAATTTCACTGACAGAATATTCATAAGTCATTTCCAAAACTGGAACACAGCAGATATTTTGCAATGTAATTTTAATCTTTGATATATATGGTGGCATTGATAAAAATTTAAGTCATTTTAATTTCTACTGAAGTAAGGAAAAAATATGCATCTACAGCTAAAGAATGCCAAACCCTTGCATTATTTAGAAGAGTGATTAAGAAATGAAGCTGCAATGAGCCTTCCAGTATCTCAGACTCCGTGCATTTGTTTCTAATAATTAAAGCCCTTAAGGCATCCTTACCCGTTATGTCAAACCAAAGTGGTGTTCCAAGAGGTTCAACAGCTATTACGCCAATCATGTGAGCAACTGGGTCACTTTCCATCACCGTAAAAGAAAAAAATGTTTCCTCAAAATAAATGGGCTCTGTGGGTGGAATGGGCTTTGGAATCCATTCTATGTGAAGCCGTGTAGTTGATGATTTTTGTGGACGACCATTATCTACAGCTTTAATCTGTGAAACAGACACATCTTTTAGGCTACAGGATCACATAAATCATGATGTCACATAAATGGAAAAGCAGTAATAAGCTCCAAGCACGTTTGCTTGTGTGAGATATATCCAAAAAGGTTAAGTGCCTCTCAGAGTGCCACTTGCCCTTCATTATCTGGGCAGCAAATGGAGAAAAAGCATGCAGCACCTGATAGTAGCACAAAAACTGTTACCATAAATTCACTTTTATTTTGCTTTCTTCCTGAAAAAGAGTCAAACTGATTGTTTATGTTCCCTCATCATGTTCATTATCTGTCAAGTTCTGGAAAAGAACAAGTTTCTTGATTCACTTTCTCAACACAAACATCTGAAATCATCTTTTAAAAACAAACAAACTAACCACCCCACAAAACAATACTTCTGGATTTGCTGAAGCTTTCTTCCTTCGGATACTGCAGTCACTCATCTGCCAGCTACTGAATAAGAAGTGATGAGAATACAGATAAAAGAAAACTTCACGTATTCATGATATACAAGATTTTGACTCACTGAAAGGATATCATAGTCCCTTGCTGCAGAAAATTTCTTTGATGAAACCACTCCAGTTTTCGGTTCAATAAAGAATTTGCCATGTTCATCACCATCTTCAATGCTGTAAGAGATCTCTGCATTGGGACCTTCATCTTTATCTGCAGCAATAACTCGATAGATTGGCTCTCTCCTAGCAGTTCTCTCTCGTTCTGGCTTACCACGCTCTGGAAGCCGGATTTTGTAGAACTTTTGCAAGAACTGAGGCTTATTGTCATTCTCATCTAAGACCTTCACAATCACCCGTGCAACTGTTGATTTTGCAGGAATACCGTTGTCTGTTACCGTTACCTGTTTTTATTAAAAAGGATATGGTTAGTGCTCAATTCAAACATGGTCCTTCCAACAACGCTCTTTTTAAATCAGATATTCCTCCAACTGCCTATGACAACTGTAAAGTAATTCCCTAACTTCAGTTACTTAAAGACCATTGTGTAAAACTATTTGGTGAATATTTACAAAAGGCACTACATAAGTTTATTTGGCTACTATCTTAATATTTTTATGCTTGATGTATGGCACGTAGGAGTCGATAGATATATATTACACCTATTTCACTATTTTGCAGCATTGTAACTGAAATATTAACTTAAGTACAGGAACAGCACACAAGTATAGTATCTCTTATCAGAGCTTCACTGTAATAATATCTTAATATACTTTCAGCCTAGTGTTTCCTTGCAACTTTTCAATTTAATAATTTGGTTTTATACCTCAAAAGATGCAGTTCATAAGAACATAAGTTTCAGAATTTGACAGGCCTATGCAGTAAAAATCCCCTATATTTTGAGACATAAAATCACTATCTTTTTTGAAAGACGCTTAAAAAATTGCCTTTTAAGGAAGACACACAACAATCTATTTCCACGGACTAAAGGAAATGGGAAATTAAACCAAGTCTGCTCTTCCAGCAATAGGCAAAATTTCTACCAAAAAGCCAGGAAATGAGTATAAAATCATCTACAGTATTAATTCTGGGACGGATCTGATGTTATTGGCATGGGTAGTGAACAAAAATATAATAAAAGTAAGAGTCATGTTAAAAGGAAAAGGATCCTTGAAAAGGATCAAACTGATGCAAAAACTTAGTTAATTTATAGGAATTTTACCTTATTACCTTAACTCTTACCTATTTAATCCCTTATTGGTTAATAAGTGGTTAAATATGAGCATATGTAAATTACTTTAGCATTTATTTCAAAGAAGAAAAAGATAGGGGATTTTTGTTCCTGCTTCCTGCAAGAGGTTGGTCAGTAGAAGAGTTACAGAATCAGGCCCATCATCTTCTGGCTGCGCCCTGCCATACACATAAAAACTTATGGGCTCAGACACCAGGCATTTTCAAGGGAGAGTTTAGCTGCTATTACATAAAGTATTCAAACCAAATTTATATTCTTCACTGATAACAGTATTACCTGACCTCTAGCAGTTTAGCTAAATCTGTTTCTGAAGGGGATGTTTTCAAAAAAATTGGCTTTAAAGATACAAGGAGTAAGGATGGGTAAACACATTTTTTTTTCTTTGTCAATGTTTCGTGTTCTTTTCCTTACTTTCTCTTTGCTGTTGGGTTGTTTTTGGTTTTAACTGTAAAATTTTAATCCTTGTGTCTCTCATTTTGAGAACAGTTTTGTCACCTGGTGCAGCACTCTTCCTCAGCCTTTCTATGGTGTCCTCTGCATTTTCTTTTTCTCACTCCTCCCCCCCTCCCCCTTTAAAACTGTATTCTTTGACTTAATTTACCCTCCTTATTATTACATAGAAACACACAGGGATGTCTGAAGGTCACCTATGCCAGCTCTGCTGTAATTAGAGGAAATGGATAAACTGAGATGTGCTCATCTAATTCTACTGGATGCTTGTCAAAGCTGTAGAGGAACACAAAATAAAATAAAATTTTAAAAAATCAAACACCCAGTGTTTCTAACAAATTCTACAGGAAATATGTTACCCACTCCAGTTTCAGTTTGGTTTTGAGTTTGCATGAAAGATACAAGTCTTTGCTGGGAGTAAGCGCTGCATAGAAGTCAGTCACTACAGTAGCACTAGGAAAACATAGGGAAGATACACAGTTGGACTCGATGATCTTAAAGGTTTTTTCCAACCTAAATTATTCTATGATTCTAAGATCAGTGCTGTGGAGGGTGTGAAACAAAAACAACCCCCCTTAACCCAAACAAAACCCCCCATGCACCACTGATATAGGATATTCCAGTTTCAATAAGCCCACCCCAATTTGGGGAGAACAAGTGTTTTTATTCAAGAATGTGGGTAGTGAATTCCTTCACTGGTTCTTAGGATGCCCTGGGAAATCTGACTATAGAAACACATAAGGATTCAAGGATAACATGGATACAAAATAATGAAATGAGTACTAATGGCAGGCTAGAATTGAATCCCTGTTGAAAAAATGAATTTACATTGACATGAATGAGGACATGATCAGATAGTCTTTTTTTTGCCCTTTCTCATCTATTTTAGGAAAAAAAAAGGAAATACAAATGAAACATGGTATAACTTTCAAGCATGAAGTAAATGAAAAAGTGTGAGTAAAGTGATTAACCACAACAAAACACATGAAATGCAACATGAAATGCAAATATTCATGCTCATCTCTAACAGGTGGTAGGATTTCCACATACATGAATATCTGTTCCCTTTAGTACATGTAATGGAACCCCATCACATACCTTCCAGTTTGCAACCCCCCCCTGAAAACCAAAACACATCCAAAAAGAAAAAATTCCAAGATGTATGGAATAACTCGTCCATTAGCATAAAATGAGCATTGCCTTGAGTCAAGCAGAAATAAAGATGGCAAATTTGAGGAAAAACTAGTTTGATTTGAATGCAACATCAGTTTTGAAGGCATTACTGAGATAACAAACAGAATACTAAGAGATGAGAGGATAACATGAAGCTAACATAAAATAATTGGATTTAAAAAGTGCCAACTGGCACTTAGAAAATAGCTACAAGTTGGGAATAAAAGAATAGGGCATATTAATTACTATTATGTAAGCGGGAGTGCAATCAAGGATCAAATTTAATAGCAAACAAGGAATAAACCCACCAACCCATCTGGTCAACATTTCAATGCTCAATTAATTAGCCAGATGCTCAGCACTTGGCTCATAATATTGCCCACCATTCTGTGCATTTCTGGGTTTCTTTCCAACCTATTTTCAAAGTTGTAAACATAAAACTAACAAATGGGAAAACTGCTACTTTGGGCTGTGCTGTCTGTCAGTATCATTCTGTAGTTAAGAGTTCTTCCGTTGGATACTTCACAGACTTTTATTTAAAACTTCAACTACCAGCTGGGATTCAAAATGAAGGAAGACTGAAGAATTATAATGATACCAGCAGGCAATAACCAATATTCCATGCTAAAGAGCAATCAGTTTAATCTGCTATCTTTATAGAGAATGCTGAAACCAGGAGGATTTATGTACCATTGTGTGATACTGTAGCTTTAAAAACCAACCAACCAAACAAAACTTTCTGAGTTCTGTACATGTTATCTTGTTATAACTTAAGGTTAAATTAGCAGGCACGACTGCTAGCAGACAAATGCCCATAATATTACACTGCTAGTGTGATCTCTGGCACAAGTTTGGCCTGGAACAAGTAGCACACTCCCACAGATTGCCTCGCTGTAGCCTGAGAATTCACACAATTCAGACACCACTCTCAACAGGCAGCTTGGACACGGCCATCCTGTTCCAGGAATAAGGTATAAGCAATCAAAGCCCTACTGTGCCAGGTGACTTCAGGGTCAGAGAACGATTCACAGCTCATTTTATTTACTGTATAAATCTAATACAAAAGCCAGCACAATATGCATAGGATGAAAAGGCATGAGATACCAATTTTTCAACCAATATACATAGCAGTGGTCAAGAAATAAGATCTAACAGACATGAAGTGCTTTGGGAAACTGACACCAGCAGATTTAAGGAGTTAATTTAAAAAGAGAAAAATACAATGACTTTACAATTTACAGAAATAACATGTTTAGTACTAAATCAGATTTGCCACAATTAACTTTGCTACTACTAGAAACACAGTGCAGAGGAAATTCTACCCTATTGCTACTTAGGTGCAAAGAGTTCTTTCCAAAGCCGACACAGAAATGAAAATAATGATAAAAATTTGGTCCAACAGCTGCATTAATCCAGCTTGCAATGCACTAAAGGGATAGAAAAGGGCCAGGAAGACGTCATGTACACTGGAGTCTATCTGCAAAAGGATAGTTTGTGCTATCAAGGAATATATTCACCTCCAAGTCTATGCAGTCCTTGCATTCCTATTAGAAAATCTTTCTAAAGATTTCACAAGTTTTGAGAAAGTCCAGACTTGCTTCTCTAGCTTTAATGTTAGTTTCACCAACTCACAGACTTTTATCTATCATCCAGGAGGAGAGGCACAATAAGGTTCCAGATAAATCTTAGTATCACTGTGCATATTAAGTCTTCATTGCAGGTGAAGTACAATGCTGTCACGCTGCATGACAACATTGTGAAACTGGAAGACTCAGTTGTTTGTGTGTTATTCTTTCATGTTGTTTAACAGAGAATGAGAATAGCTATTACATAAGTTCCAGGCAATCAATTAAATGTAGCTAAATAAAAGAATTATGTCACAAATTTCATGCTCTTGGACTCCAACTCCATGATGCATGTTTTGCAACTCATCTACTTACATAATTGATAAATATGCAGAAAAAAGGTCTACTCACAATCTGTATTATCAATGTTAAAAAAAGATTCTGCACTTCTTTTTCAGAGGTCTATATTCAGTAAAAGGCAGGCTGAAATAGCTATTCCAATAATTACACAGGAAGATAAAAAAATCACACTCCTGCTTTTAGGAACCATACCTTTGTACCATTTGAAAGAAAATCTTGGTTTACAGATATAAAAAAACAAAAAATTGCCTTTATCTGTATCTTAACTCTTTTCTTACAACTAAGTCCCAACACACAGTTTTTATAAGATAGGTAGGCTTCTTCACTGCAATATAATGAACATAGAAACAAATTACTTCTGAAATCCAGTTCTCAAAATTCTTCATGTGGTAATCAAGTATGGTAAACTTAACTCTGTAAAAGAGCAATGAACTTGCAGTCACTGTTTTTCAGAGAACGAAAGAAATTATTTACCTCCAGTATGTGTTCTCCCTGCTGCTCTCGATCCAGTTTTCTAGATGTGGTTGTAATTAGACCTGTAAAAATGAAAGAATAATTAACCAGATCCTTCAAGAAAATAATCTGAATGAAGGTTAGGTTAAATCAGTAGTTACCGATGTACCCAATATCAATTTCTTCTTACGTGGTCTCTTCTGTTTTTGCTGCATTTATGCTTCCATTAAGGGAAGGGTTGAGGGGTTTCCAATCCTTACAGACCATTAAAATATTCTTTGTGATCTGAAAGCTAGGCTGTTGTAGCCCTTAAGACAGACACAGTTCAATTTTCCAATACATCTGTCCACGTCACGCTTCTGACAGCAGTTAACATATGTAATTCTCTCACGTGAAGTCTTGTTTTCAGGTGTTCATACGCCTTATTATTCAAAGGGTGCTTACACAAATTATTTGAATAACTACCAATTTCTTCAGCAGAAACATCTATTTGATTTTTAGTAATAAAAACAGAAAAAGGATGACCTGAAGAGATGCATTAATGGTGGAAATGAGAGCAATTTGTGTGTGTTGGCTTGATTTGGCAATGACAGAGTCAAACAGTTGCTTTTGGCAGTAGCAGAGAATGAGCCCAAGTTTTTGATGCATGATGTTAGATTTTGTTGTGAGAGTTTGATATACCTTTGATGCAAGATTAGGAAGGCATGATGAGTTTTGCTTTAAATGAAGAAAGTCAAAGAGTAAGAGGTGACAAAAAGACAGTGAAATGTAAATACAAAAGGATCTTACTTGAATTAATTCTCCCTAACAGTAAGTTCAAATTTTTAACTATTGAGTTTCATGAAAAGTAAACTCAGTCAACTCAATTATAGTTGAATGGCTTGCTATGGTGTGGGTTAACTGTTCCACGGATGCAGACACAAGAGAACTTTGTTTCTTTGCTGCACAAAAGCCATTAACCTGTTTGCAGGTACAAGTTGGCCCCACAAACACCATCACTGTGTTCACATGGCACTGAGTCTGTGCTAGGAAATCCTGCCAGACCCAACTTGGCTTTCATGGAGCAAACACCAAGATTTGGATTCGCCCAACTTAAGCCACTACTGGCCAAAGCATCCCATATTCTCTGCAGCAGGAATCCAGCATATGCTAGATACAGAAGATGCTGCAATGTCATGAGACCTTTTATTCAACTATCCCAGCTTCTTACAGTGACAGTAAAGCACTGCCATCTTGATCCTTAATTGTAAAATTGAAAAACAGGGAAGCAATTACCCAATTAAGGACAAAATAGAGATCAAAACACAGGCCACATACTTCAGGTTCCTTTTTCTAACTATAGCGTAAGCTTTTTATAAGACCTCTTGCAAGCAAAATTTAAATCGCTTTATAAAACTTTTCAAGGTTGATCTGCTACAATAAAAAAAACCCCTTCAATTCTGTCTCACAGCTGATAAAAAATTGAGCGTGTAAGTAAGAAGAGCAATAAAGATTTCAATTTCTCTTAAAAGAGAAAGGCCAATAGAAACAGAACTGTATACCTCCAGTGCATAGCTACTCAATGCTCCTGTCAAAATACAGCTGTAGTCTACATATACCAAGAAAATAGACAGCCTGTACTAAATAATATGAACAAAACCTATATGAGGCAATATTACAGCTGTCAAATGTTCAAACAACTATTCTTCAAAAAACCAGATAGTACAAAAAAAATGGCTGTTTCAATTATGGTCAAAACTGCCTTTGTTTTTCCAGCAATTTGATTTGCCATTGTATCAAATCCATTATATATTTGGTATTCTAGGCATGAAGATCTATCATCTTCTCCCACTTTATCTTTTTATGCTTTTACAATACATAGAATACATGTATGTTATTTTTAGGATACATCTTTTGATATTATTGTAATTGTAATTGCCCTTAATTACAAAGAAAGTGGGAAAGAAAATTTAAAAACAAACAAACAAAAAAAAAACAACCAAGGAAAAAATGTTGCATTAGTAGTGTGAATTTAGGAAGAGGAAAACCAAAAAAAAAAGAGAGGAAAAAAAAAAAAAAGGATGTGACAACTTTGTATTAACCTCCTTGAGGTAATATCTTCCCATAGAGATTACAGAGCTGTGAACAATGACAACTGACAATATTTATTGTCACATATTCTAAACAAAGGTTTCTCCTAATTTCCTGGCTGAGGCTGGTGAAGCCACACCTTTTCTTTTCAGAGGCTCTATGGGGAACAGCACAGAACTGTTAATTGGTAGTGAACAAATGGCAGAACTGATGCCCCATCTGCTTTCCTTGAGCAAAGGGACTTCTAGGTGACTTCAAGAAACACAAGCTCTCCCAAATACCTCTTTCTATTGCGTACCTCTGGAGAAAGCCAGCACAAGCCCTCCCATGAAGCATTAATCCCCTGAGACTCACCACAATTGCAAGGGAAAAGAGTAAATTTCAGCATAGCCACTGAAGACTTGGCTGTTGAATAGCAGGGTTGAGGATGGCGAGGATCTCAAAAAGCACAGGAAGAATAAAGTAATTCCAGCAGAAATATCTCGTTATGCTTGCATTTCTCTGAATATTCAATATTCAGTCTACACCCTTTGATAATATTAGATTCCATTTCTCACAGCAGCAGCAAGAAGACAATTGTTAACACATGAGAGCAGAAAGATGGCACCTCGCAACAGTTTCCTATCCACTTTTTCCCCAGCAAGAGCCATTAAGACAAGCCACCACTAATAAATGCCAACTAATACCTTGGGGAGTGGGGGGCAGGGGGGAAAAACCCAAACACTTTTGCTGCAAGCACTCCAGTCGGAATTCTACCATGTACCACTACTCTACATACTACAGTTTGTTAAAGAAAGTCCAATTTCAGATATAATTTCTGTTAATGAAGCTGGTCAAAACAACTCAAAAACAGGTAAGCAAAAAATAACCAGTAAGAACAAAATATATATGCTTTGATCTGTTAAAACTTACAGTCTTTTCAACCAAGCATGCCACACTTCTGTTAAAACACTTCAGACCAATAACAGAAGGGTTTAGTCTTCACCATATATAACCCCTATATTCAGCAGAAACTAACGCCAACAAAGGAAATGTAACACTTCTGGATTTAGAATCACATAGACATGCATGACATTCTTTTCATTTAACTCTTTACTGCTAGCCTCTTTCCTAAGTGAAAATCTAGCTTCAGTGAAGTGTTTCACTACAGCTTAAGACTGTAAAAGGTTTGATTACAGCAAGCACTAAGTTTTTCCATTTTTTCCAAGCTTTTCTATATCATAAAACGCTTAATGCTGCACCAACAGATTTCATCAATTGTCGAAGAGCTTTTCTGAATTAAGGCTGTGATAGTAAGGTTGAGTGTTCCCATGCAGTGTGGCCTTTGTGACCGCCCATTAAGAAGGTTGGGGAGAATCTCTGGACCTAATATAAGTCAGTTCCCCGCAACAAGAGCCGCCACTCTGCTCCTTCTACTGAAAACAAAAGTTCTCAAAACTTTTTAGATTGAGGTCCCTCTCTTTTCTGTAATAGTTTGGAGATCTTGCTGTGCCCCTTCCTCTACACAAATAAATGAATAGCCACACCTTTGCATATACCACAACCCCAGGAAAGTGACAAATAAAAGACTATTTCAATTAACTCTGAAGAAGCCTGTAACATAATCAGTTTTGAAATCCTTATTATGAGGTGGGGAGAATCCATTTGCTGCTGAATGACAGCAATGACACCATGTGTGAGAAACAGATCACGGTGATAAAGCATTCATCTTCAAAGCAAAACTGAATCACAGAGCATGGTTTTGCAGTCATATTTTCCCGTTTTCCTTCTGCCTCCTCTTACCACTCTCCCCACCCACCCCAAACCAACAGGAACAATGAGCTCCAGGAGCTCCAATAATTCACATCACTGACTATTATTCCACCTGGAAATCAATGCACACTATGGCAAGACGGGTCAATCATCCTTGGGAAAATGCAAGTTTATAACAAACATTTGTAAGATAATGATGAGCAAATGGTATCTCCAGCAAATTGGTGCAATTTTTCTACTCAGTAATGTTTCAAAACTCACCTCATCAGAAACATTTTCATAACAGCAGCTTAATAATTCAGAGAGATTTTGAATAAACCACAGCTGTTATGCCTCACTAGCTGAAGAGGTACTATAACGAACTGAAACTAACTGTAAATATCCTTAACAAAACAAAAAACCCACATCAGGTAACAAATACAATTGTATTCTCCCTTCCTTCCTCTTTTGAGTTTACATTCTGGGGATATTTGCTGTCTATTTGAGCTCTACTGAAAAATCAAAATAGTTACAACTGTATTCAAATAAAATTTACTTCAGATTTCTATTTTGAACAGTATTAAACCAGACAAAAATGTAACTACAGCATTCAATTATGTAAATATAAATAAATCTGCTATATTTGGAACAGAAAAAAGCACAAGGGAGCTGATATTAGCAGGGATTTATTTTATCCCATATAAGCTTTCAACTCAGTGCCCAGTTACATCACGTTACCCCTGTATCTAAAAAATAGCACATCAACAACTTCCATTCAATACTGAAATGACAATCTCTTTAAAAAACACAGAACATTAAGCGGGCACCGTGTTAAGAATGTTAATATTAATTCCATGGCATTAGCTATATTATGGCATGGATGATCTCAGTGATGAAAGAAGTAGCATCAGAAAAAGCAGTCCTTGCAAGGGAGGAGGAAGGCTCAAAATTTTTGTCTTCCTGTGTATACATCATGCAATCCCTACTACAGGCGTACCTACAAATGCATGCATTTGTGCTGTGACAAATATACACAGACTTTCCAACTGCACATTCAGCTTGAGATGATGGTTCTGGAGCTGGATGGGAGTTTGGCTGTCAGCCAGGGCTAACCCACCATGATCCAAAAGACTAAAGCACATGCCAAGTCTACTAAGCTGCCTCCAATGAGTTTGAATTGATAGGCTTGATTTGAATGTAGTATAACACTACTTGAATTGTAGTGTATGAAAAGACACGCAGTTTCTCTGATCTTTGAATGCATTGGCACTGAAGGTTTAAGGAAATATGGGAAGCAGTTACAATATTTTTATCACCAACTTCAACGGATACAAGACATTGGAATTAAATACAGGGGAGGTCACATTTTGTTGATGAGATTTTTGTCTTCTGTGTTGAACAACACAAACCATAACCAATCAGCAGAAACGGCTTCTCTGGACTGCATTAGTGCAACTCAACCAGTTTAAAGCTTTAGATCAGTTTACTTATATTGTATTATTAAGCAAGCTCTTGTCCCCCCACTTCAACCTCAAAAATAACAAATAACTAATGAATGTTAAAAACAATTATCTTAGTCTTTTCTTTACAAGTCTTAATATATAAATCAGTGTAAGAGTTGAAGGAAGTATGGATTTTAAATTCATATGTGGCTGTAATGACAATCTAGTTTGACTACTGCACAACACAATCCTGGACAAATTACAGCATACATTCTGTAAATCGAAGACCAATTATGTCTCTTCAAGTGATAAAGATGCTGTCACACCTCAAGGCAGGATTTCCTACTAATCATTGTCATTTAAGAAATGGTGTACTATATCCAATTCAAGGCAGCTTTCCCTTCTAGACAGAGGAATGTATCTTTCTTTTGTCTGATAGACTAAGAAGTCCACTGGAATCAGCAGTTTTCTCCTCATGAAAGTACTTAGTGTGATCAAGTCATGTCTTAGACATCTCTGATAATACAGTAAGTGTCAAGTTTCACTGTCAGGAAGATCTCTTATGACATTGTTTTAAACTGCTTCCAGTATCTCAACACTTTCTGAAATATGGACAAAATAACTGATAAGCACAATAATCCATGATAGTTTCATCACTGCCACAGAAAGACGACTATTTTTTTCAGTCTTTTGTCTTTCAAGTGATTTGAAGTTAACTATGATTTACACTTAACTTACTTTACAGTGACCATCAGAAAAGGCCCACATTTCCTTTATAAAAGACATTCAGATAAGCTTTTTGGCAAGACTATAGTCAAATCTTGTCTTCTATGTAAGCCAAGGAAAGACTTCACAACCAAAGTAAATGAATAGGTTAATAAAAACAGGTCAATGAAAAATAATAGCGGAGGGATTTAAGAACAGATTTCAACTTTGCAGCTGACAAAATATAAACCCCATGTCTTACCAGTCATGTATAGATGATGATTATAAGCTACACAGTGTGCCATTGTAATATGTCACCATGAAGGCAGGCTGCTGAGTTAAAAACCAAACAAGATCATAGCCCTAACCAGCAATCATACTGGAGAAAGCATGTCATAAAGGAACTGAACAGCTTTAGTTTACATAGTCCTAAAGATAGTTCCTTAGCAATTCGACTTGCTTTTCATTCCTAAACTCCTCCTTGACCTAAGCACCTTAATAGCTCTCAATAAAACCAGCAACAGAATTGTCACCAGTAATTTCCGAGTGCTGAAAATATAATTGTAAATGTATAGTCCCAAAAGAAACTAGCAATATAATTTACAAGCACACTAAATGGCTGCAAATGCAAGCCATTAAATGTCTGCTCAAGTAAATCATTTAAAAGCAATCATTTCTGTTCTTTCAATAAAGACTGTAAAAATGATACCACTTTTAAAGAGAAATCGAGCGCTCAGGTTTCTCTTTCCACTCTCTTTGCCGAGTACTCTATCCATTAGCTACAGAGTTATGTTGTTGCTTGCTTATTCTCTCTGGCCTCTTGAATCTTACCTTTTTGTTTAGGTAGAGCAAAGATCAGTTCTGTCTAGGCAGTTTAAAACCACATTGGGGGCTAAAGGAGTAGTTTTCCACTTCATGTATGAACCTTCTGATCAGGGTATTTTACAGAAATGATTTACACTATCCTGTAATAAGCAGTTTTAGAAAAATTAAAAGACGACCTACCGCAGTACACTGTGCTGTAATCAGTGTTCGCTTTCTGTTAAGTATAGCATGATTGCACTCAACTAGTGCAGCCTTTCACAGCTTCTGTGCCTTTCCCCTTCAATTCCCACCTGCAGCAGTTCAGGCAAAAGCCAGCAGGAAGGACATTCCCACAGTGTACAGGCACCTAGGCAAACTCCAGACTGAAAGGTCTAAAATGCTTTACAGAACTACACACACTATTTGCTCTTCAGACCACCTTTTCTTTTTATTTAGGCACTTCCTTATTCCCATTTCAGATGCTGATGAATACGCTCTGGATTTCATCCACAAAAAACATTTTTGGCGTATTTACCCCAGCTGAATAAATGTCTTGCCCTTTGAATGGTAGTCTATGAAAAGTAAAGTAGTAATTGAGAGCTCGGTCTTAACCAAGTCAGGACTGCATCAAATAAGGGATAACCAGCCTAGTCCATAGGGGCATGCTTGTGTCAGCACATTAGACGTTTATTGAAGTACAGTAATATCGGTGTTTATGAGTTTGTTACTTGTTGCCAAGACAGACTATAAGCTTTGTATATAGGGTCAAAAAGTGAGTTACTTAATCCTATGGCTGATATTTCATAACACCAGTCACCACGTTATTCAGTAACCAGGCTATTTAAGTACTCAGTCCTACTACCACAAAGTATAAGTGCAAGGTACACATCTGAATTTGAGTCACTTCCCTGAACTATTTTAACAGCATCCAGATAGAAAGACCTGGAATTTGCTGATCAGAGTACTCATTAATCATTTTAGTGATTGCAAGTAGGGAGCAAAGACAAGCAACCCACCAAATATTATTAACATACAGTATAAGGCAGAAAAAACACTTTACATAAACAATTAAGTCATCCAATTCAATAAACATGGTAGAGCTTCAATTTCAACTAGATTTCAAGTGAAATATAAAATCTGTGTTTAGTGATCATATAATTATAGAAAACTGCTCAAATGTATCCTACAAAAGTAAACCATGTAGTTTTGTATACTCTAATTAGTCACGGAGTACACTACTTTCAGTCTGGATTTACTGACAGGAATATAACTGTTTCTGCAGTAATTCTTTTAACTAGTAAAACTATTTGGGAAACAATGAAAAGAAATATAAAAATAATGACACACCCTCAAATAGCTATACTAGAAAAAGAAACCTAAGTCTAAGATGCTGCATTCTAAGTGCTTGAAAGCATTTAGGATGTGTCCAGATTCAGTGTCAATAGTATTCTTTTGGTAGTTTATTTCTCTCATACATAAGAAGATAAAAACCAGAACTTTAAGTCATAAGGAGTATAATATGAAATCACAAAACAAAGGTACTTAAATTGTAAAAAAATAGCTGAAATAATTTTTAATGGAAAATATAACCACAAAACCCAAGTATGATTATTGAAAGGAAACTAGTAAATTATGATAAATTTCCTGTAGAATGAACTTTGATCTTACTATCAACAGAACACTACAAATTTTTGTTATCTCTTTGCTTACCTTGCAAAAATACTCTTGCCTTCAGCACCATCTGGTATACTAAGGCCACACCAATTCAAAGCTCACATGCCTTCAGTAATTAACTCTAAGTAACCTGATCTTCATTGCTCACCTTTATTATCTCATTTTGAGACAAACCCTGGTCAATAATTAAGTATAGAATTATTGCCAGAAAATCTCACATCATCTTGAAAGATCTTTTCAAACCTGACATAATCTTACTGCATTTATAGTGCTTGAACAAAGAAAGAAACCTCATGCTCCTTTCCAAACTTGGCTTTTTTTTTTTTTTCCCCTGAACAAAGGAAATCCATTTTTCAGCTTATAGTAGCCAGCACTGAGTTGTTAAGTATGTTTTAAAAAATCATGATCAGTTGAGAGAAGTATTTAAGACCAATTATTAAAGGATTGAGGATAGTTTTGAGGTCACTTCCTCTGCCACAAGTTTTACAACTTCACAATTAATCTCCCATAAAACTACTGCAACACACATGTGGATTAAGGAAGACTGACAAATTCACAAAGAAATAACATATAGAGTTTTTAGAACTTAGTCTGCTGGCAAAGCTATTTACAGTTGGTAACTATTGTCTCTGAAATGCAAGGTAGCTAAACAAAGTACAATTTTGAACTTTTTTGCATTGAGTTAACTGAAAGTATTCATCAACAAACAGATTTGTAGTTACAGTTAAATAGCAACAACCATGAAGTCAAAGTCTGCATGCATTGCAACTATACCTCGCTATACAGACAACCTGAACTTTTAAACAGAGATTTAAAAAGTTATCACAGTTGAGTTAAGAATACATGATTTCAAAGAGAAATATCAGAGCAGGTTTCCATGCTGGCTATTGTCTTGATGTCAAAATTGCCCTTATGCAATTCAATTGTTTTTACTAAGATTGTTTTTTAGTCACAAAACAATGTTTTGGTTGCAATTACAGCATATAACTAATGACAACATTGGTTGAGAACAACTGTAAGTAATATGAGAAATTACTGAACTCTTTTTGGAATTTAATAAAATTCTACAAACAGGAAAATGTATTATGGAGAAAGAGTAGAAAGTCTCATCCTACTTGAATTTTTTTTTGGCAAAGTATGAGAACAGCTGTTTAAAAATTTTTGATGAATTACAGTGATATGTTCTAAGTGAAATAAGAAATTAAAATGTCTAGTTAAAGTTCCTTAGCATTTAGCATATTATAATAGGGAAGTATCTTCTGGGAAAACAGTTTCCAAATAACTCTACAGGATGCCAGAACACTTAGCAGAGGTACTAGTTTTAAATGTGGTCTCTCTTATTATAACCACCTTGGAAACAAAACCGTAAAGGGAGGGTTTTGATCTCAGTTATCTTAGCACATCTAAGACTCCATCTACACAAAGAGAAATGAGACCACTGAATGGAACTAAATATGTACAGGTCATAAAATATGGCCAGCACAAAGCAGAAGTCTTTCATTCTTAGATGCAGCTCATAATTTCATTACAACACCATACTAGTAATTGATGCCACCAAAATAGGGGAGTAAGCAGCCACACAAAATACAGCTTAATATTAAAATTGTTCATTTGAATCTAGATAAAATTATTAATTAATCAAAGACAAACTCATCTGAGAAAGTCACGTTTTATGTAAGTAATATTACATTTTAGAATATAAAAATGTGAAAAATAATATTTAATTAACTGATTGGTAGATATGGATATAAAAGTAGCTAACTGACTGTTATGGACAAAATCCATTCCCTCCAAATTTTGAAGATATGCCTTATAGAAGGGGGAAATTCACCTTCTAAATGTTCAACACTGGATTATTTTTGTTTGCGTCTATATGATTTATTTATTTCACTATTTGTTTTTTATTAATTCAAACAACGAAGATTTCCTTAAGAAAGCTCATCAGTTGCAAGAGATGTTTGGTCGTGCTTTGTCAACTTCAGAACTGGCCACCCAATTTGAAAATACAGTATCCTAAATTTGAAAATGTAGACAAGTTCAGGAACATGTCTCCTTAAAAAGCCAACAAACAGAACTATATTTCTGTTATTGAAATACATAAAGTTTTTTAAAGACTTGAAAAAGATGAATTAAAAAATGTCATTTGGCATAGACTTTTTCAACATTTATCACAGCATTGATACTGGATGTGCAAGTTTGTATCTTGAAGACACTGAGGCAGGAGCTAAGAGTAGCATGCCAGAAAAAAACCCACTGTATGATATAACACTATGAATAAAAACAATTCCTTTTTTTTTTTTCTTTTTTTCTTTTTCCTTAAGAACTACCTTATTCCAGTGTTCTCTGTATATGGATAAATGAGGTACAGATCAGCACTTTGACATATCTCAGGGTTCTAGGCAGCCTTAAGCCTACAAATAACCTTCTTGGAATTTTCTTTGGATACTTAATTAAATCCTTCATATGAAAGGATAGTTGAGGCAACAGTTTAACAACTCTGTTAGATACAATTGTCCTTACTATCTTCTCTCCTTTGATGTTAAGAATGGTTTATGGATGACACATGTATTTACAAAAGTACAGTTGTACTGAGAAACATGTTCAAGTGACACTAAGAATATGAGGATATTTCCAAAACATTACAAGTTTTCTTTTGAGGCCCCTTAACTACCTATACATCTAAACCCTAAAATATTAGTTTCTAAGTGAGAATTTGGAGATTTATACAATGCTACTGGCTTTTTTTTTTTTTTTTTTTTTTAATTTCTTTTGCTTTAATTGCATGATATTTCCTACACTTACAAGACAGAATACTACCAGAACAAGTCTGGAATGCACTGCAGTCTTTTATCTACTGATTTAAAGGGAACTGCTTTTGTAACTGAACCATTGTAAAGACCTCTATGCAACACTCATGACATACATGCTCGTATAAACTGCTGCTAAAGGTCTTGTCTCAGCTCTCAGAAAAGCTGAAGAAGAATTTTATAGCTGACTCTTAGTTAGCCTTTGATTGTGACTCCACTGTGAATTTTTCAGATAGAAAAATAGTATTACTTCATGTAGAACCTTATTTTTGCTGGGACCTATCTTTTACTTTCATCACTCAAAAATCAAGCCAAGCTGGATATGAATCAGGGCACTAATTCTGAGTAATCTTCTCTTAACAGGAAATTAATCCATACGAATGTTACAGAAGTGTTATATACACAAACTCCATTAATTTACACTACTCAGAGAGCCTATCAAGGGAAGACTGGTATCTTTGAAAGCCTGTGTGAAGGTGATACTATGCAAGTGGCTCATAACAGTACCTGATCACCATCTTGGCCCTGGCTAGAATTATAATTTTGCCATTATATATTCCAGCTCAAAAGAACATATGATATAGAAAGATTCTGTCTCCATCACCATTTCTGCATCAGAATATGGGAAAACTGAAAGAAAACCTCACTTTCTTTTAAACTCCTGCTTTACAACATAGATCATGACCTGAAGTTTTTATGTAGTTCCAGGAACAGAAAAAGGAGAAGGGAAGGACTGCTGTGCTTCCCATTTATTTTCCCAGCTCCTACCATTTCTCTTTTTCCAAAGAGATGTAAGAGAATAAAATAAACAAATAAATAAATGAAGCCCCAACACCACCACCTAAAATTTAAAAGAAGTGATCTCTACATGAATGCTTGCAAATAATTTTTAAAATAGCTGCCTATATTATAGCAAATTGTCTATCTTTTCAAGTGGTAAATCCCTAAATATCGTAGAGTGAATGGATGTAAAGATGTTATTAGAAATTTCAGAGATATGAACTTGTTTTCACCAGTTCCAGAAGAGACCAGGTTGAAAACCACAAGTCTAATGGCACTTCAAGTGCTTTAAACAATATTTAAAAAGGAAAATAAAACTAGCTTTTTGCAAAATTAAACTCTCTTTCCAAATGTATGTCTATACAAACCTTTGTCTACTCATGTAACCTTTCTGGTTGCAGGAGTTTAACAAACATTTGGGTTAATTCTGGTTACATTTTCAGTGAATGTAAAGGAAAAAAAAAGGTCTGTTCTAGAGACAGTGTAATCAAATACTTTATTTTATTTTCTCTGCATGTGACAGGTAAACAGTTGGGTACATGGAGGCTGCTACATATGCTTTGAGCTGTGTAACATGAATGAACAATAATTGAGCCTTGCATTGTTTGTCAGCTACAGAAGTAACAGAACAATTTCAGTGTTTGGATCTTTATTTAACTTTAAATCACATTAGTGTGCAATGTAGCAATACTGATTTTATTCAAGTTCTAAAATATTAGGTCAATTGGGATTAAAACCCACAAGTAGTTAAACAACAAAGATTTCCTTTGTTAAAATGAAGCAAATACTACTGTGCGGTCACTGGCCCTTCACTTCCTCACTAAGTAATTCTCCAGTGTTATCGGAAACCCATGGAAGTTGTTTGCAGCTGTACCCATTTCCTTTTTCACTTCAGTCAGTCTCCAAATCAGACACACACACACAAAGATACTGCTTTAAAGGTTACAAACGGTGTAAAATGATAAAATCACGTGAGAAGGATGATTTGCCCATGAGCTATTAGCATTTTATAACTTCACAAAGCTTTAATGATTACTAGAGACTAACAAACAGTGAGAGAGACAGACTCAGTCTTACCAAAATTTAAATCCCACTATTGGATAGAACAACCTTTTTATATTAAAATAGCATTCTATTTTGAGATTGCATAGATAAATGTCTTTAAATCAGCACTTAATTTGAAGGTTGATGTTAACTCTAATGCTTGTTTTGAGGTGTGGTGTAATTTATGAAACAAAACCTGCCACAATCCTAAATTGCCACAGGATCAGTTTAGTGTATGTTCTTTCAAAAACTCAAGATAGTAAAAAGAAAAAAGCATAGGAAAAAACCAAAATAAGAGCAAAAGTTACATCAAATAATATTAAATCCTAGACAAACACTTATCTTGAGATTCAGTCACTCAAACTAGGAAATTCCAGTCAAGACTGCCACATCATCTTAACTTGACTATCTTGCATGTGTGCATTAAGATGCATAGACTCAGGCCTCACTGGGAGCACAGGATACAGTATGTTCTGAAATGGGTAATTACTCAATGCTTCTGCTGGAATTCCCTATGTAAGAAAGGCCTTATCTAAATGGCCTAACTCCTACACCACAGGATTACTAATTTCCTCAAAGGAATGTCCGTGGCATTTTCATGATAATACCCAAATGCTTCATAAATATGAATGAATATATCTGCACAATACTCCCAAGCAATTAGGTAGTGCAATTATTCCTATTTTATACCTGCAAACCTGAAGTACGAGGAAATTAACACTCAAAATTAATTTTGTCATTCTGCTGTCCAGGTTATGAACCCAAGTCTAGTTTTTGGAAGTATGCATTATTTTCATATTGAGTTGCATTAAAGGCGTAGAAAGCTATATTTTTGCAATCAGCATTTCTGCAACTCTGACTCAAAATTGTTGTATGCAGCAACATCAAGTAAATCCCTGCCTCATTTGCTATTACTGTTTTCAATTTCTGAAGTAAGGCATGACTTCTGGAGAAATTGTTATTTGCTACCCAAGCCTGATTCTTTCCCCACGCCAAATCTCGTTGGTATAATAAATATAACAGAAGTCCTGGGGGAGTGAAAAATAAACATACTAATTTGGCAAAAAGATCAGAAATTACTTCTTGCCTGAATACATGGGCGAGGTAATTAAAAAAAAAAAGTACAAGGGTCTTCCCTCACCCTATATAGATACTGGTTAAGATTCCAGTTTCTTCCTCAGTAATACCAAGGATAACTGCAACTCCTTTCACTATGCAAATGCAATTTTTGCCATTCTAACGTGCATACTGCCACTTACAAGGTAGTATAAGCTTCTTTGATGCACCTTAGCTCAGCAGTCCTTGAGATATTAATTATCCAAAGCCTGTATCATTGAGTAGCAACCATATTTTAAAATGGTGGCATGGCAAAACTATTCCATCCATATGGAAACTGATACAGAGCCTAGGGGAATTCAGTGAACTCCTTTTGTTTAGGGAGAGTTCAATCTAATGGCTCTAGTTCTGCAGCAGTTTAGGATATTCTCCTTAGCTCTTAAATTCCATGTTTTACATATGACTCGTTGAGCCATTACTGTTCATCTGTTAAAAGGTGAATACCTTTCTTCTGATTTCAGATGAAGTTTGCAATCCTGCAATTTAAAGAATAAAAATAGAAGAAATCTGCAAAACATAGGAAACAATGATAGAAAAAGAATTTCATTGACAATGTCACTCTGGGGAACTGTAAGTATACATTTTAAATTGGGGAGCTAGTTTGCATACTACCATTACAATTTTTACTGGGTGTAACAAAAAGCTTGTATTTTATGCATGTCTTATTCTCCTGTCTCAGTCAGGAAGAAATTACGTGTTTTGATTGAAAGCTCTTAGTAAAATAAATACAATAACTCTCTTTTGAATTGACACTAACAGATCCATTTCTAAATAATTAATCCAATATAGATGAGAAATTATATAATCATAATTCATAAACAGCTCATAAACGTACACTTACATACAATGGTATTACCAGATATTTTTAGTAGATGCCATACTAAGTACCTGGTCCACTTTCTTTAAGACTTACTGCAATCCTGCTATTAACTGTCATGCTTCCAACATTCCTCCTCAAAAGCAATAAAGCAAATTATTATAATATGAAAGAATCAAAGATGGAAACAAATACGAATTTGCCCACTCAATATGATTGTGTTCACATAAAAATAAAAATATTCAGTAATTTAATTCTAACAATACAACATTCACTGACTTTTAAATGAAATAGCTCATTACTCACTCCCTAAAGCATCCATTTTTGGTCCACCTCATTGCTTTCTCAGACAAAACATATCCAAATGCATCCAATGAAATATGGAAACTAGCAACTACAAGTATCTTGATAATTAAGTTTCAATGTCTTTGACCTTGTTACAAGGTAATTATGAAACGTAAAAAGAAAAATACCTGAAAAATTCACATGCGAATAAACCACACCCACAAGAAACAGTGAAATATTGCCAATTTACTTTCTATCATACATACCAGAGAAAACACTGTATATTGTGAGCTCCAAAGCATGAAACCCAGAACTTGTTTACTGTTACATAATCCTTTGCTTTACATAAGTGTTGCTAAAAGCACCAATCTTTTCTGATCCTCAGTGCAGTAGCACTAGGAGTAAATGGTGAGATTAACCATAGAATCCCAGGATGGGTGTTCTGAATAGCTATCAAATTCTGCCAACTCCAACTCCTTCCATCTAAACATATTAAAATGCCTTGGAACTCTACCATTTTGTCAATTACTTTTGTATTTAATTACAAGCTATTTTGCAAGAAGTTAAGCAGATATGAAGTAGTTACCATAACTTACATATTTGCCTACAGTTCTATTCAGGTTGAGCATGGAAGTTGTGCAATTAGTCTTTGCTCTAATTCTTTCCTGCAAATAACATTATGATAACTATTTTTATTCCACCTGGCCAGCTCATATGTACAGCAGGTTTTTTTCATTACATGGAAACTCCAAAACTAAAGAAAATGGTATTTCATTTGCTTTAATGAAAAGATTACAAAATGTCCTGTGATGTAGTGTTATATATTCTGCTCCAAAATGTGAAACAATTTCTGCATGGAAAGAAAAACTTAGCAATTTTTCTTTAACTAAGTTGTTTTACAGTTAGTTAAAATAAGAAAGATGTTTTTAAGTGCCAGTCAAAATTTACTGAAGGGGTTACTCAGAAACTTATCACTGTGAGAAGCACACATAACTACTTCAGCTAACAGCATTTTTGAAAAATAGATCAGTCAATCAATAGTTCTTATCATGAAAAGAAATCACTTCTTTCTGTGAAAGGATGAACTATATCCTACATAGGTCCACATCAGTCAGTTTCACCATCTAAAAATTCAGGATTATTGCACAAGGACACAAGACATCTTCGTCTGGAGCCTATACAATTCTAGAAATTAATTAGCTACTTCCGGAGAACAGAAAGCAGTATTTTACTTGAATAGGTTACATGTAGGTTATTACTATTTATAATCTGTATTACTATTATGTGTGGGAGTTCTAATCATGGACCACAATACTACAGTGTTAAATTCTATAGAGACAGAAAAAAGATGGATCCTTGACCTGGAGAGGAGACAATAACATACTACCAGCTGAAACCTATTTTAACACTCACCACATATTTTAAGAATCCCAACACTAGCCTTTCCTTGACTCAGGACTGAACAACATTATAGTCCTCTATTTGCCTTTGGGCCTGGTAACAAACCTAACTAACACACACTCAACTCTTACTCTGTCACTTTCAATGTCACAGTGGGATACAGTTAAAGACTTGATTCATATTCCAGCCCTACCTCCCCTTTGGCTGGAAGGGAAACCTGGGGCCCTGTGAAGGTTTCTCTCCCTTTGACAAATACCTTACAGTGGTATAGCCTCAGAAGGTCCAAGGGTAACATACCCTGCACAAGCAAAGACGACAGGATTTGATCTCACCAATTCTGTCAAAAGTATTCTTCAGCTGAGCCCTATTTTAAATAATTGAGGGAGATAAAGCACACTGTGTTATAACTACAACAATGAGTAGCGTCTTTTAAAGTGATTTTTCAACTCCTTAACATCCCAATCCTAGTGAAAGCGCTTTCACCCCAAGAAAGATCTATTCAGGTTAAACATATTTGATTTCTAATAAACAGAAGAGAGACTTGGGAAGTTAGGAAACCTGATAACATCAGTCAAAACTCATCTTGATCACTGCATTAGTGCCTAGTGCAGATTGACATTTCAAACCAAACATGTACAGGAAAACCAAGACTGCCCATTAGATCACATGAAATCTAGCGTCCTGTTTAATAGTGAGACAATATACATGAGCTAGCTATTAAATACCAATTGAACTATACTTGAGTGCACTCTGTGAACATGACAGCAAACAGCCAAAGAGGTTTTCCTTCTCTTCTTCTCTGCCTACCTCATCTCTTCCCCTTCTCTCTATATTTATTATGTCTATCTAGCATTACAATTTTAACAGTAATAGACATCAATGATCCCTGTGATTTTAACTATATTTTAAAAATTTTTTTCTCCCGATGAACGTAAGTCAGAGGGATATTCTTTTCCTCTCACTGCTCGTATTCTGAAATACAATTATTTAATTATTTCCATTTGGGGTTTTGTTGTTCCCCCCCCCCCCTCCTTTAACGCATAGCTGAGAAGGACTCCACACCACACTGCTTTCTTCTACAGTATGCATGCTGCAATAAAGGCAGGTAAGAAACTCTCTTGACAGAAAAACTTTATTAGCTTTCTATTAAGTGTTCCTTATCACTTCACCATATAGTGTCTTGAGCTCCCTCAAGCTCCCTTTCTAACATAAAGGAGATCAGCAGTAAGGTACTGACATGGAAAACTACAAACTGTCTGAAGACAAGTCACCATCTCCTGCTGCACTGATTCTTTTATCCATTAAATAGGAATAAAGATGTTTCTTCATCTCAAAACTTAGGTAAGGAAGGCATGCAAGTGTTTTTAAAACAAAGTTTGGAAAATGATGCATAATGACAGAAGGCAGAGCACAGCAGGAAAGAACCGGAAGAAAGAGGAAGAGAAAATGAGCTACAGAAAAAATAAGGAAAAAGCAACCAAAATAGTTGGCCAATTATAAAGACTAAATGAATGTAGGCAGAGTTTATGTTCAGTTGCAATTTGAGCACTGCAGTGACTCAGTTCTTTCCACTCAATTCACAAGCAATTTTACTCCCATTTTTATCAACATCACTGATGGAGACGAGAAGAAATATCAAAGTAGCAAGCAAACAGTACTTTTCAAAACCAGAAAGGCCAAGGAAGAAGATAAGAGTGGAAATTTTTTTATTATTATTATTATGTGTAAGCAGAGAAAGACAAATAAAAATAAAGCACACACAGAGAGAGTTTCTGTATTCACTTTATAGGACTTTGCAGTTGAATTTTTCTTGTTTTACATCTTAGGCTGCCTTTGTTCTAAAACCAATGCTTCTGTAAATATAGTATTTAGGTACAGGTTTTAACTATGCTACAGATCTGTTGCTGTAGCTATTTCATATGTCCCTCTTGGCAATGTCTTCACAAGTAGATGCAGCACATGCTGACAAAGAAGTTATTGTCAGAAATAACCCAAATAACATACCTGTGCTTGCACTCAGAGATTTGCTGATAAAGCAATTACAGCTGATACAGCATGCAAGTCTTTCATACCCTGAGCTGAAACAACTGTGAAACAGAATGAAGGCCATAATGTCAACCCGGCCTTCAAAACATACTTTCCACCCAATTTTTGCTCCTTTAAATCCCTGAAATTCCCTCCATGAATGAGCAAGAGCTAAATGAATAAGGCTTCTATTGCTCCCTTCTCCTTACTGGGTTTGTTACAGATTAAAGTCACTATCTACACCTTTACAGGACCTCTAGTCTAAAAACCTCTGGTTCCTGAGAAGAAATTTCTGGCTGAGTGAATCAGAAGCACCTCCTGTAATTTGTACTGTGAAAGAGTACCTATGTGAAACATATGAAAAGCTAAGCTGTACCCAACCAGAAAAATATTATTTAATTAGAACCAAACCCTTCTTTACCATTAGGAAAGATCTGTGGAAAAAAAATTCAGTATATGTACCATTTTCTCTACATTCATTCAGAAGCAAGGGATGGCAGGCAGCTTTTACATGGTTTTCAAAATTGCTGTGTAGCTTCAGTTAAAATAGATTATTTTATTTGTTTCTTGTCTCTCTGCCCTACTCACAGTTCAGTATTTGTAATTCACAGTTACTAAAAGGTCACTTGTTTCTTGTATTTGTACTTTCCTGTTAAAACCTCAGTGTGTTTTTTCTGAAGCTTTCCAACCAACCACTGAATTCAGAATCTTTCTTTTCATTACGTAACAACCACACCTGCAAATTATCTTCCAGATTTTATATTTCTTACAACAGCAACAGTTACTTTACAAAGATAGTCCCTTTTGACTGTGGGACAAATGAGTCTGCAGTTAATAAATGGCTTGCATTACTTAGACCCGCAAAAATAAAAAGCCTGACAAAAAACCTTATGCATCAAAATTGGAAGACCGAGACTGCTAAAAACAGCTTGCATGAAACTAAGCTAGAAATATGTATTTTTACTGTATATTTACTGCACTACAAAAACAAATGGGTGTTGAGCAGTGTAGAGTGGAGCTACTCTAAAATAAACCTTCTCAAAATGTGCACAATACAGGTGTCAGGTACTTTGAACCAACTGCTTAACTCTCAAATCCTCTTCTACTTGTTTGTATAACTTACTAATATTGACACAGCTCAAGATACCAGGTTAACTCGAACTATTGTGAAAGCATGGCTACAATGTTAAACCACAGATCTTGGTTTTGCCTGGTTTATGTATTTATACAGGTAAGTTGATTCATTCATATGTAAAATAAAACACTGTATTGTACTTACCAGTTTTGGGGTTTATTGAAAAGAATCCCTGTGGATTTCCACTTGTAATCTTGTAGGTTAACTTTTCACTTGAGCTAGAATCTGGATCAAATGCCTCAATTTGAATGACGGATACATCTTTAGGTGAGTTTTCCATGACCTCTGGGTAATAAACTGGTTCTGTGGTCTGAGGAGCATTATCATTAACATCCCCAACTTCTATGTAGATTTCAATGAAAGATGATAAAGGCACAACACCTTGGTCTGTTGCATAAACAGTTAACCAGTAATGTGAAGTAGTCTCACGATCCAGGCGATCTGCAGTCTCAATAATACCTGTTTAATAGGAAGAAAGATAAATATAAAATGCTCAATAAATATGCAGAAGTGTGTAAAAATAGAGTAAGCAACAAGCTTAAATGAATGAATAAATATAAATGAATACAAGTTCAAAATAACTGACATTGATTCTACAATCTCTGTTAATATACACAGACAAACATATTGAGGCTAACCTGAAGCCACAAAAAATTACTACAACAGTTTTCAGCAATTATGCATTACAGATATTAAAACAATATATTACTTAATTTCCTTTCCAACATCCTTTGAGATTTATCAGATCAATTAGTACTATTCATAAAAGCTATTTTGCCTAAAAGATTAAATATAATGAGTAATTCACAGTCTTCTGGGACTTGAATGAGCCCCTTTACTCCTCTCTGATTATAGTGAATTTTATACCATATTAAACTATCTGATTTAGATGCCAAACTCTTGAACTGTTTACCATTCTTCATATTAATGAGCAGCTACTTAGATGTGAAACATTCTTATCTTGTGCCCAAATGAATTATTTAACTGGATTTTCTTAACATGCTTAGTGGGTTCACACAGACATTTCACAGAAAAGAAAACAAAAGTTACACCTGAAGCTAATCTTTGCAGCAGTAGGACCAACCAATGGCTGCCATTACTCTCTCTGGCAATGGAAAGCAGCGCTTAGCTCAATTTTACACACATAAAATGAATTACCATTTAAGGAACAGCTACACAAATCACAAACTTAATAAAAATCTGTCTGCTGAGTCTACAGGAGCTTGTCTGAGCCAGAAGTAAATAGAGAATGAAAACCTCAAGTTTTTATCCACTGTGAAGGAAACAGAGGTCTACTTTTTATAAGCAGCTTACAGGTACAGTCATACTATTGCATGTGTCAAAAGGCTATGTGATGTGGTGTAACCTATATGATGGGGGATGAATATTAAACAGATTAATGGAGCCATGGCACAATAAAACTTTTCACTTTCCTTTTCCTGATCCAGTTGCTCTTACAGGTTATCTGATTTGAGATATTTTCTAAATAGAACTTAAAATGAACCTGATATGTGTCAGGGTGAGGGACAGAGCAAGCCCTTGTAACCATTTCTGTGGAAATCTTGAAGGGCTTTGTCATACATAACATACTTACTGTTTGTTATACTGACACACACCAGGCCTAATCGGGATTGGAGCCGAGATGAGTCAAACTATCACCATGACAGCTGGTTTTGGACTCTGGATACAGCCACATATCCTGACTATGTGTGATGCGGTCCTTCTGAGCTCATCTACTGCACATAACATATATATACCATCAGTAAAACAGGACCTCAATAAAACTATGCCACTGTACTTTTACAGGAGTTCTTCGGGAAAGGAATTAACTCTAAGTATCATTTCCTTCATATGCTCCAGACACTTTTTTTAATGCATTACACCAGCTGAGCAAAATGAGATTAAATATTGATGAATTACTCATTTATCCATTACTATCTTTGCCTTGTGGGAAGCTGCATAAAGGTCTGATGACGATCATTTGAAATTTTAAGATGTCAGTAAGATCACTTCAGAAGGTCTGGAGGGGATAGCATCTAATGCTTAGACCTGCAAAATACCCATATATAACATTTCAAACAACACAGCATTTCAGAACTACCACCAGATGTCAGTGTGGAAATTGGTTTTATATATTGTCAAAGGCTTCAGAAATGGGATAAAAAGGAGGGGCACTGCAAATACATGCATTACATATAGTCTATAAAGTTTTCTTAAAAGCAAACTGGTGGCTTTATAATTTCCCTCCCCCAACCCTGCAGAGGAACATCATCAAAAACTAATTTTAAGGGTACTGGCATTTTACATTTCCAGTCTCTTCACCTCAGTATTTATATTTTGCTTGATAGCAGTTTTATTATTAAAATAATAATAATCCTATGTAGTCACTGGATTTGTGCTGTGGTTACCGGCATAGTTTCTGATTGTTAATGTACATAAATTTGCTCTTAAAAATGGGCATGCAGCCTTGAGCACCCAGGTACCTGGATTCTATTTTTGTAACTCACTCACATTACACCTTTTGCACTTCTCTACTTCAGCCAGGAGACCTGCTTTGGAGTAAATATGTTAATTACTATGGCCTCTCTTTTAAACCTAAACGCTGGATGTGGCATGCAAGCATTTCATCTTAAGTCTGGGTAGACTCCACATATGCCTTGGAAAATTTTGTAAAACCTTCATGTCCTACCAAACACAAGACTAGACTGTATTAATTACCTTTTAGCAAGGCTTCCAGCAATACTACTCTGTTGCTTGCGATCCATGCAGAACACAGCGGGCAGGCTTATGTGTTGAATTGAGCAACTGTTATCATTTTACACCTGTCCTGCTTTCTTAACAATAGCTACAGCAGAAGTGGCACATTAATTTTAAGATATCCTTGCCTGATTTTAAAGAAACATAAAAAGAGACCCTTGTGGTAATTGAGCTCTCCTCCTGCAATCTGCTCACCTGGCATTTACAAATTCTACCACCTTAGTTATCAAAGCCTACCTCAAGGAAAAAGAAGACTGAAGCTATTTTGCTTCTGTGGCCTATCAGTTCTCAAATGTCCATTCTCTTCACATACTTCACAAGGGACAAAGGAGAAAAAAGTACCACACCAAAAAGCCAGTAACAGTATCTCAAGAAGAACCATGTAAAAAGATTTCAGGGATAGTGACTAACAGCACAATACAGGATACCTGGGCAACTTTATTTTTTGGTTAATTTTTAATTTCAAATTAGATCTGCACATATGACATTATTTCTGTATATTTTACACCGACTTTTGCAGAAATATTCAATGAAAGGCTCGTAATCTGTCTGATCATCTGACCACTGAACATGTCACATAACACAGATGTTTACTCAACAGGGTAGCTCTGGTTTTCAGGATGTCTGATTTTCTACAGGGTCAGCCACACTCTAAGCATGCATTAGTCAAAGTAACATGAAATCTCAATCACTAAAACTACTTTTCCATTTTTTTCATGTTTCTCACCCAACAGATCCTGAATTGTTGGGTAAACATTTTTTCCTCTATGTGCTGTTTATAATTCCAAACTGAAATAGAAAGCATCTAGGAAAACAATTTTATGATCAGTCAGATATGCAAAAGATGTCTACATAACTGTTTAACACTAATCAACAGACAAATTCCTGAATGAACATTTCCTAGAGGCATAAAGGGTACTTTAAAAAAACCCTACTCCATGTACCCTACTTAACAGTTTAAAATAGATGGAATAGACAGGTATGTATGGAAGTTGGAAAACTTATTAGAGACGGGCATCACACATAAGTGGATTACTTTGACAATGTTAAAAATGAAGACTCAAAATAACTCCTCCAGTATAAAAGCCACGCAAAAGACAGGAGGATAGGGAGCAAAAACTTCCCTTCACCCCTCACACATTGAAGGAGGCAGAAGAGAGGCCACCACACCTGGTTCTCCTTCATCACTCAAAGCTGCAGGCACAGCGAGGGAAGGGACAACTGGTCTACTAATATGCCTCAGCTTTCTTCCTGATGTTTCCACCCAGCAATAAAATGGAACAGATACTGATCCAGTACACATGCCTGGGGCTGGGGCAAACTCTGGTTACCAAAACCTGAATTTCTTCTGGTTCTGCATCAGCACTTGTGTCACAAAACACAATCAACCCTAAATGCACACAACTACATGGAGTACTCCCCCCCCAACCCCCCCCCCTTAACATTACTGTACAATTCTGGCCTTATATCAGTAATTACAAAACACCGTCCTTTTCTCATTACTCTAGCTGAAATTGCTCCTGTTTCTGCAAGTTTAACATGAAATCTTTCCTGATTTTGCTATGAGAACATTAATACCTTCATCTTTATTTTCTATGCAACGATAATGAATACAAATGCATTTGTATCAGTAGTCTACTATACCTTCTAATAAACACAAGCCCAAACAAGATTGTAACGAAGATGCCTTTTTTTTTTTTTAAACAAAGATAACGATAGTTCTCCTACCAAACCACAGGTCTAGAACCAGTCCTTTAAGTATCATTGGTTAGTGTGCCAACCTTCTGCTTTTGCAGATGTTGACTTTGGTGATCTATTTTACATATTAGGGTTGCACAATATTGTATGGGGTCTGAAAGCCAGCACTCACAGAGTTCATAAATTCACTGGCTTCTAGTTCTAGTGGTTCTCAAGATATCACAGAGAAAAATGATGGGAACTCATATCAAAGAGAAGTAATAAAACAATCTAGGTGAAGAGTTAATTTGTTTAGATCTCGCAATCGGCTTAATGGATCTACCATTAAGCATCCCGAAGATGTTGATCAGTATCACCAGTTTCAACAGTGTATTTTGGCTCCTAGAAAGTATTTTCACTTTTTTCTTCAAGTGGTGCAAAGGACATTTAAGGAGTACAGCTTAAGTGCTTCTATTATATCTTCAATGCTGTAAAAGCTCCATCTCTGCTCTAACTCCTCTCCCATTCACAGAAAAATATTTGATCAGCGAATTTCCCATCCGTTCTCTACACTGAGGCAATTTGGTAATTTTAACTTTTACAAACCATTTGCTTTTTATGTAGCACGACAAGTAGAGATATCTTCCACAGAGCACCACTAAAGAATCTTTAGCATGTATGGCAATTCCAAAGACTTGTAAATATTATTGTTCCAAAAATACGGTGAAGTGAGGATTCCAAAAACATTTTTCACTTGACTGGATATGCAATCTTGAAGCCTTTCAAGTGGTCAGGATAAAAAGAAATTCATATTCAGTCACTAACCACCAGAGGGGAATAAAAAGAGTGCTGATGAAATGTTTTTTAGTTCTCTGCAAGAGGACATCAAAGCTGATTTTACAATATTTCATGTCTGAAGTTTTAGACTAGGTATGTACCCACTTGATGCAACAGGACTTTTCTATAATTTTCATTAAAAGAAGGCAAAAGTCCTCAGTGAATACTACAGAATAGAATCTGGACAGAATTCAATATGGAGGAACAGGCTAGTTTATGAATACAGCAACCGAGGAAAAAGCAGAACGTTAACCCCACTCACAACAAAAACCAACATTACTTCCAATTTAAATCCCACAACCCAAGTCACTACAACCAAAGTCACTCTTAAAACAAAAATAAACACATAAATCCACCTCAAATCTGACAGTCTTACATACGCCAATTCTATCTAATTAACAAATGCTCAAACTATAATACTCCCAATTCCCAGGGATGATCCTCCTTAAGTGTGCTTATCCATGAGAACTCTCATTAACAATATTAATGATTCTGTAATGGAAATCAAAACCTGCAATCATTTCTCAGCAAAGCATGAAAATGCAGTTTAGCAGAATTTGCCCAGGGAGTGATGTTTGAAACAAACTAAGAGAAATCCCTGGCCTGGAACATGATGCTTGAAATCTGATTACAAACTTAATTAATCTAAATTCTAATAAGCTGGGCTAATCACAAAGTTTCTTTAGCTGCTTTAAAAGCCATCTCCAGGGGAAAAGAAGCAAGTATTTTAAGAACTGCATGAACAAAGGTTTTGATCAAATATGACCTGCAATGAACAACCAATCCAAATCAAAATCTAAGATGTGAATGGATTAAGCCCATTACCAACAGAGACATGCTGTCCCTCAATGGCACTAGTCTTACCAACACACTAACACAGACTGCAATTTTATCTTGAATTCTAAACAAATGGTAAGTCACTGACTGCAATATAAACTATCACTAAGGTCTGCACAATCTTTTGAATTAAAAATAATACTGGGGGAAATGCTCAGCACATACTGCAGTTTACTACTTGAATCTCTGCTACCTCTAGATAGGCTGCATATATTTTCTAGAAAGTTATTAATATTTATGAAATTAGCCTTTTATGTGGACAAAGGTCCAGAGAACCCCAACTCCCAGAACTTTACAGTTTTTCTCGCCAAATTTCTGCTTCACATTTTGTGGAACTTTCCTTAGTTGTTAAAACAAAGAAAGAATCACATCAGCCTCGTTGATCAGTAGTTTGGTTGGTTTGTTTTGTTGTTGTTGGGTTTTGTTGGTTTTTTTTTTTAAAGTAAAATGTTACTAAATATAGTTCTAGCATACTTCGGCTTCTAATGTTAAGCAATTCAAAACAGACAGTTTTTAGGTTGTTAATAAAATCTCCACACTTGCACAACCAGAATAGGCAAGAAAACCAAAAATATTTTACAAAGCTGGTGTTTTTCACTTTAACTTTTGATTTCTGCCCAGGTGATCTTATTTAAAATAGTATCTGTTCTAACCCATACTTTGCCTTTTGGTGCAAGTTAATGACAGTGCAGTTCTTCAACACTATCCAGATCGAACATAGATGAATGCAGATGACTTCCTCAGCAGACTTCTTGTTCTTATCCGTCTCTTATATGTTCTACTTTTGCCTTTCCTACAATACACCTCTCTTTCTTAGATTATTACCTGCCATGACATGATAAGCATTTTTTCCTGAGCCGTATAAATACAGAGGCTATAGCAGAGGTGACAGGATAAAAAAAAAAAAAACCAACCACAAACCAAAACCAACAACCAACCAAACAAACAGGAAAGAGCATCTGGCATAGGAGAAGACGCAGTGCTTGTCTGCTTCTCAGCAGTCCCCAGAGGCCTCAGAGAGGAACACATCCATTCTCTTCCGTCCTCCTTTTCCCCTTGAGTAAATTCTAGAGGCACAGTCAAATCAGGACCGTTGGCAAGTGCAATCCTGTGTGTTGTGCATGGAGTTTTTGTGGTTTTTTTTCTCCACTTTATGCTCCCTGTCAGACATAGTAAGAGAAAGCAAGGTGACTTTAAAAAAAAAAAAAAAAAAAAAATTATTAATAGTTATGGCACCCACCCACAAAAGATAAAGCAGACTACAGCAGACCAGAGCGCACTATTTACAAGTACTACACCCATTTGTAGTACTCAGTATAAATTCTGATTCTATTACTAATTGTGACCAGTGTCATACATAGCTCAGATTCCTTCCACTTTTAGAACAATTTAAAAAAAAAAAAATCCTCTAGCCAATTTATCTGTATTTCTGTTAACTTCTTAACTTCTGCTAACTTCTGGCCACCACTGCAGTCTGACATGGGGAAATGCCTTGAAGCAGCAGCCACTTCCAGCCACAATCCTAACATGCCATAAAGAGTTCTGTAAAGTAAAGGTTTTGAAACATGCAACCTATTGAACTCCCAAGAAAAAAATTCTTTCTTTCCCTGAGGCTGCTGTGCTACTGTAATTCAGGCCTCTACCAAGCACCACTGCGCAAGGGACAACTGAGCCTTAAGCCTACGTTTCTTCTAAAATAGCATCCAATGCTAATATCAACAAAATTTAATGTTATTTGATCAGTCAAGTAATAACCACCTGGTAAAACCAAAACAAACAAAGACAGCACAATATCACACTGGTCTTTATTCTACACAAACCAGCTATCTTTAAGCACTGAAGATTTCAGGTATGTCCTGCCACAGAGACAAGGAACTATTCAGCACTTAAAATATCAGTTGAAAAGACCAAAATCTACATCCTGTGAACTCCTTACTCCTTGAAACAGTCTCCTACTGAAGGAGGAATGGAATGATATTCCTTTTGCAGAAGTGAAATGTCAGCTTGTCCACTCTATAAACAGGGCAGAACGCCAAGAGAGGCACTGCACTCTTGAAATACTAAAAAGACCTGCAGCAGACGGTGTGAACTTTTAAAAAGTATATATAATCTCTCTTTTAAAAGAGGTAATATTTTTGATAAATAAACTGAGCTGGAAAAGTGCTGGCCTTCCTTACTTGTATCGCATAAGCACTTCGAACAGGAAGCATTACATTTTTACGCCTCCATGGAACAAAGTGCAACAGCCACCAAGAGAAATATGATTTGCACTTCAACTCCATAGCAATATAAAGCTTATCACTGACAACGCAAGCTACTCACACATCAGACTTCTTGCATCTGATGATTCACACAGACTAAACTATACTGTTTCAGAATATAAATAATCCTGTTGCAGCCCTGAAGGAGAGCAGAAAGTTTTAGCAACTATTGCTTGCCTTTGAATCACACATGAGCAAGAGGTGTTCACTGCTCTTCTCTCTCCTCTTCTGCAGGAGCATTAATTAGGCACAGCAAGAAAGACTGTAACCTAGCAACAAACCATCAATATTGCATTTTGCATAACTCAATTCAGATTACTTGTTTGCAAACATGTCTGAGGAATATGAATGTGCATAACTAATAATTCAATCTAGTTTGAAATAGTTTCATTGTTTCCTTTCAACCAGTCAATGATTCTTCTATTTTGCCCAAGTAAAGCTGAATCTTAAATTAACACATTCTGATTTGTTTTTTAAATAATTTGGTGGCTTTACCTCTTACATGCATCCTGATAAACGGTAATTTAATGTTAAAAAAACAAAAACAAAAACAAAGAAAACCTTACCCCACAAAAACACAACCACTCTTAAAAAATTCTGCAACAAATTATGCTTGCAGGCTATAGAGTTAAGATTGTCACATGCACCCCTGAAGCCCTTAGATAATATAATCTAACATCTGTCATCAATATAAACATCCCTTCTAATAATTACAACTTGTAACATATTTCAATTTTACACATTTATTTAGATATTCAGTAAGCTTCTATACAGTGGTCTTAATTCACTTTTATATATATATATAACATTTATTCACTGTAAGTACTGAAGAAAGGCAATGAAAAACTTAAACTTTACTATTTTTGCTTCAGAGAACGCTCAGAAAAATTTCTCTCAGGAGAAGGTAGGAAAAAAATACTGAAAATAAGCTGAAAAGTAACATATTGGAATTACAAGTCTTTTATCAGCATTTATAAAGGCAGATTCCTCCCAAAATGGAATGAAATTTTATTTATAGCTCTTTGAAATAGAAAGCTGTATACATTTCAAGTTGTGTCTTGTGTACTACCAGCTAAGAAATCATGCTTAGACAGGATTGTTAAATGGAAAGCAACTCTTGTTGCTGTTTCAAGGACAAATTGCTCATTTTCTAGCAAATCAAGGCTTAGATAGAACATTTTGAATAACTTATCACTAGCAGTTTCAGCAAGCTGATGGGACTGTAGTGAATTTGCACAAGTTCTTTAATTGGTAAATGCCACTTCACAGTACACCTGCAACACCTTCAAATGTGTCAGGTCCACTTCTTCTTTCTCTGTTTCCAGGGACTAGTTATTGCAAGTTTGAGGAGGTGGAAAGGCAAGAATATCACTGCAGAGCATATGTGGTCTCTAGAGTACACAGAACCCTTAACAGAGTATAGGAACCATCACCATCAGAACAGATTTGAGATTTTAGCTGAACAAAACCAAACTGAACAAAGTAAAACCACAATCATAATAAAATGATTACCTGTTCTGTATCTCAAATTTAACGTCACTGAAGTGTCTAGAAGTAATGAAATACATAGCCAAATCCAGTTTTGTACCAATACCGTAAATAAATATGAGTTTTCAAAAACTCCCAAATTGCATTAAATAACCTACTGTATTTGAAATTAAACAATTTCTGCATATGACACTAATGGAACAACAAAGAGAGTAGCTGGTGACACAATCGGACGCTGTCAGTGTCCAGTCAAATCTGCCAGACCCGCTTTTGTAAATGCATAGAAATTACCAATGCATTCATAGTAAAACACTCTTGGGGGGGCAAAAACTTGGCATCCAGAGAGCCCCAGCATACGGTCACACCCAGACCTTGACATAAAACTTAAAACACAGAACAGTTTATGCATCACTTCTGTGCTATGAGCAGGTGGCAGTAATTTGAACTGTGTTCGAGTGGAGGGAGATAAAGGGTCACTATTGATCTCTGCTACATGCAGCTTATAAACAAGATGGGTAGAGATTTGAAGAAATGAAGAATGTTCAACAGTTAAGAGCAGCTATCACTTAAATAAGCATCTAGAGATAGTATGGAGACCTAGAAGCAAAGACATGCTTAGCTAAAGCTCTGCACCAAACACAGACTATATTTTAAAACATTGAGAAAACAGGTTTTGCATGTCTTGGTTAAATGCGTAAAGTAGAACAAAACACAGGGCAAAAGAAAGAACTGTAAATAGACTCAGTAACATTTTGCCTTCTAGTTCCTGCCACGTTGCTTTCTGCACATGCGTAACAAAAGCAAGTCAAATGAATGGAAAACACAGTATTTAGACCATCTATAAAAAGAAAAAAAGTTCTGAAAACATGTTCTTAAAATTGTCTACATAAGAGATTATGCCCAGAAATTATGATTCAGTACTGGGTAGTCTGGGCTAAAAGTAATAAAACTGCTAAGGTCTACAAAGATTGTGAACTTTCAGGAAGTTGGGGGGTGGCGAGGGGGAATTTTCGCAATTAGAAGATCCCTGATGGGATTGCCTTAGAACTCAACTGATTACTTCCAGTTCAGAAAATCTTTTGGGACAATGGCAGACAGCTCCTATTGTCAGCCTCATTTACAGTTATTTTAATAGCTCCAGCTTATTTCTGTCAGCTAGGCTGCTTGTATGTCAAGCTTTTGGACAGGCAATATAATTGCTATACAGAGGACAGTACCATGTTGCTAAAGCTCGATATAGAGAGACATAAAAACCCCCTGATGAGTACACATTAGGGAAATGAAATGTTAACTCCTGTGCCAATAGGAAAAATTATTGTAATACAACCACGTACGATCTACATCTCTGTGAAGAGAGAGCAAGTAAAGCAAGCTTTGCTGTTAACACGAGCAGTCATTCATGATTTGAAAGTATGCTGAAATATTAGTGAAAAAAGAACAAACTGCTAGCAGATTCTAGGCCAAGCACGTGGGCTCTCAAGACCCGCAAAAGCAGCTACTCTTACTGTGTTACATGAGCAAAGTTTGCAGGATCTGAATCGTTGCTCCAGTCATGCATCCCCTTATTCAAGACAGATTTTTGTCTTCAGGTAAAGACACAGCTGGTTTCTATGTCCCAAGCAATAAAATTACACAGTATCATAAAGCTCTGTTTAAGCAAAAATACTTTGGGATAATAGTGTTACACTACTCAGTCACCCTTAAATCCTACTCTCTTACTACAGTTTCATGACCAACAGGGAATTTCTATTGAAATGTAGGTAATTCAGAAGCAAGTGAAGGGTTCTACAGGTCTACTGTTTGTTTACTTACGAACATCAAAGACAAAGAAGGAAACGTATTTAGTTGTATTTTTAGAATGCATATGTACTTGCACATGCATAAGAAGTGCAAAGGATGAATTTCTATGTTCTTTGTTAAAGCTTTGTAAGACTTGCTTAGATACACACACAATGATCACGTATATGCTCTTTAGAACTCTAGCTTCACCCTCTAACTTCACTGTCAGTTTTCCTGGTACTAAGGAATTGTTGACAATGTGAGTGGTTATATTACCACCCTAATAATTCAAGTGGGAAATGGGGAGCCTCTAAAGGGGAAATTCCTCTGCAAATGGCCCCAGGAATTTGAAAACTAACTGGAGTTGACAGATTAACCTAGGTCCCCCTTAGGCAGAAGAAGAGGCTACAAGGAAAATAATGAGACACATGGGAAGCCAATTATACACAAGAGCAACACATTTAATTGTACCAAAACTGGTTTGTTGATCCAGAAGGATCTAGCTGTTTAGACCTCTGCAAACTATTAAAATACCTGGACAGTACTGCAACAAGTATTCTCGCTTTTTGTCTGTAAATCTCAAAGTTTAATGATCATTTAAAATAAGGAGAATTGTTCTATGTATGCCAAGAATCTTTTTTCCTGCATACATAGCATTTCTCTCAGATTCCCTTTTTGGTGGGAATTTGAACAATTGCAGCCTACCTCATATTACTTCCACAAAAGTGACTTTGAAGGGCCAGCAAGTTCAACAGAGCAGTCCTACTCTTCAGTAAGAAGCAGCTACAGCTGTGCTCCACAGCAACACTGGCTCACGACTAGCCCACATGCAAAAAATAGCCATTTGGCATGTGCATGTTATTTATTTTAATTTGTGTTTTGGACTGCTGCAATTTTGCTTCAAGCTTTCAGTATCCGGATTATTTTCAGTTGCAGAAACTGCTGGTTAACAAAGCCAGTTCCCAGACCAGCTCTGAGCAAGAAAAGATACTGACACCTATCAAAAAGCAAGTAGCAGGTTGAGAAGTACTGGAAATCAGGTTATTACTGCTGTTCATGTTACTGCACCAGGTAGCTATATACACCAAGGCACTTAATTACTGTCAACAGAAACGCTGCTCCCAAGCAGATTTATGTGTACAAAGAAGAGCTGTGTACCTATGGGCACGCAAGTGCTAGGAGAACAAAGCAAATCAACGAAGTTATGAGAATAAAGTATCCAGAATCCAGTGGCATCAAAAGACATTTTCATCCTTGTTCTGACAAAGTCAGATTTATTAACCTACAAAACCCACATTTATTTACTCAGACTTTATTTCTACTCATGTATCCAGAGGGGATTCCACACTGATTGGCACTTGTTATACTAATCTTTTTATTATTTGCCTTTGCATATGAATCAAAATAAACAAAAGGCTATACAAAGAAATGTTTCTGAACTTGTTTGTTTCTGAGTAAAAACTTCAGGACAAGGGAGTCATGAAGGCAAAGAACTTTGGGATTAAAAAAGTTCATTCTCTTTGGTTAAGATTACTGTATCAAGTAAATGAGAAATCCTCAGTTTGAAAGCAAGTTCTTACATGCACACTGAAGAATCAATACTTAGCATCTAAAAAGTAGACTTGCATCTAGAAAACTAGAAATTACTTATCAGATGGCAAGCATATTTATTTGTAAGTGCCCTAGATGCTTGTTGGGAGATGGGTTCAGTTTTTTTCACATAAATAATGGATAACTGCATGCACGGGTTTAATCAACATTTTCAGGAAGAAAATAAATTACTAAAGGTAGCAGAAATCAATGCAAGTTAACAGTTTTTAAAAAAATAAATCTATAAATTTAATTCACTTTATATTTATTGCTTAATAGTAGAACCTGCAAGCATTTGGATAAACAGACCACAGAGTTTCTCTGTTAGAATTTCCATTGGAAAGCTCTTCATTATTCCCCACAGAACCATTTTTTTGCTGAAGATAACTGCACCTTTGGTAACAATACCAAAGAGAATGAGTGATGTACGTAACTCTCCACCAAACAAGTTTAATTGTCGTAGAGCCATGATAAAAGTAGATGAACTCTGTTTACACTAGTACACTCAGTGTGAATAAAAGAACACAATGATATTGTAGGTAACTAGCAGACCATTTAGGCACAAAATGGATTTTGCTCCTGAACCACTGAAGACTTTTTTCTTGTTTAAGAAACCACAGAATCTGCAGTGACTAGAGATGGAGTTGCACCAGGTGACCTCAAATCTCCGTGTCTGTGCATGACTGTTCTCAACAATATCTTCTCAAATGCTGACCATTCTAATGTCTGATTAGACTCAACAACTCAATTTCCAAAGGATTTTTGGATCACCCTTGGAATTACAGACAGAGCCTGGCATATATTTGTTACTCCATTTCCTCCTATCATCACATGCTGGATCAATACTCACTCCAAATTTAATCCACATAATCTACAGTAATCTTGTTCTCACTGTAATCATCGCTCCCTTAACTTCTTATTAAACTTGAGTCAGTGACAACGTGACAACTCATCTTTCACTAACAGTTTTTGAAACTTCTCACAGTCTCCTCCCCTACCTTATCTGTATCTGGAAGGATTCAAGTCAGTCCAAAATTTCACTACAGAATTTCACTGTTCAGCATGAACATTTTTAAGCAAGCAAAAAGCTAGTTGAAAAGCCCAAGTTCTAAGATTTTTTTAAATTTTTTTATTTTTTTTTAAATACTTGCAAGCACAGTTCTTGATCTCTGGGCTTCTGTACTTAACACACAAGTCCCCATTCACAAAGCTGATTGGGAATAGTGTGAAATAGTGGGGACTATGAACTGCTTAGATTTTTTTTTTTTTTTTTTTGTGTCCATGTTTTCTCTATATCTGCACACAAAGTAATCCACTTCTTAACAAGTTGTCATCTCTTCTTACATACTTTTTACTTTAAAATGGTCTGGACAAAACCAGGCAACCCAAAATATTACTGTACTAGTTAGTAGCACAGGTATGGAAGCACATACGTATAACCTGACATCAAAGAAAGAGGCATAGGTAATTTTTCCATTTCTGATTAATCTGCTAAAAGTGGTACTGCAATATTCAAACTACCTCAAAAGTGAACTATGATACCAGACTTCTTATGCAAAGACATAGTCATCTTTCCCTTCCTCCCCAAAGTGATTAACATTCCTTGCACAGGCAGCTGGACATTTGTTAATCATTAACTGTTTTGTGTAATAAAGACAGGGAGAGAAACTGTTAGCCATTCCTCACAACGGTACACTAAAAAAATCTTTAAGACAGAAGATTTAGTGAATAGTGTAAAATTATTTACAGAAACAAAAAACCTGTTGTATTATCATAGCATATTCAATATTTTGCTGACAATATCTAGTTTTGTGAGCAAGCCTTTCCATGTTCAAACCTAAGTAATTAACTCAGGAATTTAATCAATAAAAACCCACCACTTTTAACTAAAACAGAAAGAAAGAGGTATCTTTTAAAAAGACAAACTATGTTGTTAATCTCTTGGGTAGTAAAATAATACATACGACCAGAATTGCAACACCAAATATAATAGAGGCATAACCAATGCACACATTCCAATCTTATCTAGAATCACTTTGATTCACTCTACCTTGCTTTCATTACAGGAAGGGCACAGCAAGGGCATTCCTCTCAGATCAAACAGAAAATTCCACAGACAGAAGTTTCCACATGTCTGATTCGTTGCAGATTAAACCCTTATCATTAGACAGAAATCTTTAATTTTCATAGAGACAGGATATACCCTGTCATGGTAAATCTATGGGAAAAAGTGGTTTTGATTTTTTTGTTTGTTTGTTTTGAGGGGTTGGGGGGGGGGGATGTGTGTAAAAAAAATAATAAAAATCTGTAGAATGGATATGTATTCCCCATGAAAGAGCTATGCATGTCACCCTCACAGCTTTGCAGAAAGGGAGGGGACAAGGTACCAGCATTAAAGATCACGTACATAATTCCATTCATACATTCCATCATAAGCTTCTTTGTACTGCAAGTCTTCCAAGCTGAACTACCAAACTCTCTCTGTGCATAAAGCCGGGACTACAGGCAACACATGTCAGGAGAAGTCTGTATACATTTTTAGCACATTATGTTACCAAAATCTTCAATTCTTTACCCACATGACTGGAGCATTTCTGTAATGCTCATTTACATTTACCAGGAACACTAAAATCAGAAAGCTATTCTGTCACTACAATTCTTACATTTTGAAATTTTTAATATAATAATCTTTTAATCCTTAAGTCCTGTACAAAATACAAATAAACACACTATGATCAGCAACTTTAAAACCAAAACTCGGGATTTTTTTTTTTTTTTTTTTAGTGTATAAAGACAGCTTCAGGCTTTTTGCATCAGCAAAATAAAAATGGCCTTTTGTATAAGCACCCAAAGTGATTGATTTAAGAAACATGCAGATTTTGGAAGCAATCCATGCCAGTGAGGATTATCATAAGAAACAGATTGGGGAATAGAACAGTACAACTACTGAATTTTCTGTGTGTAACCTTCCCTCTCATATAGCCAGATATTCAGTTCTGGTACCAGCAATGCCACACTGACAAGTCTGCACAGATGCAGAACTCTGAGCTGAAAAACTATCAATGATCACGACTACTGGTAGGTCAAGACAATTTATATCCACTAGCTCAGCAGCTTGCTCTTTAACCCTAATGCCTATCAAAATTTTGCAACTCTTTATAAGAACCATGAGTGTATTGATTTAACCTTGTTCACAAGCAATTTAAAATGAAATAGAAGCAGCTATTAGAAGCATGGATAGAACACAAGGAGTTTGGGGAAACCTCATTTCTGAATCAAGAAATTATCTATTGCAGTCCTGTTGCTAGATTCTTTGGACACTTCTGTCTTCCCCAAAATCCCTCTTTGATGGCACTGGAATGCTAGAGATTTTCTTTTGTTGAGCCACATGCAGACTGATTAATTGAAAATTAATTTTTGGTCACATTCAGATGACCAGTGTAATCAAGTCACAGATGCAATAAGACTGATACACTGATTACAAAATGGGCCTGCAAACCATAGTTTCAGCAAGGCCCAAAACTTTTTAAAATCCAAGTTCTAAAGCTGCAACTACTGCATGTTGCAAGTTGTGGAAGTTTGCCAAACACACATGTAGGTTCGTCCTTTGTTAAATATGTCCAAATGCTGTATGATTAAAGTTTAAAATCTTCAAAGAACAAACATTACGCAATCATTTCAAACTCCCCTCCTTTGACCTTAATATGTACTTCAAAAGCTAAGCAGATGCTTAGTAGGAAATAAATCCCCAACTCAACAGATGTACCAATAGCGATAAGGCAATATGCACCTTCCATAGCTTTTGGCAACCCATCCCTTTTATTATTCCTCTGCTCACAAGCACTTTTCAAGTCAATGAGAGGCCGAGGCAAATTAATAGGTCCTTAATATGTACTCTGCTGCCTGAATTGATTGCTGTTTATAAGGTAATCTTTGGGACCCCATGTGGCTCAGCCTCAGTTCATCTCCTACAGAGACACAGCCCCCAGGCAGCTCTGTTTTCATCAGACCAAGTTGTAACCCAATCAACGCCTTTCACAGCAAAACAATCCCTTACTTTCAGCATCCCTGCAGAAGAGGAGGGAAGCCCCAGCTTTTGTATGGGATCTCTATTTGGCAGCTAAGGTGATGTTTTACTCAGCAGGATACCTAAGAAAACTCTCAAACTACTTTGGAAGATCCCCATGCCAACAGCAGAACACAAGATGAATTTGTTTGTCTAAAACTAATTCAGCTTTTTCCAAAGACACATTCGAAAAGCTACATTAACAACCAAATAGCACTTTGCACTTACCACCATCACAAATGCAAATTATATAGTTTCCTTCTAGCCTAAGAAAGGTAATCAGGTAGCTCCAGGCAGCTCAGGACCTTGGTCCAAACCCAGGCCTCCTTAACCTCTGCCAAACTCAAACTCAACATTAGCTCTAAATGCCAGGCTTAGCTCTAGAACTTTTGATGCTCCTGAAAAGAAATGTGAATGCAACAGCATCACCCCACAGGTTAGCCCAGCGGCACCATCAGTTCCACACCTCAGCCTGAAGGTAATCACACCCTGAGTACAGTAGTGCAAAGCTGCAAGCCCTAGTCAAGACTAGATGGTCCCTGACAGGTTAACCAGGTAGCCTCTTCCGAACTTGAGCACTTACGTACACATGACTGAGTTCAGATGTCAGTCAGCCAGGCTATTGGTACCAGCAATAAAGCAAAATAACACATCCCCGAAAGTCAGTCATCTCCTAGGAAAAGAGCTTTCTGGATTGATTTTTTGGATAGCAGCAAATTTAGGTCTTGTCCTCAGTCTTAATTGATAGCAGGTCTCTGGCTCTGACCTTTATTTCTTTAAACAGACACAAATTGTGCTGAATTGGGTCTATACTTCTTAAAAAAAAAAAAGTTTTCAAATTTCTCCTAATACCAGAGGGCATCTGAAGATAACAGTTATTCGTAGTAAGCTGCTATTACAGCTATTTGTACTGCCTCATAAAAGAGAATCTAAGTGCCAAGTGCATCATTTTTAAAACCATAACAAATTGGTGGAAAATATATTTTAGTTGCATGAAATTCTAAGCAAATGTTTTTTAAACTTAAATTATTACTCAATTTAGACACAGTTAATTTTTTTTAACAGAACTAATTTTTTTCTTGCATAATGGCCCGAGTTTGACTTAACACCCTGAAGAAAAATGCTGCAAGAAACAGAATGAAACCATACAGATCTTCCTCTGTGTGAACTTCACTCTTATTTTCTGAACACACTCAAACCGAGTGGTTATCATTAACTAGAAAGCAGACAACAAAATAATACCCCATTTTAAAAATAGTCTACACAACAATTTTTTAAAATATCTGTAAACAACAACCACAAATATGTCTCCTCAATTTAAGTGCCCCACACAGATACAACTGTCTTTCCCATCTTGCAGACTAAGCTAGGATTTCAGCTCTGCTCCAGGTATTGCATGCTTTACTATCACTGAAAATTCCAGCAGGGAAGAGAAGTCCTCAAAACATGGGATAAACGCTTTAAAAAAACCCAGGTTATTGTGTTTGGGTGGGCACGGTATGTACGTGCCTTCATTATTTATTGTCACAACAAAACCTTTCTTCTGGTGGCTCTGGAGAAGTTTGATAAGGACTCTTCTGCAAAGGATTCACAAGACTGCTGGTAGAAGAGTTGAAATGGGTAGATCTTGTCTCCCAGTCACATCAATTCAAGTTCTCATGCTGCTCATCTTTCCCAATTCAATACCAAAGGGAGGGAATGCCCAGGCACAGCACAAAATAAATATGCCACTGGAAATAACACTGCATGTATATCAGCATTAAAATATTTTTCCACAGCATTGAACTACCAAATTAATCTTCACTTGGCCACCTCTTTTTTTTTTTTTTTTTTTTTTTTTTTAAATACTGTGTTTACTAAACTCTCCTCACAGATAAAGCTAAGGGAATAATTATTTCTGCATCTCAAACCTAAACTACTTGTTTCCAGAATAAGAACAGCTGTATTTTTTATTATTATTTTAGCAAACTAGTATTTCTTGAACAGATACGTTCCCAACATTTCTCAAAAAAACCCAACACCCCAACATACACTTTTATCCTGATACACATAAAAAAAAATGCCTCTCAAACTCAGAAAGCATTACTTGAATTCCTTTAAGGGCTTTAATTATACACTATTCAAACAAATAGATGATGTTTGCCCTTGTATTATTTTCCAAAGAAATAATGAGCTTAACAGTTTGTGCTTGAATTCCAGGTTTTGACCTGGAATTCTGTTCCAGATGTCAGTGTGGCAACTGACCAGCCAATTCCTCAATCCAAGAATAATCTGCATTAAGTCCTTTGATTAAGAAAAAACTCCTCTCTGCTGACTAGAATTTCATTCAAATCTCCATTGTGCATATTAGAATCAGGTTTAGCTCCTCTTAACTGCTAACTGAAGTGCTGATGCAGCCCCTTATTTAAAAGATTAACCTTCCAAATCAACATTCACAGGCTTAAGAACTTAACTTGGAGTTTATAGAACCTAGTAATTGTTCTACAAGGGGTTTTTTGTTGGGGTTTGGGGTTTTTTTTGGGGGGTGGGGGGTGGTGGTTTTTTTGTTTGTTTGGGTTTTTAACAAACCACATCAGAATAACCTTAGAAATTCTTACTCTAGCACATTTATACATCAGCCACTGAAGAAAGTTAGCTGCTATAGCTGTATGGGCAAATCATTAACTTCAGTACAATGTAATGTGGCAGTACAGAATTCAGTGTAGGGTGAAAAAAAATTGTCTGGAGAGCTAATTAGATACCTGGGACAATAGTCTGTGCTCTGAGCTTCACTCACGTCTGTACCCAAACTAACCAGGGTAAAAATTTCTTGTGCAAAAAGCTGAAGCCACTTAGTATTCCACAGAAATAGAGCATCTCCTGATCCAGCTCTCTCTTCACTAGTGGGAAGAACTACTGTGCTTCCCAAGAAGAAAACACTATGAGAAGATCTTCACAGGAGAAGGTCTGCTTCCCATTTACTCCTCATTTTTAACTGGTCAAAATACTTACATAAGGAATTTTAATTGCAAAACCTATGTGCCAATAGGACTGTGTCTGTGGACAGAAGCTAAGCAGGAAATGTCATTGTCGCAAACTTGGACTAAATCTTAGAGCATCTTCTCCTCATAGCCCACCATATCAAACCCACCAGGAATATTCTTTCCTGACTATGAATATCACCTAATCAATTACAATTTTTAATTTAATGTTTAACAGCTTTCTTACAAAAAGATTTGCCAACATTTTTTCTGTTAACAGATTTCAGTGACCTATAACCTATCTGACAGATCTGCAAGGACTCAGAATAAACTCAGCACACAGTCACCATATGGCTTTGACAACAGCATGTTGGGAATATGTATAGTAGAAAAATGGAATATAGTTGGAACTTTTTTGCTTGTTTGTTTTTGGTTGTTGTTTTTTTTTAATTTGAACTGTGGGAAACTATGTTCTTATATATCCTGGTGGTTATATTCATGACTTACACAAAAGGGGGAACAAACTAAAGTATATGGAAGGTGCAACTTCAACGTGAATCATTCACTGCAAGAGTGTGAAGAAAGTCCCATATTTGTAAGGCTGCTTAACTGAAATTAACATAAAACCAAATCATACTAGTCTCAGTTTTGATTAAAAATGCCTCCCCTACCCTCAAGTGGTTTATGGCTGTACTAGTACAACAAACAGACAGAAACCATCCCCAGGCATTGGAACTTGATTCCATACGTTGCTAAACTGCTTTGGCCTTTGCCAGCTACCACTCTTCCAAAGAGCACCAGGGCACAGTTAGTAGTCAAAATGCAGCAGGTAGCATTCCCCACAGACAATCTGGGTGCAGCCACCCTGCCTAAAGGTATGAAGAATTGTTAGGATAGATGCAGGCCAGTTGGCTTCTGTTCCAAACAACACTGCTGGTTTAATAGCTATCCAATAGGTACTTGTGTTCTGCTCCATTGATGATCACAGTATTTAATCTTTGCTAATGCCTATCTTCATATTAAAACTCAACAACAGTGAGAGGTAGAAGGATCTGAAAAGCTCAGAAGCCAAAGATCAAGAAACAGAACCTGAAGCCACCCCTTATGTATAAATGTTAATCATATCCTGCGTTTTAATTAATGCAATTACGAGAACACTACAAAGAAATGTTAACATGCTTACTCTGTGTTAGCAATGCTCTGTACCTTTTAAGACTATAATTCAGTACTTTGCTTTACATAGTTAAAATCCTATTTATTCTCCTTAATGAATTACTGCCTTCCCAGCTGGAAATGGTTCTGGTAATATTAAAAATAGCGTCTCATAGCCATTAAGCTTTATTGATGGTATTTTATGCACACAGAGATAGTGCAATAAAATTAATTTTCTTCCACATGCCCCTGTTAACTTTTTCTTTTTTACTTGCTCCTTTAACATTCTCTACCAAAACAAATCATCTTTCCTTATCATGGTAACAAGGTTACACTTGAAAATAACATGGTTCCAAAGCATGACTACACAAGAAAGAGAAATCCACTAAAGGTTATAAACCACATCTGACTCAAAAACTTCCCAAATGGAAAATAACCAGAGACTAGAAAAGTATTAGAAGTATCATGTGTCTGCCCTGGTCTTATTCTTCCTTACGCTACTAGAGACAGCATATCAGGCTAGACAGACCTTTGTTCTAATAAAGCACAGTCATACTTAGGTCTTTTTAAGTCAGCAAATAAGTTTAATCACCTTAAACTTTGTTGTTTTTCTTAAAACAGAATTACTGTTATTCTCTAACACTCATGGCCTAATAACTTAAACTCAGGTTACTGAAAGAACAGCAAGATTCCTGGTAACAAATAACTATATTACTGGAATAAACACGGAGTAATAAAGTTATCATGCATGAAGTTCAGACTGCCACATCACCCTTAACACCGTTCTGGAACTCGGTTATGTGCTGGGAAATATCCTCCATTGCAGAAGTTCAGAAAATGCCTGCTGGTAGCCTTGCAAGTTGAACTAGCTGGGAAGTCTCTGATAACAATGTGTTTGTAAAATTCATCACGGTTTATTAAAATAGTTCAAACAAACTGTCATCAGGGGAAATCTTACTGCATAGGGCCTACATGCAACACCCTGCATCTGGGTGTACAAGGCTGCTCTAGCATACAACTGGTTAGACACAACCAGACACCATGGAATTCTTGACTCTCTGAAACTTCCTTCATTTCTGAACATCAGCTTCCAGGATGGGCTCTCACCTTCTATAAACATCACAATGAGACCTTTCTTAGGCTAAATGACGCAGGGCATCTACACTCCCTCCAAGTCTGCTCGATCCCTCAGCTATCTAAATTTTGAGCACTGGAAAGAAAATCAAAACCAAAAGACGACAACCTTGAAACAAGATAAAAACCAGCTCTTGGTAATAAGCTAGAAGCCCTGATATCTCAAGGAAAGGAACAGTCTGCATGGCAAAAATTCTTTGGAGAAGGCCAGATACTGCAAAACCAGTAACAGTTCTCATTTTTATGACTGACAATCAGTGTGGAAGTTTGCTCACCACATGCTGGTGCTCCCACGTCAGTGTCACATCCAGCCCAGTGGGCAACACTGAATAGCTCACACGTAAAAAGCTATCTTGAATGCCGACCTCTCCTGAACACACATATCTAAAGGATATACAAACTGCTTTGTTGTATAAATTCACTGCAGAGAAATCTTGTTTTAACGTTTTTCCCTTCATACTGTTATAATATACCCAGAGTCTCTGTTTATTATGGAATTTGAATTTTATCTCTGTACAGTAACAGTCACAACGCACTGTTATACTTCTGAATCATTATATATTGAGCAATGATCTCTGATCTCCTTCCCTTACCCACTTTGCTTCCAGTTAACAATTTATGAGCTGGAGATAGCATGAGGCCAAACCTCAAAATAATCTCATTAGTACCATTTATTTTCTTTAGTCATACTTTCGATCTCTATAACTTCCTGGGGAAATGAGTTTCATGATTTTATTACACTTGATGTGAAAAATACTCCCTTTTAGGTTAGTTACCTGTTAACTGTGTGCGCCCTATTTCTTGCATTGCAAAAACCAGACAGTGATATGAGGAAGGTGGCACAGAAACTACTGCAATTTTACAGACTTCTGTCACCTTGCTCTCCTCCTTTACTGACCATTATTGCCTTTTCAGGCTAAAGAATTGTCCTGGTTTCAGCTGGAATAGAGTTAATTTTCTTCCTAGTAGCTGGTACAGTGTGTTTTGGATTTAGTGAGAGAATAACGTTGATAGCAACAACTAAACCATCAGCATGTTAAGTAGCGTTTACCCTAAGGATTTTTCAGTTTCCCATGTTCTGCCAGCAAGCAGGTGTACAAGAAGCTGGGAGGGAGCAGAGCTGAGACAGCTGACCTGAACTAGCCAAAGGGATATTCCATACCATAGAACGTCTTGCTCTGGATATAAACTGGGGGGAGTTGGCTGGGAGGGGCGGATTGCTATTTGGGCATTAGTCACCAGGTGGTGAGCAACTGCGTTGTGCATCACTTGTCTTTTCTTGTTTGTTTTGTGGGGTTTTTTTAATTTTATTTGATTATATTCCTTTACATTACAGTTATTATTATTATTACATTTTGTTATTATCATTAGTATTACATTTTATTTTAGTTATTAAATCGTTCTTCTCTCAACCCACAAGTTTTACTTTTTATTTTTTTATTCTTCTCCCCATGCTTCTGGGAGGTGGGGAGAAGTGAGCGAGCAGCTGCATGGTGCCTAGCTGCTGGCTGGGCTTAAACTATGACAAGAATACTTACACAAAAGCTAAAATGTGACTAACTATCAAGTTCAGCCCTAATGTACTTTTTCTGTGTCTTCCTGAAAAGCACCAGAGCAATTAGGCAACAAAGTAATCAAAGCAACTCCTGAGTCTGGGAGTATGGGTGGATTAGGGCTCCCTCTTAAGAGATTTATTTCTAGTGGTTTGGACCGGACTGCAGAAAACAGAACCTATGAAAACATAAACCAAAGGTAAGTCTTAGAAAAAAGTACTCGAGACTTAGTGGCAAAGATATATTAAACTTTCTTGTGAAAATTCCAGAATTACAAGTACAAATATCAAACACTAATACAGTTTCCTACCTTTCAAAATGTAAAATTAAAAAAAGCCTCATTAACATGGAAAAGATAACCTCAAAGCCAGTAAAAATTCCATGCATGGAACTAGCTATTTGATGCTTCTATCATCATGAATCATCTAGTCTTTCTGCAAAAGTGACTGTTGTCCTTGATTCCTAAGAAGCAAGGCACAAAAGGATTCCTCTTAGTCATCGAACAGTTAAGTGTTGACTCCAAATAACTTCGTAAATCCAGTTTATCCATCTTTCAACTGAAAGTGCAGTATGATGCTTTCAGAGATAGCAGGAAGCATGTAGCTCAAGGGTAAAGTCAGAAAGAAGAGCCCTTTAGCAAACTGAAAATGTTTCCAAGTTGCTTGCCAGATCTCCTCTTTCACAAATTCTTTAACGTGCTTTCTTGGCTAATTATCAGTCTGCTCCCTGTATCAAGGCCAGTCTATTTTGAAAAATATGACAAATATTCAGACACTGCAGTATAAAGAGTGCCTTCTGTAACAATTCCGATGGTGTCTTAGCAAAAAAAAAACCAACAAAAAACAACCAAAAAACAACCAAAACCCCAAACCGAACACACACACACAAAAAAACCCCCACCCAAAAGTGTCAAGGCAAAACTTAAGCTACATTGTCAAGCTTGTAGATACTCCATATTCTTTCCTCGGTTCCTTTAGATCAACATTTGACAGAAAAAACACCTACCAAACACAAACAGACACATTCTTCCCCACGCCAGCATCTCAAGTGAAATTTGTCCACTAAGATTAGAAACTAGCAACCCCTATTCACCACCACCCCCACCCCACTAAACCCCTCTACCTTCATCCCTGAAGAACTGCAAACACTAGATACCAGACAGGAATATAGAAAATGCCTCTCCCATGCCTTGAAAATACAGAGCTGCTGTCCTGGACAAGATTATTAAATAGAAGCTGGTTTTGCCCCAAGTTCTGCCAACTTTGTAAACCTGTCAGATTAAAAGGAACTTACTTAAACTCACACCAATTCTTCTGTAAAGCAAACTAGCCTTGTGCTAAAACAGTAAAGAGGCAACACATGCAGACAACTAGTTCTACCACTGTAGTAGTGTCACAAAAATACACATACCTGTCCACATACACATAAATAGGCACACATGTAGATACTGGTAACAAAAATAAAAATATTTCTTGACTCTTCAGTTCTCATTACTATTGTCTATCACTTGGACAACAAATTGGCAAACTCAGACTCATTCTGTAGGACAACTAGACGCTTTTCTAAGATACTATAATGCACAGTAAACTTAAATGTACTTGTGTCAAAAGAAAGGCATAATGATACACAAACGAATAGTCTGCACACATAGCAAAAGCCTAAAAGTGAAACTACTAAGTCTTGGAAAGTACTCAATTCTCCGTTTTTAGAAAATCTGTTCCACAATCTTAACTCTGCGCTTTGTTAACAGCAAAGCTAAGAAGCGATGCTGTATTTCAAGCTCTAGAGTTGGTTCTTTAGCCACAAACTACATAATTTAATAACTGACTTTCTATAGAAGAAAAAAAATATTGCCAGTAACAGCTTGGTCACCTAAACCTTGAAGAGCAAAGTGACTTTGTGAATCCATATTACCCACATTCACAATTGTGGCAAGCATATAGAACAAACAGAATGGCTACTGGATGAATCAGATTATGATTGACATTTTTTAGTCTTTTTTTTTTTTTTTTTTTAAGATGTCAATCACATATGTCATAATTTACCTACATGTAACCTGTAGCCAAATTTTGCACAAGATTCCTCAATTTATTTTAAGGCACTTAGATAGTACCACAATATCAATGCTCTATCTTTATCAGAGACATAAATGAATGGGTAGCTACACAGATGTCCAACCAAAATATTAGAAGTCAGCTCTAGAATTTTACTGAAACCATAATTATGTTTCTTCTGAATACATGACACTGGAGTAATTCTTACAGTTGCTCATCAATTTATGCATCATTAATGAAATAAGTCAACAGTTCAGTCTGCTCCATTTATACTAGTTTTTTTAAAGGCTGCATCTATGCTTTCTTAAAAAGAAGCCTTTCCATGAAGGCAGCACTGCTTACTAACTTAACAGATGGGCACCTATAAACTACCAAAACCAACATGTATGGCAATATCACACCAAGGCATACCTCCCGTAAATGAAGCAACAGAGATGTCACTTAAGATTAAAAACGATGAAAATCCCTGCAGAAAGCAGTCTGCTGCCTTAGCTTCACAGTCCCATGGCCCGCAAGACAACAGTGTTCACATGAGGTAGACCTTCATTTTATATCAATAGTATTATTTTTGCCAAGTGGCATAGATTTTAAGATCTAAGAATGGCTTCAGGTAGGCTGGATAGCAATGAGGACAACAGGAAAATTACTCATCAAATGTATACATATAATTTCCCTAAAGTGTTAGACAGTGCTATACACATTATTGGTGACATTTTTTTGTCCTTACAAGAACATCTATCTCAACTGTGACAATGCTGCTTATCTTGTCTCTTTGCTGGCATATGATTTTATTTAGAATATAAAAATAACCAAAAGCCACCTTACCTTTTTCTTCATCTATTCGAAAAACTCCTATACCAGATCCATCTCTGATGGAATATCTAATCTCCCCATCTCGTCCCGCATCTTCATCGTAAGCAGATACTGTCATTACTGAGGAGCCAACAGGGGCATCTTCTTTTATAAAGCCTTTATCTGCAAATACAGAGAACCGTGGGGGGTGCAAGTTCTCATTCACATCAACTACCTCAACCTCAACGTAACACGTAGAGGACAATGAAATGGGCTTTCCTTTGTCCTTGGCCCGCACAGTCAGGTTATAAAGTTGTTTCTTTTCATAATCCAGCCTTTGTACAATACGTAATGCTCCACTTAGTTTGTCAACATCAAAGGTGCCATCTCCATTGTCCAAAAGACTGTATCTTACTTGACTTGACTGGCCTAAATCAGGATCATAGGCTTCCAGCCACGTAATAATAGTTCCCTCAGGAAGATCTTCTCGAATTTTCACATGATAATTTGAAGGAATAAACTTAGGAGGATTGTCATTAACATCTTCTACAGACACTTTCAAAATAACTGTTGAATATAATTGAGGTTCTTCAATAGGTTGGTCCCTAGCCTCTATTTTCAAGAAATAGACATGCTGTTCTTCACGATCCAGAACCCCTACAACTTTCACAACTCCTGTCACAGCATTAATAGTAAACTTGTCTGTATCTGTAAGAAGAGAATATTTCACTTCTCCATTAGCCCCCAAATCCTTATCAGTAGCTTCAATTTGAATTATTTCACTGTTTGGCTCTTTGTTTTCACTCACTTCAACAAAATAGCTGTCTTGCAGGAACTCTGGTGAGTTGTCATTAGCATCCAAAATTTTTATATCTAAAAGGTGCCAGGCAGACTTCTGCGGTATTCCAAGATCATAGACAGTAATATTTAGAGTATATTTATCTTTTACTTCTCTGTCAAGGGGAGATAAAATTTTCAGCACTCCTCTTTCCATATCAACAATGAAACTACTATCTTCATTACCTCCAGAAATGACATACACTAGCTTTCCATTGAAGCCAGTATCAACATCAGTAGCATTCATAAGTATTATGCTGGAGCCCACAGGTTGGTCTTCTCTTATCTCAATGCTACTGGGGAGAGTACTTCTAAACTGAGGTGCATGCATATTCACAGAGTGAGTGTCAAAGGAAACATCCTCAACTTCTCCACGACTGTGCAATTTATTTGCTTGTAAGAGTTTCTCTGCAAGCATTTTGGCAACGCCAGTTTCTTCACATCGCAAGTTGACCGGTTTGCGGCTAGTAGCTACAGTTATGTTGATATACAATGGCTTTGCAAAGTTTTCTCCATCTGTAGCTGTAATTTTCAAACTGTGAAAAGACATTTTAGCACCTAGGCCATCTACTAGTGACTGTTTGAGTGAAAGTACTCCAGAATTTGGATTTAGGCTAAATAAATCCAGTTCATTTCCAGATTCAATTTGATATCTCACCAACTGGAGCTCATCAGCATCAATAGCAGATACAGTTGTTATTTGTTCTCCCACACCAAGATCCCTGGGGATTGTTCCCTCACAATTTATTTTCTCAAAGAGAGGTATATTGTCATTCAGGTTATTTAAAACAATAGTAACAGGAACTTCAACTTCTCGACGATATGGTATACCCCAATCAGAAGCTCGAATCCTTAAATTGTAAACCCTTGGCATCAATTCATAATCCAAGTCTTCTGAGGTACTAATAATCCCACTGAAATGGTTAATCACAAATGGCAAAGGATTTAGGTTTGCAATGCTATAGGTCACATAACCATTCTCTCCTTCATCAGGGTCTTTTGCACTTACTCTCATGACACTCGTACCTATTGGCACATTCTCATCGAAGGAGGCTTTATAGGATGTCTGGGTAAATTCAGGAGGATTGCTGTTCATGCCTAGTACCTTAATTAATACTTTTGCAGAAGCTCTTCTGTCACTTGTCACAACTTCAAGTTCAAAATGGGATGCATATTGTGCTTTTATGGGTTCTAAAGTGGTAATAAGACCAGTGTGAATGTTTACATTGAATTTTCCTTTGCCCGGTGTATTTTTAAATACGTATTTTAAATGTGGGTAACTAGGCAGAGCTTTCACCATTATCACAGGTGTGTTTGGAGGGGCAAATTCACTTATTTCAGCTCTATATATCTCTTTTTCAAATCTGACAGGACCAGACTTAAATTGTGGTGATGTCACATGAATAACTTTTACAGAAGAAAACTGTGGGGGATTTCCTTTATCTTTAGCTTGAAGGGTAAGGTTGTATCCAAAAGGGTGGCTCTCCCAATCGACGTGAGCAATGGCTTTTATTCTGTATTCTTTACCTCCTGGAACAGACCTCACTGTTTTGAACTGTTGAAGAGGATCACCTGCAACAATATTTAATGATGCTATTTCCCCATTTGAACCCTGATCATTGTCCTCTACAGTTACAATTGCATAAGTTGGATCTTTGTCCGATTCTGATGGAGTCAATGTAACAGCTGTAATAACGGGGGCATACTCGTTTGCTTGCTCTACATGAACAGTTAGTTTTGCCATACTGCTTATGCCACTGCTACCATACAGCTTCAGCCCACGGTCCACTGCAAGAATTTCCATCTCATAACGCTTAGTATCTGAGTAGTCAAGTCTACCAGTTAGAACTACCACTCCACTAGTTGGGTGTATAGCAAACACATCTGTTCTTTCTTTAAAGCTATAGTAGAACTCTCCATTTGTGCCTATATCTGCATCTGTTGCACTGACTCTTGCGATGCTGGTCCTTATTGCTGTGTTTTCAGGCAAAGAAACACTGTAAGATGTTGGAGAGAACAAAGGCCGCAAGTCATTTGTATCCAGTACCTGTATCCTGACCTTCGTGCGTGTTTCGGCGTTTGTATTTTTTTCAACTGCTTTAACAGTCAGCATATAATGGTCTTTTACCTCTCTGTTAAGGATAGCTGTGTTTCCTCCCTTGGTCCGTATTCTCAAAAAGCAAAAGTTTCCAAGAACATATTCTTCAGCTTTGAACAAGTTCTCATTGTCACCAGAAATAATTTTGTATCTTAGGTCCCATAAAGGATTTGTAATGTAAATGCCCATTTTCACTGGATGCCCAACGTAAGTCTTGGCTGCAGAATTCTCATACACAGTGGCATTATACTGTACTTGTGTAAATTGCATTGGTGGAGCATGATGTGGCCTTTGATTTCCTTCACAGTTTCCAAAATGCTGCACCAGCAGCATCAGCAGCAACAGCATAGTCAAGTATCTTCCCATGGCAGCAATTGCAAAGAAACCCTGAAACAAGAGAGAGAAGTGTTAAGACTTACGACTGTTCAGATATTAGTCAAATAACCTTGATGTTTAGCTTAGAATTCACACTTGAAAGAAAACTAGAAGTTACACATTTAGGTTATACCCTTTTTGCAGAAAGTTTCAACGTGATTTACAGTAATAAAAATAAAATAAAAATTAAACCTCCTAAAAAATACCAAGAATCCACAAGACCAAAAGTGCAGGAATTACTACCATGACCCAAGGAGAACACACAGAGTTAACTTCAAATGAACAACTCCACGGAGCACCATGTTAGACGAAACATGCCAGCGCTGTCTGCTATAAGTGAGCAAACTAGATCCGAACTAATCTGGAGTAGTGAACATTCACTCCAGTCCTGTACTTCATACGTGACGTTGTCTTTCAATAGAAAATTCTCTTCCCTCATTTCACTTAGATTGTAAAATAGCTGATGTCCAATGATGTGGAAGTAAACTGCAAGAGTTGGCCTGGAATTACCATGAATCCTTCAAAGTATCCTATAAGCACCTGTTTCGAGAATTATAAAAATTATAAACAGAGAATAATTCTGTATGTATTGTATTCTCTCCAGCTCCGAGTACCCTTATACAAGTAGTGCATATCACAAAAAACATTTTTATCAGGCATCACTAAGTTGTAAAATCAATAAAGAATGAGACCTATTCCTTTATTCCCCTCTCGGAACAGATCTGAAACAAATTAGTATCAAAAGCTATGAGAACAGGAATCTATCAAAGTAACTGGAGGAACTATTAAGACATGTTTCTCCAACACACTCCAGAAATGACAGCGAAAGAGCCTAGAACAGCAAGACAGACATGGAGACACACCCTCACTGGCTTTCCCTTTTGAAGAAGTCAGCCTATCATTTCCAATGCCTAAGTCCAGGCAAGACTGCAGTAGGAAGACAGACAGAAACCTCAGGAACAAGACAAGACCTTTGGGACCACCTTCTTCATCTGGGTTTATAGCAACAGTCTTTACTCCCAACAGGATAACAAATCAAAGCTTCAGAATGCTTCCTCAACAAGCCCAAGATTTCAACAAAATCTCGGGGGAACAATTTCTTTGCAGCAAGTAGAAAGCAATCTAGCTTTGACTTGATTACTTTAAGTAATACGCACTCCTTTCTTCCACCTTGCCCTATTTATCCTAAATATTTTTCCCTTACCTCTCCCTTAGCTTCCCTGGCCAGTCTGTTATGCAACTCATACTAACTCCTAACTGTACCCTTCCTTCATTGTTCCTGACCTTTTCCTTCCACATTTTAGCCCCAGTTTGTCCTCACTCTATCTTTGGCTGTCAGCCTCTCCTCAGTGCCTATCGTCACACTACTTCTGTTCACCTCAGCTCAAAAGGTATCACATTATGTTGTCTCCATCCTCCACTTACATTTTCTCTTACAGTTATTTCTCCCTCCCCTAATTCTTATCTGCTCAAGTAGATATGTGAAAGATTGCATTGGCTGAAATTCCATGGACTGCCTCTGCCCACCAGAAAGCATTAGAGCAAATTAATCTACTTGTATCAGCAGTTCATTCCAAAACCTCAGAAGAAACTAATTCAGTCACAGCTGTTAATAAGTCAATAATTTTGAGAAGAGAGAATTTAAGACTCAGATCCACACAAACTATAGGAAATACTGGAAAGGAGTAATGAAAATTTAGCTAGTATCCTTCTGGAAGAATAAAAAAAAGTGCATGTCTTCCAAATTATCAATTAAGTTACATGATTAAAGCTATAACCATAGCAAACAATAAAAAGTGAATGAGCAAACAATAAAAAGTGTATGAGCTTTTAAAAGAAAGTCACTAGCTGGAACCACTACTTACAAGGTCTTAACACTGGATGAAGGAAAGTTTGGGAGGGCAAATGTGTGTGAGGTTGGAACAGCCACCATTTCAATGAGTTAACAATACTATTCCTCCCCTATCTACTTTTCTTCCCAGGCTATGATTTGTCCTGGGAATAAACAGTCACTTGGGTCTCCAGGGCTTCATTCCTCTAACATACTGCCAAGTAAATGAACATTTTCAACAAAAAAACAACAAAAAAACCCAGCCAAAACTCTGCAATAAGTAACTGATATCAATACTTCCAAAACTCCAAGCAATTAAAGGTGCCATCAGACTGTCCTAATAGACATGTTAAGAAATTATTACATCATTTTTAAGTAATCAACAGAAACAGTTTTTTTTTACTCCATCTTGCTGGAATTTTCAAAGCTGTCTGTTATCAAAAACTACTTAATGAGCAGATCTTTCCCTCTTTTCTCCCTCTGTTACAATAGGATTTATTTTTTTTTTAAGTTTACGCTGAAGTCCAAAACCCAGCTTCACCTCTGATTCTATGGCATCCCGTAACTCACTGCCTATAGACTTACATTTGGAACAAGCTGTCTGAAGTGGTGTATTTATTACATAACACATTGTACCTCTCTGTATCTTTTATCATTTGCACCTCACATCTCAGGCACGTTAGACATAACATGCACCACACTATGATGCATTAGACTGCATTAAGATATCCAAACTCTCCATTAAAATTCGAAGTTAAACAAACACATAGGTTTTACTACTACTGTAAATATTTTTCTGTGCCATAATACCTTAAGCACTTTTTGCTACTTTTCTGTAATAACTTCAAGTGGAGTCTGCTCAGAACTGGCAACTGGCAGCCTATTACACACGATGACACGACTAGCAGTAAGAGAATCCATTCCTCAGGAGCAACTTCTAAGGTTTGCTGAGTCACAATCCAGAGCTTAAGAGCATCTCTCAACTGAACTGTTTTTATCTAACATGGTTAACAAGTTAGTCATTTCTGTTACATGACACTTTTTCCATCTTGTCATAATTTACAGAGCTACTGGAAGCTAAAAAATGTTGATCCAGGATTATCCAAAAATCAACATAATATAATCTTGATAAATATCTAAAGTATTAAACAATGCCAGTTGTAAAGACAGATAACTACTAAGGGAAAGTATGAAAATGTTAAGATAAAGTGATAATGTGTTAGATATAAACTCAGATGGCTCATTACAGTGAGCCAGAATGACTGAATTTCAGAAACATTTTAGCCAAAGGCTACACTTTGAACTCCTAAATTTTTTATTATCTTTGGAATATGACCAGTTTAGGATTTTCTGCATCCATTTTCAACACAGAAGGCAACCGTTTGCTTAACAAAACATCATAGCCCTAGGTTTATAAGAAGTGCACACCGTATTTATACTGAAAAGCTACTTTCAAACAAACTTTGATTTCCTATTTGGAAATTACTATTCAGATATTTTTTATTTATAGGCATATCCAGGTAATTTTTATTTATACGCCCATTCAGCATTGGGATACATTAGTTACAATGTTAACAAAGTTATTAACGCATCAACACCATTAACATAATTTGTATATGGGAAAAAATACTAACACAACTTAGAAATATGAACTATCTTCACATTAAAGGTACAAGAACAAGCAAAATTTTGGGGCTAGCAGACCTCAAAGTGATAACTTAGAAATGAATATGATTTGGATAAGTCAGCAGTCATATAAAAGGCTGTTTCTCTTAGCAGTATATTTACAGTATCTAGACTTCGAAGTTTATAGCTTGAGATTTGAAAGTTTTAAGCATAAAGTACAGAATTTAGTAAGTTACAATCTCAATGCCAAGCAAGCCAACAAAACCCAGACAAAACAAGCTTATATTCTACATAATGTATCAATGGGGAGCATACATTGAGAGATTTACTCCCCCAGCAATCAAATAAAAGTCACAGGTAGAAAAAGAACCTAAATCAGGCCACACAGGCAAAGTAGCAAAAGTCTCAGTCCCATTGCTATCCCTTTTCTACACGCAAGATCTGCCAGTTAAGTCCAGAAGGACCTACTGTAAGACGTAAGCTACATGATTTACATTAGCAGAACAAGACTTTGTGAGCATGGCCTGTTACACCGCTCTAGGGACACATCAGAGAGCATTTTGAGGACTAAAAGTATTGTAGAAACAGCACTAAAGAACCTCTTGTCTACTGAAATCTCTCGCTAACTTTTAAAAAATGTAGCAGGGGTTTCCCTCCCATACGTGCACCAGCTTCTTTGATTTGTAATATTAAGTTATTAACACTAAAATGTCTCCGTCAGTCAGTTTTGATCAGCATAGGCAACTGATGCTGTTTGACACAAATGCACTGTGAAAAGTTATTACTGCAGTAACTAAACTGTCATGACAATGTTCCCATTGTAGAAGTCTACGAGAGATGGTGTGGCTTTGGGGGCTGCACTAACTGTAGTCACACCTACTCTTTCAAATGTTTAAAAGTAATTATTTATGTAGTCTGATTGGGAAAAAAAAATAATCAGATTTAGCTGTTCCAACATGCTTACATTTCCAATAAAAAAAGCTTAGCAGTGTATTTTGCTTTTCTGAAAGGGAGGGTGTGGGTCTGTTTTGGTATTCAGAAAATTAACACATGATGAAAGCGTATGGTAACATTACTTTAGTAAAGCTGGTAAGTTATTCAAAAAATGTACATTGTCGCAGAGATTAACATAACAGTTTCAACTTGTGACTAAAGTTCAATAAGTTTTACACTTGTATTCTCCACATTATGAGTTAATCTCATGAGATACTTTGATTTATGCTTTTGAGATCTTTGCCGTTAGAAGAAAAATGCAGCAGCTGTATTCAAACAGCATGCACAAGATTCTGAATCCAGAGTGAAACAAAGTTTCACATAGAGAATTTCGACTATTTATCTGTACAGCAGTTACCTACTACTCACCAGTTGTGCAACAAAAAGCAGACCTCCAATCTCCGTGAATGAAAGACTTTGATTGAAATTTAACATGGCACCTTAAAGTTTGTGATGACAAAAATAGTTTTAGTGAGCTTAAACTCAGTTTTAAACTTTAAAAAAAAATGTAAAAAGTGTAAAGCTTTGAGGGTTTGAAGGGATTTTATGTTTGCTTACTTGCACAGATACCAGCGATAACCTCGCCATATAAAGTTCTTTCGCATGCTAAGTTGCAAAAACCAGGAGACTATCCTACTACTGGGATGACTACTAAAGCTCTCCTTCCAGTCTCCCAAAACTAAGATTTTAGGATTTCACAGAGAACAAAACAGAAACTTAAAAATGAAAGAGTTTTCAGCGTTAAAGTAAGGTATTTTACTCACTGAACAGCAGAGTATTTCCACACGGCTAGACAACTAAATTGGAAATACACATCTATTACACAGCATTCTTTCCTTTTGCAGAAAGACAGCAGAGGTGGTAAAAGAATACAGGTAGTATTTCCCACGTAACTCCCTAGGAACAACTTGCACGCAAGTAGTTGAAACCGTAAGAAAACCTGCTGTTAGAAGGGAGCGTTTTTTAATTTACTAGTGCGTTTCCAAACCGAAAAAGCTTCCAACGAGGGGATGTTACCAGCTGTAAGGCACACCCTTACTTACCGACACCAAGAGATTAAACAGCGCACCTTTCACACAGAGCTTTGTTTTGCTTCAACGGCCGTAAAGAGGAATTAAAAAAAGGCAGCAGAAGCTGGCTGATGCGCTCAGCCGGGATCTCCCAGAGCCGCTGCTAAACGCCGCGTCCTGGCGGGCGCTGCCCTTTATCTTTCGGAAGAATCCGGCGAGGATCGCAACGAGGGACGCGGGGTTGGAAGTGCAAACAAAGGAAGAAAGTCACCCCAAGGTACTTCCTCGCCGCGAATCGCCCCTGCCGGCTTACCAGGGAATTAAGTTTGCAGTGGCCCATCGGAAGCAGCCGAAGACACCTTGCCTCCAGGGCAAAATATCACCGCCACCCCTTTTCCTCGACGCAACTCACGAGCAACCTGCCGCCTGAACTAACTTCTGCCGGCTAAACTGCCGGCTCTCAGGGGAGCCCGGCCGCGGGGAGAGGCAGCGGGGCGCCCGGGCCCGCCGAAGCACGGCGGCCACCGCGGCCGGCCCGGCCCGGCCCGGCCCCGCGGGCGGGGGATATGGGGGAGGGGGCCGGGGCCGGCGCCGCTCCGCAGCCCCTTCCCGCGGGCCCCCGCGGCACAAGGCGGCCGCTCGCCCGCCCACCCACCCCCTCCCGGCGGCCTCGCCGCGCTCCCGGCCTCCCCTCAGGGCCGCAACTTCCCGAGGGGGCCCGCGCCACCCGGCCGCCCCCTCCCCGCGCCGCCGCTGCCCGCCCGCCCTCGCCACCAAAACTTCTCCCAACTCGCCCGGCTGGCTCGGCCACGCCGCGCCGCCCCGCACTTCACCTCGCCTCTCCTCTCCGCGGCTCGCTACCTGCGGGGCGGGGGCACGGGCCGGGACCAGCCCCGCACGGTGCCCGCCGCGCCGCTCCCCCTTTCTTCCCGGGGCCCCAGCGCGCCTCTCCGAAGCGCCTCACCGGTGCCTCTCCGCCCCCCCCCCCCCCCCCCCCCGCTGCCGTATTCCTCCGCGGCGCTGGACGGCCGCCCCTCCGGAACTCGTTTTCGCGGCGCTCCGCGGGACGCGGGAGCGGCGGCGGCGGCAGCAGCAGCAGCCTCCGCACCCCGGCCCGCCTCCCCGCCCAGGGCCTAGCCCCGCCGGGGAAGGACGAGAGGGGGAGCGGGGGGAGGGCGAGCCAGAGCCCAAGCCGTTTCTCCCGGTGGTCTGGCGCTCACGGGGACGCCGGCGGGGCCGGGGCGGGGGGGACCCCCCTCACCTCCGCCGCGCTCACCCCGCTCCAGCCCGGCCGGGGCGGCAGGGAGCGGGGTGCCGGTCCGGGGACGCGGGCGGCTTCGCGTGTGGCTAAGTCGTCCCTCGGAAAGGCCACTCGGAAACTTCAGAAGGCTGCTGCCGGGGGACGTCTTAACGGGGATGGAGACGAGACCGTCAGAGCCCACGGGAACAGCCGGTCCTCGATGGCGGGGCTTTGCCGTCCGAGGAGCAGCGGGTACCCGGGACAAGCCCCGCCGTCCCCACTCGCGCCGGTGGCAGCGAGGACCGCCCTGCGGCGACCGCAGCGCCTGGGCGGCCGCTGGCCCTTCCCCCGTGCGGCGAGCGGGAGGGGGCGCGGGCGGCCGGGCTGCCGCCCCCGGGCCGCGCCGGCCGGGCTTGGCCTCGCGCCTCCCGGCCCCGGGCTCCGGGCTGGGCTGGGCGAGCCGCGGCTTAACGGCCGCGCGGAGGGAGGTCTCCCGGCAAAGGCCGAAAAGGAGCGACGGCTACCGCGGCTCCCCGCCACCGTTTTAAGGAGTAGCGCCGTGCCCCGGCGCCGGGAAAAGCAGCGGCGGGGGGAGCGTCTGCGGAGCCGGGGAAGCCCGGCGGCGGCGGCGGCGACGACGACGACCACCCCCCCCCCCCCCCCCCCCGGGCCCGGGGAGGGGGTACGGGCTACCTCGGGCGGGGAAGCGCCCTGCAGGAGTCATGCTGAAGGGGTGGCCGTCAGCCAGCCCAACGTTAAAGATTAATACTCCGAAATAAGTCCTCGGAGGATTCCCCGCTCATTAATAAGTGATCACGCTTAATAACGATCGAACGTTCGCCTGGGGGATCCCGACCCAGCGGGCTCACGGCGAAGCTGGGCTGCGGGCGGCAAGAAGCCGGCGGGGACGCGTCAGCCCCGCCACGTCTTCGATCAGCCCCGTCAATAAATAACGCCGGCTGCGCGGGGGGGCCCTTCGGGAACCACAGCCTCGGGCGCCCGCGGCTGCGGATCGGAAGGAACCGACCCCCCCCTTTCGCAAGCGCCGGCTTTCCGGTTCGCCAGCCCGCAGCCGGGAGGCTCCGCCGTGCAACTCCCCCGCAGCGCCCGGGGCCGCCCCGGCAGCCCCCCGGTGCCCCGGCACCGGCCGCCCCGCGGCGGCGGCGGCGGCGGGGCCGCAGTTCCGCGGCGGCCGGGCAGGGGGCGCCGCGCCACAGCGCACGGGCGGCCGGGCAGGGCGCCGGCAGCCAGCCCGGTCTCGGCGGAGCGGAGCCGGTAGCCCGCGGCGCCGAGCCCGGCTCTGGCTGCGGGCGCTCGGGTCGGGAAACCTGCGTGCCGCTGTGTGCGTGAAGGTGGCGGCATAGCCAGGGGTGCCCTCAGCGCCAGGTACGCCTAGCTTTTTGGATAAAGTCGATGTGCAGAGAGAGAGAGAGAGGGAGACAGAAACGCACGTATCCTACACAGTTATAAACTACTGGTTTATGCGAAGAGCTGAGTATTTTCAGCAAGGCAACGAACTAGAGCACCGAAACCGCTCATGCGAAATCACCTCTCCGGGCACCCCGCTGATAATAAACTCATTAAACAAAGAACTCACCAGACCAGCTGGACTCGGCGCTCTTCTCCCAAAGTCCGCTCCAGCTCGGTCCATCTCCGCGCGCTTCCTCCCCCCCTTTCTGTTCTGTCCTTTTGGGAAGAAGCGAGCAGTGCCCCGGTGCCCACGCACCTCTAAAGCGTGAACTCCGCCGCGGCCCCGGCGCTCAGCGCGGCCCCGGCGCGCAGCAAGCGCGGCGCCCGGCCCCATCGCCACAGCGCGGCATGTCGGCTCCGACCCATCCGCTGCTTTACACTTGAACGAGGGTGGGCAGGAAAAATAGACGGGGAGGGGGAGAAGAAAGGAAGAAAAAGGAAAAAAAAATAAGGCGAAAGGGAGGGAGAGATCCAACTTTCTTAAGACATGTCCAGGCAAAGAACGGGCAGAGTTGAGGAGTTGCAGCAGCGGAGAGTGAGAGTGGGGAAGCTGCGCCGGATCGCCGATTCCCTCCCTCCCTCCCTCCTTCCTTCCCTCCTTCCCCCCGCCTCCCTCCCTCCCTCCTTCCCTCCCTCCCTCTCCCTCTGCCTTCTTTCGCGCTCCGTCCGTCCCCCTCGGACCGTGCTCTCGGCAGCACCACCCCCCCTCCCCGCCGCTGCAGCGGAGCGCGGCGGCAGCAGCGGCAGCGCGCACCGCTCCGCGCACCGCGGCTCCGCGCGGGGCCGCCGCCGCGCACCTGGGCCGCGGCCGCCCGCCCGCCGGCGAGGCGAGGCGAGGCGAGGGGCCCTGCAACCCCCCGGCCCCCCTCCGCCGTGACTCTCCGCGGCCGCCGCCGGCCAGGGGTCCCGCCGGCTCCGCCGCCGCAGCGCCGCTGGGCTCGGCGGGACGCCGCTTCCCCCGCCGCAGGGCTCCTCCTCGGCGGGGCACGGCCGCTAAAATAAGCGGTGACTCCTGGTGGGCTGAGCACGGGGATCTCCCACTCTCCCCCCGCCACGCTAAGACTGGAATAGCTCTCCCTCTGCCTCTCCCTTTCCCTCTCCTCTTTCTGTTTTTCTTTTTTTTTCCTCATTTCCTTCCCGCCCCCCCCGTTTCTTATCCTTTTTCTTCTTCCTCTTCTTTTTCCCTTTTCTTCCTTCCCTTTTTCTTTTCTTCAGGGGAGCTGTATTTTTCAAGGCACAGGAAAGGGGTGTTCCCCCCCCCCCCCCCCAAAAAAAAAAAAAAAAAAAAAAAAGCAAAATGGCAGCTCCTTCTCAAAAATAATAAATCATAACCAAGCAAGGCATATTTATACTGTGGTTCTCCCTCATTCAATGTAAGCCCAAACCAATTGCTCCTCCTTGACAAAGTCCAGGAGAGGTGTCGCTGCCAAGTGGCAGGGATCAGCTGAAAGCAGGGGCCTGAGTAGGTCCTGAATAGTGGGGTTTATAAAATTTTGGGAAAACTACAGAAAATGCTTAAAAGTTATTTACCTGAGAGAAATGGTGTAACACTAAATTTGTAAAGCACTCTGAGATTCTCAGAAGGTAAAATATTCTTTCATGACACCATTTATCCCGAAGGACCTTAAAGTCATGGCCTTCCTCCAAAAGTCAAATTGGCTTCTGAAGACATTGGATCATTATTTCCTATAAGATATACCACTAAAATCTATCAGCCAAGTGAGCGTGAAGCGTTCTGTGTTAGGAAGAGCAGATACAAACGAGCAGATACGAACTGCAGTATATAAATACTAAGTACATTTCCAAATAGTGCATACAAGCCAATTCCGCCTGGGAATGATCACTTTGAATGAACCTGTCTGGAAAGTTTAATGTCAAAATTCTCCGGTCTTGTAGATTTCCACAACAGCCACAGCTGATTGATTTACTTAGCATGTCAGAGTTACTTTTTGAAGACCCTAAATGGAATTATACCAGGTCCTTATCCAAGTGCCACTGGGCCAAATGATCTTTCCTTCTGTGAAAACTGCTTCAAAGTGATCTTCATAAAGTAAACTGCATTTAAAAGAGCATTCCAGAAAAGAGCTAAAAGGGGAACACTTTAAAGGCATTGTAGTTGAGGGCTAGAAACAAATGTAAACCACACTTCTACTCAGTACAGTTGCAAATATTTCATAATTTTGGAGTACAAAATCTGCTAGCTTTCAGATTCATGGCCATTTGTGGTTGATTGCTGAATTAAGTAACGAAAGGGCAGAGCAGCAGATTGCTTAAACTTTTGTCTAACCTTTAGTTCTCAATGCCTGGAGAAATGCAGTGGTGGTGTGGTTAATTGCAGTAACTTCCCATAAGTGGCACAGGAGGATCTCTCAAAATTAGCTGGTAAAGATAACCAAAAAACCAGGGGCTTCTGATTTGGATTTCCTGCTATACACATGCTATGCTGACACTAAGTACTTTAGACGAAGAAGAAAGGGATATGCCGTCACTCTCCATTGGTGGGTAATGGTGCTTAGCACTTCAGATAAAGTGTTGGAGCCAAGATGGCCAGGCAAGTGTATTCATAAGTCTTCTTGATATACATAGTTTTACCTTCTAAACCAGAATTCTAACATCATTAACAATATTGACAAAGTCATTCTGATAGTTACTGAGTATTCCATTTTTATTTCACGTTTTCTCTGCCCTTTGATTTTTGTTCTTGGAAATAGTGTCAATAAAGCTGTTATAATCATTGTTGACTGTCACATTTAAAGATTAATCTTCCCAGGGTATTTTTTGATATGTTATCCTAAAAAAAATTAATATATTCTCTTACATTTTGCTAACCTATAGGAAAGGTACGAAAGAGAATACTTGAAATCACACTTCAGTGCCTAGGGCACCATGCACTTCTCTGAAAAACTTCCAGTCTTATAACCATTGTAGCAAAATATGTTCGGTGCTCCCTGTGATCTATTAACATATCCTTGTCCTTATGAAACTACCTAAGATGAAACAAGTTTTAGCTCAGCTCTCAATAAAAAAAAAATAGTTCTCTGCATTAGACAGTTTGCTTTTAAGAGAAACATGGATCCTTCAACTTTGGAATTATTTCCCAAAACCTGAAATAGAAATCCGGTATCAGGCTACCAGCAAGCCATTATGTAAGAGAACTTGTGTCATAAAATAGTAAGACAATCAGAAATTATATTCCACATAATCATCTTCATCATCATCTCCCTCTAAGGCATTGTGGCACTAACAGTCTTCTCACTAATCTACCTCAAAACCTGGCCTCATAGATCTCAACTTGTTTGCTATATATTTAACAAACAGGAGCGGATAGATCAACTGGATAAGTCAATAGATCGGAAGTAAATACCAAAGTCAAGTGCCCTCCAGAGAAATTTTCCTGCTACCAGCCCCAGGTATGCACATGGGGAATGATATCTCAAGTACTTTGGACTGATCTCTCAGCTCCCATTTTGGAAAAGAGAAGTTAATTTCAAATCGTAGGGACTTCAGCTGCATAAAGCTTTAAAGATCGAAATCGGCACTTTGAATTGCACTGGCTCAGAGATGGCAAAGGCAAGGATAATTACGGCTTGGTCTCTATGAGGGTGAAACAGTTGCAATTGCTACACCAAGTGCAGCTTCAAAAAAGCACTTCTGAACACAATAGCAGCCTGTGACTCGGGGGCAATCAAGGGCCCATAAACATTGAGCCTCTGTGGCAGAGGGCAAATACATCTTCTCGGTAATGGGGTCAGGCGCAGTTTCAAGCGAGTTCTCCGGCAGTTAAATATGAACTGATCTGACATTGGTTTTACAGTAAGAATAAAACTCTCTAGAGTACAAAAAGCTAGCACAAAACCTGTACCCTTATCCGCGTCGCATTTATACAGAAAGAAGGAGGCTGATTAGTAGAAGCTCTGCTCTGGCCATTCTCCTTTTCCTCATCTGGCCCCAATGTCTTAGGAGAAATCCCCAGCATCTCAATTAGTTGTAGCCTTTGGAAAGCAAAACAAAACAACACAAGTCCCCCAAACTCGGTAATCATCCTCTCCCTGGCCTGCAGTCAAGGATGTATACTCCTTTAGCACTCTATCTTGCTTCCTCTCTTGTAAATGCAGACCTGGGGAATACAAAAGAATTCTGCCTCTCTGGCTATTCTTGCCTACTGTCTGCGAACTTGGGTTGAACCACAGCAGTTCAATTCCACCCCCACCCCCAACCCCCCTTTTTACAGGGGAAAACGGGGCAATTTGTTTGAGAGAGACATTTGAGAGACTGCTGGCGTTTTCCTACCTAAACCAAACTTTTGCAAAACCCCTGAAAATCTTTAGGATTGCCTTTGCATGCATCTCTTTATCTGACAGAATTTGAGCAAGAATATTTAACTTTTCGTAGTTTAATTATTTTTATTGACTTTCTTTTGCCCTAGAGAATTTTCACTGTGTAAAATATCACTGACTATTTGATTAGGTACCCTTTCACAGTGCTTTTCAAGACTTTCAAGGCAGCAATGTCAAAATAATAGTCATATATCAGCATCAGTTTAATGAAATGCTAAACAGTCTCAGCTACTTGACAATCCATTGTGCGCACTGTGAACCTAAAGAGGAGTTTACTGAGGCGACTCAATCATTAAATCCACCAGCTACAGCTATTTGTGGGTATGTGTGAAATACACACATATGCAACAGTAAAGAAAAGCTGGAGCAATGCCACAAAGGAAAAAAATGAAAATGTACTTAAAAGATTATTTTATGTTTATGGGTAGAACTAGTTCTTCAGGTACTTATGGGGGGAAGACACCCAAATATTTGAATAGTTATTTTCTGAGCCTTCAAACTGGCAGAGATAGCTGATCTGGAAAAGAGTGATTTTTAAATTTTTTTCAAGCAGCAGGAATGAGAAATACATTCTCTAAACAGGAGTGAGCTAGGCAGCCTCATATTTACAACATTTTGATCTTACAGATTACCTCTGTGTATGTCAACTTTTGAGAAGCATTTTAGCTTCACTTCAGAAACAAGGCACTTTTCCACATCACACTTTTCTTCACCGATCTATCTCAGGCTGAGGGCTAGCCAAATAGACTACTTTAAGTCCGCATAACAAACAATTAAAAAAAAATAATCACATAAGTTAAGCTTGCTTTTATGGCATTTATCCTACTCTATGCCATACTGGCAAACCACAACAGAACCAGCTGCACCACTATGGACAGTACTGGTATCTTCATCAAAGGTTTGGACTGAAATTAGGGTAATGGTTTGTGCTAGCGCATCCCAAACAAAAGTGAAAAATCCCGCTTATCTTCAATATTCCTTAGGGTGGAATGAAGATGGTATGGAGATCTGCAGGGACTTTTGTCTTGTTTGGCTCAGCAAGGTAGGATAAATCTGCTCCTCTGTTAGGTATAGTTATCTTCCTGCCGAGTGGTACTTGGACTGCACTATCGAGTTCAAATCCACAGAGTTCAAGGCAGAACGGCATCAGTTCACAGTCTCATGCCTATAACATGACGAACACTTGAATTTAGATTTAAATAATTAAAGGACAATTAAAGTGTTTGGAAAGATCAGAAAAGAGCTAGACTATAATGGTGTTTATTTTTTTAAATTTTTTTTTTAAGCTATGTAGGCTGGTATTTTGATTTTGTGAAAAATAGATTTAACACTGGAGTTAGGAACAGGATTTTCAGACTCCCCAGTGCATAGCCAACGTGACTTTGGCACTCTGTAGGACAAAAAGAGGTAAAAGAAATCTGCTGTCCACTTGGTCCTAAATCTCCTGTTTTCTTGAGCTGGTTCTTCAACTGTAAATTTAGCAATTTGAAGCTTAGGGCTTTCAAAACTAAAAAAGTTGGAGTTCAGATGATGTTAATATATCACAGTGCTAAGAGATAGTGATAAATTGGGAACTGAACTTCCTTGGTTTTGAGTAGCTGGAATTAGTTGTCCAGGTTCCATTAATCCTGGAGCTGGTGTGAGTTCACAAAATTAAAGTTTTAAGAGCTCAGGTGACAGGTAGGGCTGAATGAAGTAAAAGAAAGGCTGGTGTTAAAGTACTATGTTCTGTTTTGTAGTAAGGTACTGGTCCTTTTGGTTCTAAAACTGGCCCTAAAGCTAGAGTTAGGGTTTGAAGAACTGTAGAGAAAAGTAAAGAGCCCCAGCGACTGTGGTATTAATAAACATCAGGAATAAGGTTGGTCTCTGCGTAAGCCATGGATTTGCCTAGTGTTCATGGGTTGGTAGGCCAGTTTTAATTTAGTCTAGGATGATTAATGTTGGAATTTAATCCTCTGAATGTCTTCAGAATTCTTCAGGTCATAAAGAAGGCAAGGCATAGGTCTCTACTGGGACTAGGTCATGATGCTCCTTTTATTGTGGTCATTGGTCCTTTTATAAAGACTAATTTTAGACTTAGAGTTTATAAATCTATAGCATTTATATATATATAGCATATAAGCCTAGAACCCAATTGCCTTATGTGTACTGTAGGGCTCAAAGAAATTTTAATTGAGCCGGCATCTACAATGTCATAAGCTTCATGTTTCTTTAAGAGTTATCGCTTATTCCTCCAGCTTTAATTAATCTTAGGTTATGGTTTGGTTTAGGATTTGCAAATCCAAATAGTTAAAAACCTAGGTGACTTCAGAATGCTGAAAAGCTGATAGTTAGAAAGGATGCTGTTTTCCATTGTCACTAAGGCCTAATGTTTTATTCCATAGTATAGAATACTATACCTAGTCATTCTGCTGCAATTAATCTAGACTTAGAGCTAAGTTTAGGATTTTCAAATATAAAGAATTGAGAACTCAGTGCTTGTCTGTATGCCATAGACCTCATAAAGGTTTGGTCTCCTGTGTGTGTAAAATACTACATCCTCTTTTACTGTGGAATCGGAGCCCTTAGATTTCATCAAGAAGATTCCTGGTCTTTACTGATGGTTTTATCCCATTTTACTAATATTAGCATTCATTTCTGATTAAGCTTTGTGTACATGTGTCCAGCTTCTGCAGTTCAATATATTTGGGAATATTATTTCATCCAATGGAAGAGAGGACTCTTGTGACTAGACATTCCCATCCTACATGATGTCTTATCTACTGTGAACTGAGTTGCCTGATCCAGGAGTACATATGTGAAAAAACCTCTTTCTTCATTTGCTGGCATGGTGTTCTTGTCTGTATTACTAATCAAAATCCAACTTAAATCAATGAAAAGAATTTGAGTTCAATGAATGCCTATTGGATCTTGCAAGTGGCTGAATACCCGAGTAACAAACAGAAGGTGCTCAGCATGACAAGAAGTGCCCTTTCCTTTTAGCTGTCTCGTGCAAGCACAATGTCATAGCAAGGAAATGAGAGTCTCTGCTTTAAGGACAGTTTGCTGGAAGGAACAGAGCTGATACGTAGCTATCTGCTGGGGAAGGTGGAAAGAAAACTGTCTTTGTGAGTACTAGGGGACAGTTCTTTACTTCTCAAACTGTTACTCATGTAGCTGAAATGAATCCAGCATGTGAAACAAGAACCTCTCCTACAAGGGCACAGTGGGCAGGGAAAGAACTGTTTACAAACTCTTTTTATTTGTTTTCTGTCTTACCTAGTCACTGTGATTTTTTTTCCCCCATTTAAGAAGTCAGGTCTTCTACTTTAAAAATTAATAAAATCTACTTTTCCTGTATTTGAAAGTCATTTACTATCCCTTTTGGAAGCTCAGTGTAAGAGAAAGGTCTTGGTCTATCCACTCTACCTGATCTGGGTTTCCATCACAATCCTTGTCATAGAACTGTGGAGGGTTTTTTTCTGGTATATGCAAAGGAATTGTGACCAAAACAAAATTTCTGAATAAAAGGATTAATATATATGTTTGGCATAAAACTTATCTACTCGTTGTCATTCTCCCATGTGTTCTGTATTACTGAATAGGATTTGACAAGCTGTTTTTTTCTCTTACTCTTGCAGCACTTAAAAACCTTCTGTTTCTCTTTCATTATAAACATAGAGAACATGGTTTGCTGCCTTCTTTACTCTTTTTTTTTTTTTTTTCCAGAGTTCTGTATCTTAAATAACTAAATCATTAAAAGCCTCACAGAACATCTAAGACCAATATAACATTCCATCCTCCATAACAAAGCTATGTCATATTTAAGCTCTAGTCTCCATACTATCTCTAGTACTCTATACCATCTTCAGTACTGTTATGGCACATCAGATAGGGTTATTACTATGTAAATTAGCCAAATAATGAACACTGTGGAAGTGTTCACTCAGACCAATATTGTATCACTCTGAATGTGTGGAAAAATTTCCTCATATAAATGGGAACACATAATGGTCAATGTCTGTAAAAGAAAAGTATATATCAAAATAGGAACTAAGTGAGAATCAATATCAATATATCCCATTTTCACATCATAAGCATAAATAAATGTGTCAGTCACAAGAAATATATTGTGTCCTTTTCCGTTTATAATTGCAACATCATTGCTTACCTACAGTAAGTTATAGACCATACCTTTGGGCATGAATTACCCTTAAAATAAAATTCTACTGTATTATTATTTTATATTGACAATCTTTATAAAGCTAGTGTCTCAAAAGCTGAAACTGTATAGTAAAACTTGTATGCCACCTAGGCTCAACTTCTAACTAGTTTAAGTCCAGAAAAGCTTACCCTTGCTTTAGTTCAAACTAAACAGAAAGATGTATCTGCCAAGAAGCTCTTACAGAGGGAGCAGGAAGAAGCAATAGAAAGTAGATTGGTGAGGTAGACTGGGTAGAGTTCAATAGATGATGCACGAGGGAGAAAGAAGGAAATATTTTCACTTTCAGAAAAGGCACTATGTGGGCTGCAGAGGTGACATTCAGTTAAGATGTTCAAACTTCCCATTGTACTAGGCAATTTTTGCACGTTTCATGCAGATTTTTCAACTAGCCAATGTGGTTTGATCTATTTGTACCTTGAAAGCAGATGTAGCCAGTAATAAATGCTTGTGCTGATTCATTCATCTATATACATCTTGCGCAGGTGGAATTTTTCAGACCTATGGATGGAACTTTAGATACATTGTTCAAGGCTATTGAGTCAAAGACCCTACCAGGCCCATTCCAATATTCTGAATAAATCACAGCGCTGCCCAGAAACTGGAATAAAGAGTGCTTCCACATATATTTTACCCAACACAAACTGATTAATAAATACCCACAGGAAAAGGTATTTCAGTTAGTCAAGAGCAGTCTAGCAAAATAGAACAATGAAGAAAAAGATTGCTTTAAATTTGACATTTGGCATTTCCAAGGCATTGTATCAAATGAAATAATTTTAAAGAAAAATCATACCTAAACCTGCTTTTCCTTGCTTGGCATTTTATTTATATTTTCTCTCTTCCTTTCCCCTCCCCTCCCCTCTTTCCCTTTTTAACAGGTTTTAAGGATATTTCTGCTAATGCTGTCTGTCTCACATCTTTTCTGTGTACTTACCGTCCCATGACTGTGATAGGAATCATGATCTGAGTACACGACGGAAGCCTGGCTTTGATGATAACTCCTTCTCTGCTCTCAAGTTATTGACTTTTCTCCCTGCTCAGTTTTCTCTCCTATTACTGTTACCACCATAAGTGTTCAGGAATGGGGCACTCCATTGAGCCTTCATTTGAACTTTTGCTGAATATCTACCCAAGATCAGCAGAATATCTTATCTAGTGTTTCCTCAATATAAATAAGAGTTCTTTCTGTTTCAGAAGGTCTTGGGTTTGAAACTTTCTTCCCACAGATGGAGTGAATCCAGACTATGTTTTAACCATTTGTCTGCTGTAAAGCCCATCACTCCCTTTTTTATTAACAATTCTAAGGAAAGGATGTGTTGAGATAGAAAAATTTTTACACTAACATTTTTAATTTATGACCCAAAGAAAATGAGATAAAATAAATGCAAGAATTTATCATCTGTACTTTCCTGTCAGGATTGAAGTATGTCAGGGAATCAAAAGCAATTGAGTGATTGTATCTCATGAAGTCACTGTCGTAACTCTCTCATAATCCTTTGCAGAATAAAAGTAAAATGCAGACTGAAAAAGACTTGCTACTTTCATAGCAATAGAATATGTTTGTATGTTCAGTAAGTAACTATGTTTGAGCTAGCAGGAGATAAGTTTTTTACTCAACTACTTGAAATATTCTGGCTATCTCCCTATTTCATTACTGGGGGCGGCAGGCAGAAACTATATTATGTGAAACTGTGTTGCTGTATACAATTCTTCTCATCTTGCTTGATTTAAACAGTCAAATATATTGTTAAACTAAGTGCTTAGTCTCTATGGTGACAAGGACTGTACAACTATCTAATTGTGTAAATAAAAGTACCTATTAAAATGATTTTGTTTACTTCTGGCCTTCTTTCTGATGAAAATGGGTGTTTTCGATCAGGTAGGCTCATTGAAAAAAGATTCTACGTAATTAAATTGCAGTGGCTATAACAGAACACTACTAGATTGTGTTATGTTAGCTGTATTTGTAAAACATGTTATGAAGATTTTGTCCTTTTTTTAATATTTGGCAACACTGACTGCTGCCTTCAGTTCTAATTAAAATATTTTTCCAGAGTATCTTCACACACAGCAGACTGTATTTCTTCTTTTGTATTTTCTCCAATTGTGTTCTAATTGCAAAGATCACTGCACAGAAGAATAAAAGCTCTGACCATGAAAGAGGTTTCTGCATTTTGATGAAATATCAAATATGAAAGTTAAATTGCCTGTATCTTGCCAAGCATCACAGGGTACTTTAGAGTTTAGTGGAAATAAATAATTACAGGGTAAAAAGGCTATCTGAGATGATGGATGCTCAGGGGACTGAGAATGGATTTTTCACTGCCAGGTCACTGACTTGAAGCTGACCCATTTCAGTGGAGACTGAATGTAGTTACCTTCTGGTAGTTCATCACTGGCTGTAAGAAATTTGTTTGTGAATTCATCTACTTCTGTGTAGATGTGTGTTTGGGATGCAAAAAAAGATGCTGTACACACTTAAAGTTTCAGAAGATAAAAAGGAATACTGCTGGAGACTTTGTCATAGGACTAACATTCTTGCTGAAAATGCAGATAAGTGGGTGATAGCAATACGGTGAAGCCTGTACTTCCATACCTCCATGTTTGCTCTGTGCATCAAGGACTTGAGTTTCTCAGACTATTCACAGATTACTACAGACAATAATTATTCTTTTTAGAAGATACCTGGTTAATCATAAGGAGAAATTCTGCAACTACAACTGAACAAAACTGCTTCCTTAAGCAAAATCCAGTATAAGCAACTGTTGCAGAATTGGACCCTAAGCAAAATTCAAGATCAAAAAAATGTTTGCCATAATCTTAAACTGTAGAAAGATCCATACTGATTTTTGATTAAAGTAAATTCAGGAAAAATGTCACACACAACCCCAAGGAAAACTTCAGTGAATTCACAAACCCCAGTTGTGAATTAGGCAGTCATTAAAAAGGAACACAGTTAACCAATGACTGATCTTTTTTGAACTGCTTTTTTCCTTTGGTTAAGATCTTGAAATATTTCTTCAAGCTGCTCTGTGTAATATGGTCTAGCCTAAGTGAGACTTCCATAGTTTATTTATGTGTGCATTTCATTCTGCTATTAAATAAACATTTTGTTTGGCTTCTTAATACCATAATGACCCTTTCACTAGTTAGTATATATTCTGAAACAGGCACAAGAGTAGAAAGACACACACAGGTATGGTCCCCCTTACAATGGAGGTGTCAGGATTTTTTTTATCCTCCCCCCCCCCCCCCCCCAAAAAAAAAAAAACAAACCAACAACCTTGCTTGATTTGATTTTCTCTTTTTTATTTTTTTTTTTTTTTCCACAGAAACTACAGAAAATTAAGAATTTGCTTTCTTCACCTTTTAATTAAATGCACTTGGTTTCATGGTCAAGCTCACAACATATCTTACTATTGCCTCTTCTGTTCAATAGCATTTCATGACTTCTACTCAACAAAGACCCATAAATCTTTAAAGTGTATTATTGTTGCTATTATCAAGTATTGCTATAAATAGAGCCTACATTCTCTGCTAATGCTTTCAGGGAAGATTGCTCTTGGATTCTGTGTACATAATAAAAAATTCCTGCTCCAAAGATTTCATAGTGTGTGTGTGTACAACCAAAACAGACAGATAAAAACTGGTGACAGGAAGTACTCAGAAGCAGTGAGACTGCTTGTCAGCTGGAGAGGAGTAAGCATCACTGTCAGTAAACTAACTGTTGTCAGGATTACTGTAAACAAAGGAGACTTTTGGGGTTGCTTCATAAGGATTTTAACTATGGGAGGGGCTGACATTGTGGGCCAGTGAGTCCAAATAAATCAAGATGCTTACTAGATATTTTAATAATTGAACAATTTATGTCCTTAAGCTACTTATTTGAAGAATGTTAAGGGATGGCTGTCCTTTGAAATAATTGTTGATCTGTTGTGCTGCATTGTGTGTTTCCAGAGGGCAATATGAGAATGTTTGTAAAAGTAACAACATGTTAACTAGAATTTGCAAATGATCCTCTATCCTAAAGTGCTAAAAAAGGATCCCTCCATGATTTCCTCCATGTTTCTATTATCAGGGTGTAGAAATGACTTATGAGAGATGAACTGAGAGGAAGAAAATAGCAAAGTGCTGGTGAGAAAAGCTTTGCAACTGGTTTCAGAACACAGATGTTTTTGTTCATGCTAGGGGACATGCAGGAAACAAGGACAAGGATTCATTGCCATTACTGTGACACTCAGTGGCCCTAGAAGAAAACTAATTATTGGTAACAATTAACTGGTCAGCCTGGGTACTTCTATTGGCTTAATGAGTTGATATTTTACTCTGTGTAAGCAGTTTTCATTTGATTCTTTTAATCCCATCTGGATTGAACTATTCTATCTGCTTTAATGAAACATTTTTTTTGGATGTGACCAATATGAACAAGAAGACTCTCAATTTCTTGAGAAGCCCAGTTCCAGTTGGTTTATTTCATTCTCTCTCATGGCATTGTTTTTTCTACATCCATGGCCATGAAACACACTTCTTCGTTGCTCTCAGAATCCATATGAATTGACTCCCTGAGCATGTTACAAGACTCCTGAATGTTTTGGGGGAACATATAGGATACAAGAAGGTTACCTGGGCAAGGAAAGCTCACATTTTGGGTATTTTCTTCATCTAACTGTAAATAGCAAGATTTAAGAACTGAACTTTTAAATTCATTGGCTAATTAGATAAAATAAATGCGGTTCTGTAGCATACCATTGGATGCTATTGGCATTTTACCTTCACTTCTGTGATGGGTTGACCCTGGCTGAACACCAGGTGCCCACCAAAGCCATTCTATCACTCCCCCATCCTCAGCTGGACAGGGGAGAGAAAATATAACAAAAGGCTCGCGGGTCGAGATAAGGACAGGAGAGATCATTCACTATTACCGTCACGGGCAAAACAGACTCAATTTGCAAAACATGCTCAATTTATTACAAATCAACCAGAGCAAGGTAATGAGAAGTAAAACGAAATCTCAGAACACCTTCCCACCACCCCTCCGTTCTTCCCGGGCACAACTACCCTCCCGGATTTCACCACCAAGCCCCCCCAGCGGCACAGGGGGACAGGGATGGGGTTTATGGTCATCACACGTTATTTTCTGCCGCTTCACCTCCTCAGGACGAGGGCTGATCACACTCTTCCCCTGCTCCAGCGTGGGGTCCCACCCACGGGAGACAGTCCTCCACGAACTCCTCCAACGTGGGCCATTCCCACGGGCTGCAGTTCTTCACGAACTGCTCCAGCATGGGTCCATTCCACGGTGTGCAGTCCTTCAGGAGCACACTGCTCCAGCGCGGGTCCCCCACGGGGTCACAAGTCCTGCCAGAAAGCCTGCTCCGTGGGCTCCTCTCTCCACAGATCCGCAGGTCCTGCCAGGAACCTGCTCCAGCGCGGGGTTCCCACGGGGTCACAGCCTCCTTCGGGAACCCACCTGCTCCGGCGTGGGGTCCTCCACGGGCTACAGGTGGAGATCTGCTCCACCGTGGACCTCCCTGGACTGCAGGGGGACAGCCTGCCTCACCAGGGTCTTCACCACGGGCTGCAGGGGAATCTTCGCTCCGGCGCCTGGAGCATCTCCTCCCCCTCCTTCTTCACTGACCTTGGTGTCCGCAGGCTTGTTTCTCTTACATGTTCTCACTCCTCACTCCGGCGGCAGTTTCTCTCCGTCCCAACTTTTTCCTTCTTAAAAATGTTATCACAGAGGCGTTACCACTATCACTGATTGGCTCGGCCTTGGCCGGCGGCGGGTCCGTCTCAGAGCCGGCTAATATGGGCTCGCTCTCTCTTGAACACAGGGGAAGCTTCCAGCAGTTTCTTACAGAAGCCACCCCTGTAACCCCCCCCCGCTACCAAAACCTTGCCAAACAAAACCAATACAACTTCCTTTGCAGAAGAGAAGTAAAAAATGTAGCAAAGCTACCCTTCTAGTGTAAGATAAGTCACTTTAGCATGGAACTGACATATATCATTGATCTATCTCAAAATCCAGTGCTAAGAGTCTATGTAACTACCATCTTACATTATCATATAACCATTGTTTACTTCACAACTCCAATGTCTTTCTTTTTATAATAACCCTTTGTGGTTAGAAAGTTTTAGTATATTCATTTCATACCCGAGGAAGAGAAACACAAAGGAGAGCTTTTATTAACATGTCCAAGTCCCATTTTTAAATTACTTTGATGACAAAATCTCACAGAGTACTATTGATATTCAAGCAGCCAAGGGCCATATTTTAAATTATTAGTTGTGAAATATTAAGGCATCAAAAATAGGTCAATAAAGTCAGAACAACAATAATTAATATTTTAGATGAGACAACATCAGAACCAACTGCATGTTGCTATACTTTCTTTAGCTGTTACTGCTGCTGCTATACCTGATCCTGAACACTAGAAACTGTGGTGACTGCATCTGCTCCTAAAGCTGCTATATAAGAGGGAACCTGGTGAATGGCTTCAAATCAAGTTTTTACTCTTAATCCTTGGATCATTTAGGAAGGTAATGTGCTATTGCAATGTAATTACATACTGACAGTTTATGGTTCAGGGGCTGAAGACTTAAAGAGTGACATCATTCAAAAAAAGCAAAGAATAGAGAGCAAAAAGCAACTTTCATTAGCCATCTGAGGACCTTTATCTGAAGATATGGCCACTCAGGACTTATTCTGTATTAATCCCTATGGAATTTTTTAGATTCCATGAAAATTTTCTTGAAATAAGAACATTTGCATAAAAAAAATTGCAAGCTTGCAGGTTGATAAAGTTTAGCCGTACTATAAAAGAACCTGAAGAGATTTAGTAGATTAACTGTTATCAACACAAATTTAGGGCAATATCAAGTACCACTTATGATGTAACTTAAAAAGGAAATATGCAAAGGTAGCAGCTAAACTGGGCTACCTCAGCAAGCAAACACAATTTCCTAGTGTTACCTTCTAGCATGTTATTACCTAAAGATATTAGGAATTGGTGTCCAAAGGTAATTTGTGTGACAGAAAATGCTTATAGGTGTTTTCAGAAGTGCCATAATAAGTTAAGCACTTACCTCTTTCAAAAAGTTAATGCAAATGGTGAGTTGCCACTGAACTCATCTATCCACATCTGTAAATGACATTAGGCCCTAAACACATTTACAGATTGCAGGGATAATATTCAAAATATTAGTTTGAAATAATTCCGCGGTTCTCGTGAGTCTGCAAACAGATTGAATTTAGTGCCTTTCCAGAGCGTTAACTATTTAGTCATTGGTCAAGTGGTAGAAGAAAGAAAGAGAGACCAATTTTATGGGAGACTACAAAATTTATGACTGTTCTGTTAAATATCAAAACACCACTTCTGGCTGAAAGAAATTCCCAAGGCAAAGTGTTGGATGAGTGTTCTGGAGAAATATCTCTATGTGCTTACCTTATATTAGCATTCTTCCCTAGGTGTTCCTATTGTCACAGAATCCTGTGAGCCTCTGAGTGGTTGAAGGGGACTTGAGATCATCCAGTCTAACCCCCCTGCTCAGGCAGTGTCAGCTACAGCTGGTCACCCAGGACTGTGTCCACTTGTGTTTTGAATATCTACAAGGATGGAGACTCCATGACCTCTCTGGGCAGCCTATGCCAGTGTTTGACGATCCTCACAGGAAAAAAAGTGTTTCTTATGCTCAGAGGGTATTTCAGGTGGTTTAATTTCTGCCCATTTCCTCTGGTCCTGTCACTGGGTGCCACTGAGAAGTGTCAGGCTCCCTCATCTTCTTCCCCTGCCATACGATATCTATACACATGGATAAGATCCCCCTGAGCCTTCTCTTCTCCAGGCAGAACAGTCCCAGCTCTCAGTCTCTCCTCACCTGAGGAGTGTCCGGGTCATTGATGAACGTGTCAAACAGCGTTGGTCCCACGTATACCAACCTCTGGGGTATACACTGACTCGCCTCCAGTTGGACTTTGTGCCACTGATCACAACTCTCTGGGTCGAGCTGTTACCTCATGTGAATATTCTTCCCTAGGCATCTCTGTTGGCCATGGTTAGAGCACATGATATTGAGCTAGGTGGACCCATTATGACCATTCTTACATTCTTATTTTAGTAACTAAGGTAGAAAGAGATTATTCTTAAATCAGAGTCCCAGGACTGTCTGCCCTTCCAAACACATCCCCAGGCCTGCAAAGCAAGAGCTGCCATGAAGGCATTTTCTGTAATCATATTCCAAGCATATAATGAGAACCACTTGGACCAATGTGCCCTTGCCTTGATATTAAAAAGATGGGATAGCAATGAGGCTGTGATGTTTTAAGTTCCCTGGCAAAAAAAAAACAACCCAGAGATTACATGAATATCCAACTGTTTATTTAATTCTCATGCTGAGCACCTTTGTCCTTTAAATGGCCTTCGCAATCCTAATCCATGAACTAAGTCCATAAGAATAAATGTATGTCCTTCTGAATGATCTTCTTTAGCATAATTTTCTGTAAATTACATAAGGAATAAATTAGTGCAAAATTTCTTGTTTAGCTTCAACCTCTGCATGTATTGTATTAACTCAGTGTGAACATCTATGTTCACATGTCACATGCCATTCTATTATTCTTTGCTGGCATAAAAAGAAAAGACAGAACATTTAAAAATATATTACAAAAATAATACATCAAAAGGAACAAGCAGCTTTGATCCTCACATCTAATTAATTGCACATTGGATAGATTTAGCTCATACAAATGTGGGATAGTTACTTCACTGTAAATGATTAATAATAATGTATGAACAATTGTTTGTTTTTTCTTCATTCCTTCCAAATGCAGAAAACACAGACACCTACAGTTCAAGCATCAGGAAAGAGGTTAAAGCGTGCTGCGTCTGACCTCTTCATAGTTATTTATGCTACGTAGGGTGTGAAAAGCACTCATCTTCCAAGGGCTTTTCAGTAATTCAGCTCATAAGCAGGTAGAACATGTATGCACTTCCCTGAGCATCATTTGTAAGTCAATACAGATGCTCTCATACCAATCAGTAAAACACGAGGAGCTATGATTTATAATAGCTGGTACACCAAGATCCATTTATTATACTTTATACCTATATGGCAATTGATGTATATTGCCAATTCCCTTGGGATATGTGAAAACCTTGGGGACAGACATAATATTATTTAGAATCATGAGGCACATCACAAGCTGCTTTGATCTAGGTATAAAAGGAAGCATAAAATAAACCCACTTTTCTAATGAAAGTTTTCATGTAACCACCAAATGCTTTGACTTCTTTCACTGTGCCCAAAATGCCGTGGCTCAAAACTTAAATTTTAAAGATATCTTTCACATTATAGTCTGTGATGTTTACAATACTATTCATGCATAATATACAATCATTTTGTTCAATTACTCTTTGACAAAAGCCTGCCAAACACAATAGATATGAATCGCCCATGATGAGTGAAATTTACCTTCGGTTACACAACAGTAACTCATTGATTTGGCAGAGTATGATTTCACAGTGAATGAATCACTGTAAGTGTCTGCTGATTTTTGCTCTCAGTATGTTTGAGTGTGTTTGTGTGCATGTACATACAGTTCACACAAATTTTTTGTAGCTTCAGATACTCTGCAATTTCTCTGGGATGGCAGGCATTGAGAAAGTGAAAGGTGTGTATTTTCCCAGCAGGGATCAAAGCAGAAAAATAGTATGACTTAGATAACCTTTCTGCCAGCCTCCCTCCACGGTGGAATTCCCATTTAAAAGTTTTTCCCAGAGCTGCATCTCCTCCCTTTCTGTGCTTTACTGTTTCTACACCAATGGCTGTAAGTAGGAGGTGCAGTGAAAGGTGAAACCAAAATGTTTTGATGCTGGGGGCTTTGATCCTTCCTGCTCTTTTAGGATCCCTTGTATCTGAAGCCCCCAATCAAGTTCTGAGAAGCTTCTGGGAGGAAGGACAGTCTTAAAGAGTTTTTCATTCCTTTTTTTGTTTCTGCAGTTTTTCCCACAGAAGGGCGTATTCAGATTCCTAAAGAAGGCTTTGAAAGGGATCCAAAGAGGCAATCACATGCATGTGCAACTATTTTTTCACCAGGCAAGAATATATGGAATGCGAATGGAGTTTCAGCATAGCTCTGCGAATGTGAGTATCAATTGAAACTGGGTAAGCAAATTCCATTAAGTTCTAGGTAAATTAATGTGCATACAGCCATTGAATTACTAACTTCGTATAATTGAAAGCAGGAAAACCTGTCTGCATTCAGTTGTTAATATAAAGTTTAATTAGAGGGAAGATCTTTAAGGGTGAAGAGTGTCACTGAGCAGCACAGACTTCACAGTATCTCGAGAACATGATTCTACCAAGTATAGGATTTCTGAAGGGAAAAACAAATGTTAGTCATGCTTCCCTTGTACAAATAGTAATATCTGTAGACTTTCTATCTATAGGTTAATCCTAAGGAAGAATAAATATTTTCCAAAGACTAGACAATATGTTCATTCTCCTCAGGTAAAAGGGTGTAATTGAAATCCATGTAACATTACGTCTTCAAAATTCATTCAAGCATATCTGATTTTCACATTCAAAATAGCTAGTAGATACAACAGCATTTTCTCTTAGTTCTTGCTTATCATTTTTTATTATCCTCCTGTTTAAAAAAATTCAAGTCATCCAGCAAGATGACAAAAAAAGCACTGTGTGACCTAAGTGACTACTGTGAATAACATGAGGAGACTGACCAAGCAGACTTGCAGACAGCATACTGCTTATGTCGAGGGTTTTCAGGCTATAGATCCATACACTGTATCTATGAATAAGGGATACAATTGCAGCAGTTAGGGTTGATTATTGGATAACATAGAAGCAAAACCATGATACATTCATCTGATACATCCTTTGCTGTGAAAGAAACACCATTTGTAGCAATTAGTTACTGCTTGCACAGTTGGTTTTAAGATAAGAAGCCCCTAAAGTTACCTTCTGTTATTTTTAATCTTTTAATTTTATTCCCAACTTTACTTTCTAGGAGTGCCCTATATGCCTGTATTTGAGGACCTATGTGGAGTGGCATAATCCTTCTAGAAATTTGACTAATCACTCCTCCTTAATTGAATTTTTATTTTGAAACTGAGCTTCCAAGCTGTATAGAAGCTGTATAGATAGACAGAAAAGAAAAAAAAAAACAGCTCAAGAGCAAAAGCATGCCCTCTGTTTTTATGCCTCTGCCTAAAGAAAATACATACATTGAGTATTTAGGAAAGTAGATTAAAGTTATTATTGTTCGAAGGATGTTTACTGGATGTAGTTTGTAGGACTGTAAGTGAAGCGTGACCCAATCATGTTTGCTTGACTTTTCTCAGTTTACTGTGAACCAGCATTGTTGGGTTTGTTGTATCTTTATTTAAACTTTGTTCCTCTGTGAGGAGCTGTGGCTTCTGTATTTCTCAGCATCACTGTGTTCCATGGGTGACATTTCCTCTGATCCTTAAAATGCTGTATTTCAGATGTTATATCACACCTGTGAAGAGTAACTTGCTAAGGAAAATATAGCTGTATTTTCCTGAAGGAACTGAAGCTACATCAGGTTGAATTTCACCCTGTAGGTTATTTAAGCACAGTATGATGTTATACAAACTGAAAACAGAGGGAAAATTCCTGTCTGCTACTGAAAAGATGTCACTGAGGGGAAAAAAAGGCAAATAACTCCCAATTCCTTCCACTGATTTCTTAAAGGCAAAGATTTAATTGTGCTGAACTGGAGAATAAAATTAATTTCCACGTGGAGCGACATACCGATAATTTGGCCCTTGCTTTGTAGCTCAGGTATATAAACCCAACAGTTTACAGTCTCTTGCTCTGATCTTGTTTACAGAAGGTTGGATGAGGGATTTTTTTGTTTGCTTATTTGTTTGTTTGTGTTTGTTTTGGTGGTTTTTTTTGGTTGGTTTTTGGTGTTTTTTTGTTGGTTTTTTTTTTTTTTTTTTTTTTTTCCTAGTTTCAGCTGATTTTAGATGACCTTTCTCTACTTTTTTCATCAGGTTCAGATGTTTAAACTCTGTGTGACAATCTGGCTTTCCATTAGGGATTTTTAAAAAAATTTTTTATTTAATGGAAATTTTATAAATTCCGTGTATCATCTGGGACCGTCTTCCATTCTTTTTATCTGTACTCAAGATGCCCCACATTTGCCACAGTGATCTACCTCAAATTGCAGTGAGTAAGCAAGGGATCAGTGTGTGGTAGCAGCACCTCAGAGACAATGTCTCCCTGCAGTGTGTCTGAATGGGAACCTGCTTCCCCATGCCCAAAAATGGCTGGGAGATCAGAAGAGAAAAAACACAGAACAGTAAGAATATTGGAGAAGCACCTCTTCATCATGCTATTTCATATTCTTCAGCATCTGAGCTGCTTAAAAAGCCATCCTGAAGGGGCACGTTTTCCAATGCTGAGACCTGTGGGAAGCTGCATGGGTCAGGTCCTTCAAAACTTGGACGAATGCTCATTCACTAGCCCATGATCTTTGTCCCTCTTTGAAACACCCAGCTCAATCTATAGTCTTTGTTTTCCAGTATAGTTCCACCATTTCTCAGCTGTTAAACAAAGCATGCTATTGCTCAGTATGAGAATTACAGTGAATGACCTGCTTTGTTACATTTAGTTGTATCTCTTCCTCTTCTAGTTGATATTTGATTGCCAGACGTGCTTTATGCGTATCTTTTACTGTATAAATATATCTCCATGTATATGTATATTTACGTGAAGAGATATGTAGATATACAAATCTTTGTATATTTCTTTATGTTCAGAGAGTGAACACTAGTGAAATTCCTTACAGTAAATAAAGTGCATTATGATGGAAAGGTATAAGGCATGTTCTTTTGATTTCCATAGAGGCACTTCCCTAAAAATTGAATACAAGTATAGTTAAATAAGAGAAGCAATCCAAGAATCTGAGTCTGTTCTTTGTAGCAACATAGATTACAGAAGAAGTTAGCAAAAAGCAAGAAGTCCAGGACTTCTTGTAAGTCTGATTAACCTGTAAATAAAATTGTAGGGACTAAGAGCTGGTTAATGGCTAGTCAGGTGTAAAATGACACATATCTCCTTTTTCATCTGCTGCTTTCTCTGGGGCAAAACACAGAGAATTTATTTTCTTCATCCTTTTCTAGCTAAATTTTAAGTTTTCAAACTCACTGCTATAGTTCCCCTCCCCTTTCTAAGAGGGTAGGTTGTACGAGTACGCACCCTCTCCTGCCTCTTACTCTTTTAAAAGCTGCTCTTTCCCACTACAAAGGACTGTGATATACTGAACAAAAAGACATCGCAAATTTTTCTCTCTTGTTTTTGTAGGTATCTTTGGCCATCAAAATGCAATCTTCCATTTGTCCCTGTCAAGAACTGTGCCCTGAGCATGTACTACCACAGAATGAAAGAATGTCCTAACAAATGCTTTCAGACACTACTTTGGATCATTGTTTCACAGTAGCTTTTTTAATACAGTTATAAAGTTGCATCTTCCAGTTAGCAAGAAAAGACATGATTTGTCTGATGGCGATAATATAGTTAAAAGCCTTTCAGAAAGTGTGGAAAGGGTTTGAAACATTTCTTTTGTTTCGAGCAGCAACACCACGTAATGGAGTGCTGAATTTGTAACTGATGAATATTGTGCACTGGGCTTGTCCTTCCCGTCTCTCAGCATTTTCCTATTTAATTTAAGGAGGAATTGCTACAATATAGTGATTTTACATGTTTAGAATACAAATAATAAGTGTCGTATGCAAAGTTTTCAGACATCTCTTTCTGTCTCAACAAACTTTAATCCTTTCCCCTTTTCTTCCCCTTTCATGTCTGTGTTCATCATTTTAGCTTATGCATACAGTTTATATTTGAATACAGCAATGAAAGCGAGTTCATTCTCGGTTTGTATCTTCACTTCCCCAACCAACCTTTCATATAGCTGTATATTACTAAGTCTCTCCTCATTAAGGCTTTTTTCCAATCTAACATATTCTGCTTTTGCTGATTTTAGATGAGGCCTAAACAAAGTCTTGCAAAATGGGATCATTACCTTTCAAGGTTTAAATTTTAAGTTATCTCACAACCTGCAGTAGCATGTAATGCCCAAACATAGGTGAACAGATAAAAAGAAGGTTGGGCAGATGGGCAGACTAAAGATATTAAAAACATAGATTATGGAAAAGGAATAGGAAAGACAGACACCCCCCTCCGCCCCCAACCAAAACCAAAACAAACACACTACAAGTGTAAATCAAGGTAGCTCCAAGTTAATGCTGATAGCCACTTGCAACAGCTGAGGATCTGGGCCTGTGACTAACAACGCTGTATGTAGAGATACCTCCTAATACTACCTGTATTGAAACCCATTGCATATTTAGTCAGTTTAGCTTACTGTAATCCTTGACAGTGAAAAGATGTATTGTGCAACATGATCCAGAACACCAGCAGTGACATGCCCAGCAGCTGGCCACTTCCCCTTCTGCTGATTTACAGCAGGGTATTTCTATGCCACATCATGCTGTGCTGTATCAAAGATGTCTCGGTTAACTTCATGCAAACAGTGCCGCACGTAGCCAGGTGCTATGGATCTCCAAGCTAGGGACCTGGAGATGTGTAGCTTTGCTCCAGGTTGTCAGAAAGGGAGCTTGACAGAGTGCAGTGTTGTATTTTCTCTCCTTTTCTTCACCTAAGTACGTAGGGTAGCTACACTGCTTCCAGTTTTGGAGCTGCTGTGGTTGGCACTAACTAGGTATCTCCGAGCAACGTGGTATGGATAAGTGTAGACATAATCTACAGTTGTAGACCTTTTCTCAGTGATTAAAAGTCATTAAAAGCTGGTTAAAAGCCAGCTTGATGCTCTGTAACAAAGGTTCTTTGGTTTTCAATCCCAATTTATTTTAGTCATTCAGTTCATAGTGTCTGACCACAAACTATGGTATTATCATGAGGGAAAGAAGAGTAATTGGTGGTGTGGGTTTGTGAATGTCTAACTTCACCACTGAAGAAAAAGAAATGTACCATCTACAGAACTCCTGAATTCATGGTTTTCTGAATGTCTCAAGTGATCTTACCCATTTTCACTGAAAAGGTTGAACTTCTGTATTGCCCAATTTGATATTCACAGAGTGAAATGGCAGCTGAGATGGAGTTTACTGCCCAAAGGACAAGGCATAAACACAGACCTTCTGAGAATCAGATGTAATACGGCTCCCCAAACTGATAGAGGAGGAAAATTTGAATCTCACAAATGATCTATGTTATAATATCATAGTTGCAATCCCTCTCTCCCCCTCTGTCATGATGGAGAATTTAAATGTTTTTTGCCTGGTGAAACAGCTTCAAAAAGATAAATTTTTTTTCCTCAGTTTCTCTTTAAATAGCTTGGGGTTTGAGCACTATTACAGAACAGTTAGGGTTTCATCTTCAGGGAGAAAGGCCTTGAGTGAGGAACTCCAAGCTATTAAATAAGCACCTTGACTCATGTGCTAGCAAAAGCAGTGTTATTGGGGGGGGGGGGGGGGGGGTAAGGGGGAGAAGTTTTCTATGAATCCTGATTTCATATACAAGTGATAGGAAGTGTTGAATTATGCCAAATAGACTGAGAAGCTGAAGATATAAGGTGCCTAGAAGATGGATCCTTGTTGGGTTTAATGTCTATTAAGTGGGGAGCAGTGAAGCATCAGGAACGGAGCTCTTCTGTGTACCGAGAAACAGAACCTCAGGTGCTTGGCAAATACTAATGTTCAAACTTCTATGCCTGTGGAGCTTAAATGCCTTTGGCCTAGGAAGACCTGAGCAGGAATCACAGCTGTATTTCTGGAGATGCGTACTCTTTTTTGGGCAAGCTGCCATGCATTTCTTGAGAGACTTATCCACTTAGCGCAGAGCTCTGGATTCCAATAGACAAGCAAGTGCATAAGAATGAAAAATTGCCATGAAAAATTGCCTAAATAAGATTGAGTCTTTTGTACAGAGCCAGCACTGATTGCTATTGATTTCAATGAGGATGGGACAATTAACTTAGGAACTTTTCAGAAGGTACACTACTTAATGAGAATCTAAAAGTTTAGGTGATTCTTCAGAGATATTCTAGTAATTTCAAAATGCAGAATCTCAGTTTTGCCTTAGGAATGTGCTTTTTAGAAATTCTGTTCATGTGTGATTTCTGCTGTTCTGCAATATCAAATGCAATTAAAACTGGACAACTTCTTTGTTCCTACAAAATACTTGGATTTGAACATACATTTATTTGTATACTTGTTAATTTTGTCTGCAAAAATGTTTCTAACAGAAACACTGTTTCTAACACATCACACTTTATTACATGTTTTTTTTAAAATGTCTTTTTGAAATTTAGCCCTGATTGTCCTTCTCAAGACATGAGGAGAGATTAAACTTCATATATCAGCTTCTTTCTCTTTAAAGCTTATTAACATCTAATCAAGATTAGATATGTGGTCAGACTTCTGGGGGAGGTGTGTCAGCATGCAATAACATGTAGAATACATTACACAGTTTTCCATATTTGTTCATTCTAATTAAAGTGGCAGAAAGGCTATATGACTGCTGCAAAGTAAAATCTTGATGAAAACGCAGAAGGGGGTTCTTTCCATGATTCTGTCATTCATTCAGTGTTTATGATTTTTTTTTATTTTTTTTTTTCTTAAGGAAGTTGATCCATCACATAGAGGAGGAGAACAGTTTTCTCTGAAATATTATGATTTACTTGAGACAGTGGTGATTATTCTACAGTTTTAAATAACTATATGTTTCTAATTTGGCTTCTATTACAGAATTATTTATTAAGCTGTTGATACAAAGTAAACCCCAGCAGAATTATAATAGTCAAAATGTCTGATATTTACCAAAGTATCTTTCTGACCTAGAGAAGTTGCTGTAAAACTTTTAAAATTAATGGAATTTCATTATTTAAAAAAATATCCTTAACTTCCTGTTATGTAAAAATGCTGTAAGTTGTATATAAAATTAGAAAATGGTCTCTACATTTGGCATAAAATTTCCTGAACTAGATTTTCCTTCATTAAATCAGAGGGGCTTATTTCACCTACTGATTTCAGGAGGAGCAAGGACAAATCCTCACTTCACTACTTTCCTCTACTATACTTTCCTCAAACATCTTTTTTTCATAACCATGTAGTCAATAACTTAAAAACAAAACTTTCCTACAAATGGTGGTAGTATATAATTCTCCTTCCTACCAGAATCCATACATTCCCATTGACAGGGGTTAACCACAAAGCCTCTCTTAAATGGCTATCATCTGTAAGGAATGCACACATAAACATTGCATTCTTCTCTGGGAGCTTTCTTTATAAACTATAATATCCTTAACCAAAAATAACAGCTGTCCAACCTTCCTTTCTCTCTCTCTCTCTCTCTCTCTCTTTTTAATTCTTTCATTGCTTTCAGAATTCTTTGTATTGACAGAGTTGAAATGTTAGCTCTAAAAGGAAAGCATGAAGTTCTGTAAATCTGCAATTGTATCTAGCAGGGAGAAAAAAAAATTGCCATGCTTGCTTTTTATGTCCTAACCTGCTAGGCAGGCATTAAAATAAAGCAAACAGTGGGTTTGTTTTTTGTTTTGTTTTGTTTTGTTTTTAATATGTTTCCCATTTTTTCAAGACAGCTACTTCTGTCATCAGGACAAAATACAAAATCTTATGTTATTATTGACCCAAGACTCCTCTTAAAATTACTTTTAACGCACTGAAGATAGCTAAAATTATCTCTTGATTCCTCTTCTATACACACTGTATCACCTACAGTGATACAGCTACACCTGTAAAAATAATTGGAGAAAGATCAAAATCTGTTACATTCACTTACACTTTTTGTGCAAGACAAAAACTGTGGTAGTTCCTCAGAGTGTCATCAGTTTTGGCTATCATCACACTGTTACCAAGGATGAATCACATAATTTATGTGAAAGATATGGTACGGTTGTCTACTACCAATCTATATTTTATCAGATACAAATCTTGAATGAGCAGTTCACCTAGACAGATGAATACACCACATGAAGAGTAACTACAAATGACTTGTTGAGTAAACCCTCATACAACTCGGATTCTTGTTATTACATATGAATATAACATAGACTAAATTATATTTAAATTATGCAAAAAATAAATAAAACCTAGAGTAATCTCAGCAATTATTTTCTGTGAGCCATACTGCCTACAGATTTTCCTAACTGTCCATGACAAATCTTGTCATGAACTCAGTTTAAGAAGAATATCTATTCCAATTTGGTTTGTCTAACCTGTGTTGAGAATGGAGTAAAATAATTCTCCTATCACATCTGCTCCACATAAACATACACACCATCTGATATTTCTTGAAATAGTAGGGTAGTATTCTGTGTAATTTAGGAAATTAAATTGGGCTTCAAGGCATGAATTTTACTTAACTCTCTGAGTCCTATTAATTTCTTTAACACTGGCAGAAAACAAGCTTAGTGCAGGTAAAAACATTTTGAAACAGGAAATACATACATAGATGTGTTTGAACTGCATCAGAATTTAAAGCATCTGTGCATTGGCTGCATTTTGTTTTTTTCCTCACTGTGAGGTCCTCTAGCTGAATGTGCCAGTGCAGGCTTAAAACTGGTTAGAAAGAGTTTCCAATAAAACTTAGAAAAGATACCAGTCTAAACAGGTGCATAGAACAGTGGAATAAAGTGCTTGCTTTAAATCAAGTATTTTAATAATGATTTATTCTATCATTTCTCTCTGAATAGCAGAAATGTGTTAAGTAAAATTAGATCTGTTGCTGTAATTTTGCAAGTGCGTTATTTGAAAATAATGAACACTGTTATTAAAGAAGCATTGGAACATACCTATAAAGATAAGGGTTTGATTTCCACCAGTGTCTCCAAATGAATGTGGTGGAGTAAAAGCAAAACCAGGCCCAATAGTAAAATCCATACTCTGGGTAATAAATTATCCAGACACTGTATATTAGCTAAGGCAGGCAGATTCCAGGACTATTAACAAAGAGTGGAGTTAGCCTTGTAGTGAAAAAAAGTTTTTTTTCTCAGCATCTTTTTGCATATGTTCATCTTAATGTCAGGTAACATGAACAGGTCATTTGCCAGTAATTCTGATTTAGACTCAGCTTTTGAGTTTTATAATTTCTCATCAGCTCCTTTGAAAAATGTCCAGATTATAGGAGGAAAGACAGCAAAACTCAGCCAGACTTTGTGTCAGCAATTGTGGCATACAAATGTCTTTTAGTCTTAAAAAGATGCTCTGTAAAAGATTTCCCATATACTTAATTATAACTCAAGACCATACACCATGGCAATTAACTTCCACAAAAAAAAAAAAAAAAGAAAAAGAAAAGAATAAAAGACAATTTTACCTGAAATACCCAGAATCTGAGGTATAAAATAGTGCCTTTCTCTCTCTCCCTCAGTATAACATAGTGCCTCTCTCTCCTTCAGCCCTCATCTCTAAGAAATCCTAAGAAAAGAGGGCTTTTTTTGAAATGAGCAATGATCAGATTTTGATTACAGAAATAGATATGCCATTTTAAGATGTTACCACTGTTGCTGCTATTTGTTATTGCCAGTCTGCTGGAAAGCTGAAAAGCTCACATAATCATCTCACGTCATCTTCCATGTAGAGACAGCTGAGATGGTCTAAATACTGTTCCCCATGTAGAATAAACTAACCAGTCTGACTTTGAAAATAGAAGAGCAAATGAAATTGTTACAGATTGAGCATTTCTGATGTTGTCGTCTTCTTCTGTTCAAATTGTTCTATTATTTAAGGGACTTCAGCCATTTTTCAACCTGAATAACAGACACATGGATATTTTTTAATGAAATTGTAGATAATATTTTCGTGAATTGAAATAGTATGAACAATGTTTTACAAGACCAAAATATAACTTAAAGAGCTTAGTACTGTAACTGTCAAGCAATTTCTTTACAATATTTGCATAATTTGATCTAATTAATCCTCTGTTCTGTTCAGTTTCACCATTAGGATATAGTGAGCATCAGAATATTCATTAAATTGTCCACATACATGCTTAGGGAACTACACTACATTAACTGACAGAGATGATAATTCCTTTCTGAAAATTGTGGACAACTGAGGTAAGAAATAATAGCAAGCACCTAGCACAATGTCAAATCAAATCATTAAGAGAAAACAATCTTCAAAACATATGTTTCTTTTCACACGTACTTTTTTGTCAAGCAGAGAGCATATTTCAGCCACTCTTAGAAGTTAACTTGAGTCCATTTCATATGACATTTACAACTATATGGTAGCTGGGTTATTTGGAACAAGACCAGTAAGCCTCAAATCAAAGGTTTGGAAATGTAATATCAAAATCATATACTAAATCGCTTTGGTTTTGGTGTTTTTTTTTATTATTCTTTTTAATTTTTTTTATTTTTTATTTTATTTAAAAACTAGAGTATAGGCATTTAGTGGGCTCTTTGTTTTTTCTAGGAGGCTTTTATTTATGATGTGGAAATATCTTAGCCTTGGTGGGCTGTCATTTACAAAATTGGCTGCCTAAGTATATCCTAAAATATCACAGTATAGAACGTTTCCTATATTGTCATCGGTCTCTGATTTATCATCATTTCAAATCTGTGCTTTCTGCATAATTTTCCCAATGAACCAGAGAAATACAATAATGATCAGTTTTTAAATTCAACAGCCCTAATCAATAATAGTTTGCAGAAATGAGCATTTAGTTCGATAAAATTCTGGAATAGAAATGGCTAGCGATTAACTTCACTTTCAGGAATCTTGATTAAAATTTTTTAAGAAATGTACATGGAAGCTGAAGAGCTTCCATTGAACAATTATTTTGCTTTGGCTGTTGGGTTGGGGGGGGGTGGGGTTTGAAGGGGGATTATAAATAGGGGACCAGACTATGGTGCTTTTTACTGCAGATGCTATTTACTACAGGACCACTGGAAATGTTCACTATTCTTCATGAATATGAGGATCCCAGTAAATATGAAATGTAAGCAAGAATGTATATATGCACAGTAAGCATGATCTGCAACCTTTCTTCATCGGAACAAATAAAGACTGCCCACATGTGCAATCTGCAACCTCAAAAAGAAGAAAATGAATTAACCACAGACTTTCACCCATTTGTTTAACTTACTACCTGGGCATTTGCTCACTAATTTTAGAAAATAGGTTAAGATGTCTAGTTTTTAATAGCTAGACAACTGAATAAATTTTTACCTGTCAAAGTAGTCTCTATCATAATCTCCTTCACCCTGTGATATTTAACAATGCAAGATATGATTGCATCCCTTTATCATAGATGTAGTTCTAACTTTTAGGTACATTGCATTTGCATTTTATCTTTAAACTCTATAAAGTGAAAAATTGTTCAAGCAGATTTGTCGAATGTTTATGGTTTTTTAGCAGATAATAGCAGATAATAAGAGGATGTCACTTTGAAGAGGTTAACAGTAAAAATGAATATATTTTGCTTTTTTTTTTTAAATGCATGCAAATAATTCTTAATGACCCAATTGCATACTCTCATACTTTATCAGAATTATACCCCATGTATCAGTAAGTAATGTGACAAGGGAACTTCTTTATGCCTGATATAAATCAATGATTTCTGCCTTAATTTAAAAGCTGAGTGATGATAAGATGCTGTGACTCAATAAATTTGAGCTTCTAATATTATGCAGAAGAACATAAAACCTGTTTGTGCATTATAATGTAGCAATAATGTATCCCTTCCTAATCACTGGCATACTTATCTTTCCTAGCTTGCCTATAGCATGCATAATAAAAAGTTTGCAAAATATGGAGAAATTCTAATTTTCATATACCTGCATTATGAATCCCTGCAGCTATTACAAATAATACTAAAATCCTTAAACTATGAGGATAAAATACAATTTACAGGGTACATTTTCTTATTATTGCCTTTGAAGATAGCATCAGTTGTCTACATAGACCTATAAAATGTTTTAAGAGTTGAAAGATACACCTTAATGTACTTATCTTTCCTTTCTTAATAAAAGATAAAACAACAACAACACTCTGAATGATAAACAAACAAAAGCAAGAAATAACTTACTGCTTGCCTAAGTTGACCTCAGATTTAAGAATCAAGGATTGCTTTTTGTTGGCTCTGGCATTAGCTAAACTAATCCTAAAGTGTATTCTCTGATGGTGTGAAGTTGGTCTAATTGTATTCTAGTGAAGTGACACTGATTTGCACTAGCTGCAGATCACGGCCATGTTACAGAATTAACTGGGGATAAGACTAATTGTTTTGTAACTGTTTAGTAAAGGATTGGCTACCGATTAGTTCTTTTTGACCTTGTCTCTTTAACCTTGTGCAGATATCTCAGTGGGAGAAGAAACAGGAATGGAGAAGGTGGAACAGGATGATAAGGAAGCTGTGCTATTTTCTAGTGCAAGAAATTAATCATTTGATATACATTCAATGTGAACTTTGTGATCTATGGGTGATGTATGGATGTTTCTTTTAGCTTTTCAGAAATACAATTCCCTCAAGGTTATAGATCAGTTGGAAAAGAAGAGAAGGTACAGATTATTGTAATGTATCTAAGACAAGCGTGAAAGGGAGGGTGGTATTTTTTCCTATATTGGAATCACTTCACAAAGAATATTTTTTGAGAGGTTTCTTCAATATAAATCACAGCATTCTAGTTCAAAGCAACAAATTCAAACAAACTTGCAAAATATACAAACTAGTAAGTTCAGGATACTAATTTAGATATGGTTGTTTACATTCTCACCCCATTTTGCTAAGTGCGAAATGTTGAAAGCACTTGTAAAGACCACAAGCATTTTGGTCCTGGCTTTAAGTAAAAGAAACATTGTAAAAAGGGAGTTATTGCCTAACTTAACGAAAGCTTTTGCAATATTTACATTTTCTTTTGAAAAGAAGTTTCATACTGTTAAAAAAATTGTTCACTGATGGAATACATTAATGAAATCTTTTTTTTTTTTTTTTTTTTCTTTAGCAATAAAAGGGAATAAAGGACCTCATAAATATGCTTACAGCTAGTGTTTACAAAACCTGCTAATGATCTTCACTAATGGAAGCTAGATTATGGAATGTATTTTGGATCAGGTTTATGCCCAGAGCAGCCATTTTACAGGGAGTCCCTCATAGATGTTAATTTTTACTTTGGATCTGCAGTTCTTCAATTTGAAGAACATGCATTATGCTGGGGAATGAATCTTTCAGTGGATGCATTTACATGTACTTTTTTTTTTTTTCCCAATTCTGTGAATCTTCTTTACATATGCACATTTCAATTATATAAAAAAAAAAAAATTCTGATGATTTTGAACTCAAGTATGTAAAACTCTTAGAAGAATCCATGATACCTAGTTTCCATTGGGGTGTGATCCTAAAAATGTCAAGTGTATTTGTATGGTGAGATACTCTTCCACCTTTAAACACTGTGACCTAGAGCAAGTCAAGTTTTAGAGTTTTAGATTGACTGAATAGAAAAATAATCTCTCTCTTTTAGTGCAGTAGCAGAGCAGACCAAAACGACTTGGGTGAAATGTTCAGATCTGATGTTTGTATGATCCCTCTAGTTGTAAAGAGATTATAGAAAGTATTTTACAGCAGGTTTATTTAGAGACTGCAGGGCCCAGTGCTGGTGCTGTTCAAGACAGTGAAAAATTTCCAAATAATTGTAGTTAAGAGAAGATCAGGTACAGAACAGCTATCTTCTATTAGATTTTATTGCTCACCTCTTGGGCTGTTTAAGATACACACTAACCTTCTGTTTTCCCCTGCCCTCCAGGGTAAGTATTTGCAATATTCGCCCTTGATGAATAGTACATGCAATCAAGGACTATGACCTGTGAACATTCCCCACTGTGGCTCTTCTGTGAAAGGACTGCACCTTTGCACACTGCGTTACAAGTCTGTCATTTTGAGGACATCAGCAGCACCAAAGTAGAGAAAGCAAGTTCCTAAGCAGTGAGAAAGATGCCTTGAACTCTGACTCTGCTCCCATCTCGATATTATCATTCAGTTTAATGGGAACACAAACAAATCTTGAGGGCCTTATTCTGATTTCATGTTATTAAAGACTAAACTCTGGAGCTCAATTTAAGAAAAGACTTTAATATTGCATGTTGCAGAGACTTAACCTTGTTAGAAAGAGGGACATGACTAGATATTGATGTCTAATATTAATTATATTAACTATAAACCAAAATTTATTAATTAAAATATAAAAACTTCAATATTGGACTGTTAGTTTGGAAGGGAGTCACAGCCTGAAATCTGATGTAAAGATAGAAACAGCAGGTTTTCAAGCTTCCCTCCATTATCCCAAGAATCCTTATCATTTGAATTTTGATGTTTTTATGTTACTGCCAAAAAAATGGCATCTCTGATATGGGTAAACCCATAAAGCAACTAAACCCCTTAATTCCCTTTGGACCACTGACAAGCTAGCCATCTCTTGGAACAGTTTTGCGTTTTGAGAATTTAGACAAAATTAAATAAGTAATCTAAAGATTATAGTTTTCTTAACTC